>NC_064614.1:436660505-436965946 GCF_023898315.1 Schistocerca nitens
GTTCAATGGCATTTAATTGTAAACAATATACCAAAAAAAGATAAATCTTTTATGATTCGTCAAAATGGTAAGTACTGTTTGTTAAAAACACTGTTTGATACACTTTATAAATAAATTTGGTTTGTTAACGTGTTTCAATCAGTGATTAAAACAAATAAAAATCATTTTTTGCGTGTGTTTACCCGATTGTGCGGTAAACCTAATGTGTGTGTGTGTGTGTGTGTGGGAGGGGGGGGGGGGAATTCGACCATTCTTACCAAACGACTCTAATGCGATCTGGAAATTTATAAGCCCACGGAGAAGAAAACGTAGAAGCGGTTCAGTAGCGTCTCCGGCTGCATACAAATATATTTATTGTCACAAACAGTTTTGCCACTTAAGCTTTTACAATTGACACTTGGTTTGTGATAACTGCATGTTGCAAAAATAAACACGTTATTACTTCGAAATAAATTCGCTGAATATGAATAACTTGGCTTAAGTTGTATTAGGAATCGAGGTACTATCTATTGGTGACACATGAAAATTTGTGCTGGACCGGGACTCGAACCCGGATTTCCCGCTTATCGCAAACGGTCAACTTGTCCATTAGAGTATCCTTACACGCTTCCCCAACTGACCCAAACTTCCATATATCACGCTGTCTACATTCCTGTGCCATAGTCCCCCTACATTCATCACATAATGCCTGCAGCTAAACGCTGTATTCCGGCACCAGTGAGATAGAGACTATGAGAAATCGAGACCTTTGGTGTTACCGGGTTTTGCCCTCCTCGGCATGTTAGATTTACATCCGTTCTTAAGATTGAGGGAATGAAGAGCACAGCATCGAGCATTGCGTGATGAATGTAGGGGACTATGGTATGGGGATGTAGACCGTGTGACATACGGAAATTTGGGTCGGTATGGACACATGCGTGGCTAGCCTAATGTTTAAGGCGGCCGCTCGTGTTAAGCGGAAAATCCGTGTTCGGGTCAGTGTCCTGCACAAATTTGCATACATCACCAATAGGTAGTACATCTATACCTAACACAGTTGAAGGGATTGCGAAGTGCCGGCCAGTGTGGCCTGCGGTTCTAGGCGCTTCAGTCTGGAACCGCGCGACCGCTACGGTCGCAGGTTCGAATCCTGACTCGGGCGTGGATGTGTGTGATGTCTTTAGGTTAGTTAGGTTTAAGTAGTTCTAAGTTCTAGGGGACTGATGACCACAGATGTTAAGTCCCATAGTGCTCAGAACCATTTGAACCATTTGATTGCGAAGTAATTTCGGACGGTTGTTTATCGTCAGCAATGCATGTTCATCCAGACATGTAAGTAAAAAATACGCCCTTAAGCAGTAACAGCTGTTGCGGATGCCCTTTATCCAAGATCAGATAGATGCAGAACAAAATAAATAAGGAAAGTAAAGCATGTTGCACGAGCCCGTGACCGGGCTATTGGATTAACTCTAGGTAGAGTGCGGTCTTTCTGAGCAGCAGCGATAGGTGTTAGGATAGTGGGCCCATCACACCTACTGTCTTTTACTCCCAGGAAAGATCGCCGGTACTCATCTTAGTGAACCTGGTCTCATGCTAGATGGAATCCTGTATGGATTTGAACCTGGGACCTCCGGGGTCGGAATCTCGTGCTCTAACCGCTAGACCACCACGACCGCTCAGAGTAAATAAAAATAAACCATCAAAATAAGAAATACCTCAGACTGATTTGGTCTTCCGGAAAACAGATTCATATACCGAGCTACCAAGGTTTCAAAGCGCAATCAGAACTCAGATAGAAACGTTAGAAAGCATTTACTGATCGTCTCGAGAGATACTGTTAGCAAGTGAACAAGATCTGAGCAATGAAAATTATACTTATTATTGACTAGTAATCTGTAGAGCCCCAACTCAAATGGCGAAAACAAAAGGGGAAAATGACGATGAAATCTCGTGCTCCCTGCAGCAACGTGCGATGTTTACACTGCTTCTACGTCACCAGTTATTAAATTGTCACTGTGTTCGTTTTCAAAGCAATGCAATACGTTCTTGTTTTTTGGTGCATAAGTCTGTGATGGCCATTGCTTCTTCCTGACCACTGTACTGCAGGGACAGACGGTGATCAGAGGAGCACAGCTGGTGGGATAGTAAAATTAAATTAACCTCAATTACGACCGTGCTGTGGACTATGGATAGTAGTGAGATCGCTTTTTTGTGTCTTGTGGTTGCTTCCCAGATACTGTTACATTGTTCTTAAACGTGAAATATGAACATGGCGAAAAAAGTCGAATTCCTCTGCCGCACTAGTTTATAGTCTGGTTTCTTTTAAAGATCTCGCTACGAAATGCGTTGACTGGATAGGTTTGTAATAATCGTTCAGTGCGCCGTACATCCCACACACGCGATGGGACTGTTCGCGGCCTTTTAGGGCGGAGATAAGAGAAGGCATAAGCAGGACGTGCACGTAGGCAGCCTCGAACTGTGCACCGGCGCGTGGGGCGGCCGACTGGCCCTCCCACTCGCCCCGCCCCTCCCCTTCCCCTTCCCCTACCCCCCTCCACCATTGCTACCGGTCCGGACAGCGACATTCCAGCGCCTCGCCATTCCGGCCTCCAGAGGTCGCGTGCCGCTCTTGTGTTGACGCTCAGGCCGCCCTGCCAGCATCTGGCCAGGAAACGCCATCTGCGTTCCACTGCCTGCTGGTAGCCTCGTAAACTCAGGCCGAGGACTCGGCTCAGTCACAAGTGCGGCTCTTCAAACAGGAACCGGCCACATGTGTGGAAATACTTGTACTTTTTAAACACATAACAGTTTTCAAATATTCTCGTTCGTCTTCAGATAATTCAACGCACAACCGTCTGATGAGTGACGGTACTTGAAGCCATGCATCGTTGAATAAAATAAAATTGTTCCCCACTTGCGAGTTGGTGCTCGAAACTTAAAAGTTATGGTTTTTTTTTTCAATTTATTCAATGAGCTGATAAGACTTTACATACACTAGCTGATCAAAAGTATCCGGACATCTCTTAGTAAATATTAAAAGGGCTATGTCCGCCCTTCGCCTTATGGCGGCTTGACCCTCGGCCGATGTGGCCGAGCGATTCTAGGCGCTTCAGTCTGGAACCGTGCGACCTCTACGGTCGCAGTTTCAAATCCTGCCTCGGGCATGGATGTGTGTGATGTCCTTAGGTTAGTTAGGTTTAAGTAGTTCTAAGTTCTAGGGGACTGATGAGCTCAGATGTTTAGTCCTATAGTGCTCAGAGTCATTTTGAACGGCTTGACCTCTGCTGAAGACACTTTCAGTGAGGTGCCTGAATGCCTGTGGAGGAATGTCAGCCCATTCTCCCTCAAGGGCCGAAAGCAGAGGAGTTAGTGATACTGGACGCTGCGGGTCTGGAGCGAAGTGAACGTTCCAACTCATCCCCAAGGTGTTCCATTGGGTTCAGGTTGGAACTACAAGCAGGGCAGTCCATTTCAAGAATGTTATTGACCGCAAACCATTGCTTCACAGATGCTACTCTATAACACTGTGCATTGTCATGCTGATCCAAACTGTCATCCTCTACGAACTGTTACTCTACTGTAAGCGCTACACAGTGCCGCAAAATGCGTTCATGCCCTACGAGAAACACCTCTGTGCTGTGACACAATCTTCTCTGTGTTCACTGTTGGCACTACATTTGAGGGAAGGTAACGTTCTTCAAGAATTCGATAAACCCAAGCCCTTCCTTGTCTGCAGCTCGTGGTCGTGCGGTAGCGTTCTCGCTTCCCACGCCCGGGTTCCCGGGTTCGATTCCCGGCGGGGTTGGGGATTTTCTCTGCCTCGTGATGACTGGGTGTTGTGTGCTGTTCCTAGGTTGGTTAGGTTTAAGTAGTTCTAAGTTCTAGGTGACTGATGACCATAGATGTTAAGTCCCATAGTGTTCAGAGCCATTTGAACCAAGCCCTTCCATCGTGTTGCCGCAGGGTGCAGCGCCATTCATCACTCGTTTCAGTCACCCACTGTCAAGTGGCGTCGCTTTTTAAACAACCTCAAGCGCCACTTACGATTGACAACAAAAATGTGTAGCTTGTGAGTAGTGCTCGACCATTGAGCCCCATTCTTCTAACTCCGTACGCACAGTCACTGTGCTACCTGGACTGTTTGTAACACTGCAGAGCTCACTAGTGATTCCTTCCACTGAGGGCGTGCGATATTTTACAACCATCCTCCGCATTGCTCGACGATTCCTATCCGTCGGTATAGGCGGCCTGCGCGGTATAGGTGTAACTGTGGTTGTTCCTTCGTGTTTCGACTTCACAGCCTGATCAGCAACAGTCGACTTGGGCAGCTTTAGCAAGATTGAAGTGTGCCTGATGGATCTGTTACTCAGGTGATATCCCATGACTAGTCCACGTTTGAAGTCACTGAGCTCTACTGACAGAACTTAAGCTCTCCTGACTGTTTCTGTACAGACAGTAAATTACTTCCCCCACCCCTCCTCCATATATACTGGCGAGTCCGCCTCTCGTGGCATTTAATGGTCAGTTCCATATTACATAAGTCTGTCCAGATGTTTTTGATCAGATTTGATTGTCCGCCCCCGGTAGCTGAGGTCAGCGCGACAGACTGTCAATCCTAAGGGCCCGGGTTCGATTCCCGGCTGGGTCGGAGATTTTCTCCGCTCAGGGACTGGGTGTTGTGTTGTGTTGTCCTAATCATCATCATTTCATCCCCATCGACGCGCAAGTCGCCGAAGTGGCGTCAAATCGAAAGACTTGCACCAGGCGAGCGGTCTACCCGACGGGAGGCCATCGTCACACGCCATTATATTATCAGATTTGATCTCATATGTGTTAAAATTTGGTTGTTGATAAAAGTAACAGTTGAATTACGAATTTCTTCATTTTATAGTTGATTGCGTGTAGAATGCAGTGTTAGTTTCACGAAAAAATGGCTCAAATGGCTCCGAGCACTATGGGACTTAACTTCTGATGTCATCAGTCCCCTGGAACTCAGAAATACTTAAACCTAACTAACCTAAGGACATCACACACGTCCATGCCCGAGGCAGGATTTGAACCTGCGACCGTATCGGTCGCGCGGTTCCAGACTGTAGCGCCTAGAACCGCCCGGCCACTCCGGCCGTCAGTTTCACGAACAGCACGCAACCAATGACACAAGAATAGCAAATATGTAACTTAATTTGAAAAAATCCTGTCTGCTTAGCCGACTCATAGTGCAAAAGAAATGAAATACTTGCCATCGTTTCGGCCGTCTCGTTGCTTTCTTCTTCCGTACGTTTTGACCTCTGCTCCCGCCATTCTTCATATCCGTTTTTGGATACATATGGATGTGCGGTACCGTCTTGGAACAATGAAGCAGGTTATCAAATGCACCGAACTGAGACGCCATTAAGGATCGACTCACCTAAAGAAGCAGGAGTCTAAAGCCACGAAAGAAGGAAGCTACGGACCATTTGAAACGTCAATATGTTTTTATTTAATCTGTGGTATGATGCGGTACCATATCCGAAAAATTTTTTTCGAGTAGATATCAAGCGCGGAAATCAGTGCAGTTGCAACTTGCGATGCAGATGTTTTTATTATAAAGACCTCTCACACTGCGTAGCGCAGTTTATACGAGGTAAAATAACAACAGCTGCAAATGCAGGACTCATCACTCTCTCTCTCTCTCTCTCTCTCTCTCTCTCTCTCTCTCTCACCTCACCTCACCTCACACACACACACACACACACACACACACACACACACACACACACACACACACACAACATTCACTCCCTCACTCACGCATTTCCTGCGTGAAGTAAGAGTAGATGTGCATCAGTGACGATCTATTTGTGAAAAGCTTTATAATGCGAGAGTGGAAAACTGTATACTATCATTCAATACAAATTGCCTAGACAGCCCTTGTACATTAACAAATCAACGCAGAACGTGCTCTACACACAACAAGAAAGTTCGTTCTCAGCCTTAGTATAGCCGTACAAAGGATACAGCTGTCATCTTTAGAATGTTATTGGGTTACTCATGTTATCCTTTCACAGGTGTAAAACTTACCTCAAGCTACCAGTATGTCCACCTTGCTACCCACAACAAGACTAGGAACAGAAAACTAAATGATTCATCACAAAGCCGGTGCATTTTTCTGTAGAAATTGATGTGCTTGACGACCTAGGATAATGTTATCGTTAGGAAGGTCACATGGCTGCGGAGAGACATAGCACTCACTGAACGACTCCCGTGGTGATTCATATTCTCTCCAGTGCCAGTGTTCAGCTTCATGCCGCGCACGTACCGCAACAGGAACGAAAAGTAGGGCGTGTGAACCGCACCGCCACTGCACTTTTCCGCAGCTTCTGGCACTGGGACTAAGCGGATGCACGACACAGATCTCTTGCATCGTCTATGTAGTACATTGAAGCATTTTATGCAACATGAGTTCTAGTTCTCACTCCTGAACACCTAATAGATTACTAATGAGGAACACGCCTTCAATGACGAGCATTGTGGAAAAACCGTAACAAGTATTTAAACTTATAACAAATGGGCTCTTGCCAATCACATATAGCGATGAATCTTGTGATTAATACTGCAATACTAGATTCAGTTTTACGCCAATGTCACAGCGTAAGACTAAGAAAAATGTGTTGCATTTTCTGTATTAACAGCGCAGTGTTTCTTAGCAGTATCCAATTGTATTTTCGAAGTTTCTGCAAGATCGTAGTAGACCATGGGTCACACTGCATACCTTTGCTAACGATTTATGTATCTTCTGCGTAACTTTCGGGATAAATGACCACTGTAAAATGATAATGGCGGCTCCCTTTTCTAATAAATCTGATTAAGATTTGCAACCCGCGCTAAACTTTGAAGATTGAAGTTATTATACAGCTTGACTCGGGTGAGCCGCCGCTATTAAAGGTGTAATATAAAAATCCCCTGAAAATATTGACGTACCAGCACAAAAATTATGACTGGGTCACTAGAATAGGTGTATGACTATGTGAAAAATGTTTTGCCGCTCCGGGCGTGACTCAACTCCAAAGAATACTAACTGTTAAAGCATGGAATAAATAAATGTCGTGATCCCACAAACAACCACCATGCTGATAAAAACTGCGGTCTGCGCTCAATTGAAAATAAGACAGTCTCACTTTCCCTTGATTTTATTTGTAAATGAAACTATGAACTAGTGGGAATAAATAAAATTATATATTCTTTTAACGAAATCGCAGGCACTGCACGTCGAAGTAATTTGTTGATGACTGTCCTCAAAAAAGAAATCAATTAGTTTTAACTTCATCAGTCCTAGCTTGGCACAAACGCAAATATGTCAGCCTGAAGTAGATACAGATCAACGACTGACGAATACACAGTTAAGAAAAATCTTTTTTGTGACAATGCCGGATTATCGATGCCGCCACTTGCAAGGGGACCGCAACTGCTGTTCCTCACCGCTTTCATCCAACATCATGGTACACGGGGGGCTTGGCCGGAAATGAAAGTGACAGAAGTGCAAGCTCCAGATAGTCAAACGTTTAGAAAAAACATCATTTTTCGTGTAGTCGGGTGAGGCGTGGCCCATTTGTGTTAGCATACGGTATTTTGCAGGCAGCAGTTGGCGCAGCGGAAGGAGTAGAAAACATTAACTTAAGGGTCGTGGGATCGAGTCCCTACGTGAAAATTTTTGCTTTCAGTTGTTGCGTTACTTACACTGCAAATAAACCGAAATATTGCTCAGTATATTGTAGTCATTAATATTTTCATAAAAGGCATGAAAAGGAAATGGAAAGAAAAATTTGGTGAATGAGCACGCGGCAAAATATAGGAATATCGTCAGTACTTCATCAAAATCTTGGAAACTTATAAAAATCATATATAAAAACTTTTTAATGACGTGAATACAAAGTTCAAAAACAATATTGTATTAGTTCGTTATGAATCTGCTTTCGCCTTCGTAGGCCATCGTCAGATAACTTACGCAGGTTCATAAAGAACTAATAAATATTATTGTGGAACATTAATACTTTACATTTAGGTTATAATATCTCTATGTTCCTCCAATAACCTACGGAACATTGCATAAAATTAAATTTTTATTGAGTGGTGTGATGTAACCTTACGTGCTGAACACATTTCTTTTGTAACTGACTCGTGGACAGGGCAAACAAGTCCACCAGTTATACGACGAGATTTTTCAAGATTGACAAGGATTGCCATCAAGCAGTGTTGAGATGATTCGGCACGAGCACAATGCGCTAATGCAAATCTGCGATGTCTCCCTTTATCATCTGGTAAAGAATTCTTTCAAAAAGCTTCAAAACTGCCCTTACCTCATTGAGAGAGAAATCGCATCCGAGAAGACTGTATCAAAATACAATCAATTGCCAATATTTGGTGAAATGATGCGATACGTATGGTTCGCTGTTACACTGTACCATGAAAGAGAGCTTTTTATGAATTAAAACGGAGTTTGTTTCTCTGTAGAAACTTGAAAACCGCCATGAAATTGTAAAAATTCGGCATTTATGAGATGTACAAGATATCAAAATTAGTACTTCTCCCCCCCCCCCTCCCCCTATTTACGATGAATATCACCACAGCATGTATAGATCATCAAACGTAAAATAATGAAAGCATCTAATTTTAAATACGAAGTTCTCGTGTACGCTTTACAATCCGTTCCTGGCAGTTTGTTTGCAATCCCAAATTTTCATTGACGTTTCCTTTTCGCCTTTTATAAAAGTATTAAAAAATACAGTATGTTGAGTAGTATTGCTGTGTAAATAACGTAAAACCTGAAAATGGTTTCTCGATCCCACGACCTATGGTTACCGTTGTGTACTGTTTTCAGTGCATCACCGCTGCGTGGAAACTACGCTATCGCTAAAGAGGTCATGCCCTGTCCGACCCGCAACCAAACGCAATTTAGAGATTCCTTCAATTAATCTCACTGAATATTTTTCCATAATTTCTTCCGCTCCGGCTATCAGACATTGTGCTGTGAAAAAATATTTTTAAATGTACCGCGTAATGGCGGCTAATTGTTAACAGTCAGAGATCACTGTTACTCGCTCCGCAACAGCTGGAAACATGCTAAATAATTTTCATTAAATATTCTTTTCATAAGATAAATGTGGCGTAGGTTCTTGAAATAACACACGGAGATCACTTTATACTAATATATTCTTACTAGGACACAGTTTACACCATTAAATATTTGCAATTACGTTACGACAGAAACAAATGCTAGCGCAGCACAATAGCTTGCGTACCTTATTCCAGCTAACACCAGAACGAACAGAACAGAACAAAACAGACTAGACAGAAGAATGAGCATTGCATTGTGTTTTATACTCTTACAAAGATAATAATACTTCTTTTAATTACTTACACATTATAATCTAATACAATAAAAATAATGTCTTTTCTGCATCTACCGATCTACACTCCTGGAAATGGAAAAAAGAACACATTGACATCGGTATGTCAGACCCACCATACTTGCTCCGGACACTGCGAGAGGGCTGTACAAGCAATGATCACACGCACGGCACAGCGGACACACCAGGAACCGCGGTGTTGGCCGTCGAATGGCGCTAGCTGTGCAGCATTTGTGCACCGCCGCCGTCAGTGTCATCCAGTTTGCCGTGGCATACGGAGCTCCATCGCAGTCTTTAACACTGGTAGCATGCCGCGACAGCGTGGACGTGAACCGTATGTGCAGTTGACGGACTTTGAGCGAGGGCGTATAGTGGGCATGCGGGAGGCCGGGTGGACGTACCGCCGAATTGCTCAACACGTGGGGCGTGAGGTCTCCACAGTACATCGATGTTGTCGTCAGTGGTCGGCGGAAGGTGCACGTGCCCGTCGACCTGGGACCGGACCGCAGCGACGCACGGATGCACGCCAAGACCGTAGGATCCTACGCAGTGCCGTAGGGGACCGCACCGCCACTTCCCAGCAAATTAGGGACACTGTTGCTCCTGGGGTATCGGCGAGGACCATTCGCAACCGTCTCCATGAAGCTGGGCTACGGTCCCGCACACCGTTAGGCCGTCTTCCGCTCACGCCCCAACATCGTGCAGCCCGCCTCCAGTGGTGTCGCGACAGGCGTGAATGGAGGGACGAATGGAGACGTGTCGTCTTCAGCGATGAGAGTCGCTTCTGCCTTGGTGCCAATGATGGTCGTATGCGTGTTTGGCGCCATGCAGGTGTGCGCCACAATCAGGACTGCATACGACCGAGGCACACAGGGCCAACACCCGGCATCATGGTGTGGGGAGCGATCTCCTACACTGGCCGTACACCACTGGTGATCGTCGAGGGGACACTGAATAGTGCACGGTACATCCAAACCGTCATCGAACCCATGGTTCTACCATTCCTAGACCGGCAAGGGAACTTGCTGTTCCAACAGGACAATGCACGTCCACATGTATCCCGTGCCACCCAACGTGCTCTAGAAGGTGTAAGTCAACTACCCTGGCCAGCAAGATCTCCGGATCTGTCCCCCATTGAGCATGTTTGGGACTGGATGAAGCGTCGTCTCACGCGGTCTGCACGTCCAGCACGAACGCTGGTCCAACTGAGGCGCCAGGTAGAAATGGCATGGCAAGCCGTTCCACAGGACTACATCCAGCATCTCCACGATCGTCTCCATGGGAGAATAGCAGCCTGCATTGCTGCGAAAGGTGGATATACACTGTACCAGTGCCGACATTGTGCATGCTCTGTTTCCTGTGCCTATGTGCCTGTGGTTCTGTCAGTGTGATCATGTGATGTATCTGACCCCAGGAATGTGTCAATAAAGTTTCCCCTTCCTGGGACAATGAATTCACGGTGTTCTTATTTCAATTTCCAGGAGTGTATATTGTATATTTTTATAGTTAGTGTTATTACCTTTCGCAGATAAATCGATGTTTGCAGTTCATTTTGAGTCACATACAGTCGTTTTTATTTATGTTTCACCTCGATAATGGTGAATATTGCAAAAGGGACACTACACGTCTCTGTGTCGTCCTTGTTGTTCCAGTCTGGCGATTTTATTGTTTTCTATCACAGCAAATCTGACTTTCGTGCCGAGTGCCTCCGTATAATCGCATTTGAGCGATCTCGACCACAAGAAGAGGCATGTGCTGTACAGTATGTGTAAATGTAAATATTACTGTATGTGTACAGGTAAATTGAATCGAGAAAGTAGTTCCTTTGCCAGCATCTAGAGACAGGAGACAAATCATGTCGAAGGAAACAACTTTGGAGACGCTCCGGTACGTGTGCTCGTGGGCCCAGCCGCGACGTATTTAGGAACGCCTAGGACCGGTACGGCGACAGCGCGTGACGTCACGAAGTGTGGCCCAGATGGCATCGTGACGCGCAGGCCTTGCTCCACGTCACACGGCGGCAGTGCAGCTCCCGCATCAACTGTAACCACCGACGACCCTACTACTTTACTATACGAGAATGTGTTGGCGGCGCTCCCACCTCACTATTATCTCACCTTTTTCTCCCGGTATGCCGGCCGCGGTGGTCTCGCGGTTCTAGGCGCGCAGTCCGGAACCGTGCGACTGCTACGGTCGCAGGTTCGAATCCTGCCTCGGGCCTGGATGTTTGTGATGTCCTTAGGTTAGTTAGGTTTAAGTAGTTCTAAGTTCTAGGGGACTAATGACCACAGCAGTTGAGTCTCATAGTGCTCAGAGCCATTTGAACCATCTCCCGGTACACGAAACGCCCAACTCGAACAGTTGTGTTTATACATCGTTGGATAACAAGAACCGCAAGTAAAAGAAATGCACATATCATGAATATGGTCACAAGTAATTAACATTGCGCATTTCCGGTGCAAAACGCAGCCTCGAGTTCTAATCCCGTCTGGTTAATAGGTGGATGTTTTAAGCTTGCTGTTACTATGTGCTAGTGCGTGTCCATTCCAAAGGATAAGTAAAAATAATGGAAATGAGAGCCAATAAGTGTGCTATAACACGTTGTCTGCGTGCAGCAGTCGACGCGTTAATGAAGTTCTTAGTTTACGACATGTCAAACATGACTATTACCAGAAAATTCATTCTGGTATAAGACGAAATTTTTTCGCATTCTTATGTAAGTCGTTTTATGAAATAAAACTGTAAATAGAGGCTTTACTGCAAACCGAAATGGTAATAACTAGAAAACGAGTAACGACGGCCAGAGGGAAGCGGACAATTAGAGCAATGCACTGATTCATTTGTTCTTTAATGGTGTTCGGTCGCTCGATCAACCAACCATTTACAGAAAATAACCACTGAACGTGACAAATTTATTTAAGATACTAAACAGATCATGTAATACCAAAGAGCATTTAAATTCGAGTCCTACATCTACATCTACACTCCGCAAGCCACCCAACGGTGTGTGGCGTAGGGCACTTTACGTGCCACTGTCATTACCTCCCTTTCCTCTTCCAGTCGCGTATGGTTCGCGGTAAGAACGACTGCCGGAAAGCCTCCGTGCGCGCTCGAATCTCTCTAATTTTACATTCGTGATCTCCTCGGGAGGTGTAAGTAGGGGGAAGCAATATATTCGATACCTCATCCAGAAACGCACCCTCTCGAAACCTGGACAGCAAGCTACACCGCGATGCAGAGCGCCTCGCTTGCAGAGTCTGCCACTTGAGCTTGCTAAACATCTCCGTAACGCTATCACGCTTACCAAATAACCCTGTGACGAAACGCGCCGCTCTTCTTTGGATCCTCTCTATCTCCTCCGTCAACCCGACCTGGTACAGATCCCACACTGATGAGCAATACTCAAGTATAGGTCGAACGAGTGTTTTGTAAGCCACTTCCTTTGTTGATGGACTACATTTTCTAAGGACTCTCCCAATGAATCTCAACCTGGTACCCGCCTTACCAACAATTAATTTTATATGATAATTCCACTTCAAACGTTCCGCACGCATACTCCCAGATATTTTACAGAAGTAACTGCTACCAGTGTTAGTTCCGCTATCATATAATAATACAGTAAAGGATTCTTCTTTCTATGTATTCGCAATACATTACATTTGTCTATGTTAAGGGTCAGTTGCCACTCCCTGCACCAAGTGCCTATCCGCTGCAGATCTTGCATTTCGCTGCAATTTTCTAATGCTGCAACTTCTCTGTATACTACAGCATCATCCGCGAAAAGCGCATGGACCTTCCGACACTATCTACTAGGTCATTTATATATATTGTGAAAAGCAATGGTCCCATAACACTCCCCTGTGGCACGCCAGAGTTTACTTTAACGTCTGTAGACGTCTCTCCATTGAGAACAACATGCTGTGTTCTGTTTGCTAAAAACTCTTCAATCCAGCCACACAGCTGGTAACTTTGTTTATCAGGCGAAAGTGCGGAACTGTATCGAACGTCTTCCGGAAGTCAAGGAAAAGGCATCTACCTGGGAGCCTGTATCTAATATTTTCTGGGTCTCATGAACAAATATAGCGAGTTGGGTCTCACACGATCGCTGTTTCCGGAATCCATGTTGATTCCTACAGAGTAGATTCAGGGTCTCAAGAAACGACATGATACGCAAGCAAAAAACGTGTTCTAAAATTCTACAACAGATCGACGTCAGAGATACAGGTCTATAGTTTTGCGCATCTGCTCGACGACACTTCTTGAAGACTGGGACTACCTGTGCTCTTTTCCAATCATTTGGAACCTTCCGTTCCTCTAGAGACTTGCGGTACACGGCTGTTAGAAGGGGGGCAAGTTCTTTCGCGTACTCTGTGTAGAATCGAATTGGTATCCCGTCAGGTCCAGTGGACTTTCCTCTGTTGAATGATTTCAGTTCCTTTTCTATTCCCTACAGTAGTAAGGGCTTAATTATAACTGTGGGTAGTGTTACACATCATAGTCATTAGAATCATTATTTTCACAAAGGACACGAGTTGGATTATTTTGCTTCGTATGTCTTGAGACGCTGTTTATAAACACACACTAAATATATACAGTATCCGATGAAAAGTATTGGGATACCTATACTAATGGATGTTATTATGGGGTACCTCCGCCATTCGCCGATATGACGGTGTGAACTTGGCTGGGGTACTTACAGTGTGGTGTCTGAACATCTGTGGAGGAATGCAGACCATTATTCGTCAAGAACCGAAACCAGAGAAGCCAGTGGTGTTGGACACTGGCGGAAGTTCTAACTTATCTCCACGGTGTTCCATTGGATACAGGTCAGGACTGTAGGCACGCCATCCATTTCAGTACACACACAATTGCCTCACACATGCTGCTTTACAACAGCGTGCATTTTCGTGCTGATACAGTCATCGTCTCCCAACTATTACTCTACTGTAAGTAGTACACGATGCTGTAAAATGTGTTTATATGCTTCTGTATGTAGCATTTTCCTAAGAACACTACGAGGACCGCCGAAAAACACCTCCATACTGTAACACCACCTTCTCCGTAATACACTGTTGGCACTACGCACGATGCCAGATAACGCTCTACAAGCTTAAAATTACCAAATAAGCAGCAACCAGTCGCAAGATCATGTTCTCTTTATTTTATTTTGCATATCGATTTCGACTGATTAACAGCCATCACCGGTGCTTTCAACGTGTATATTCCATGAGTAATAACACTGTCTTAAACAGACGTCTACAAGCTGTCGCCAACCCAAAGCCTTCCATCGGGTTGCCACAGGGTATAGCGTGACTCATCATTCCAGATCATTCGTTTCCAGTCATCCGCTGTTCAGTGGCGCCGCTCGTTTCGCCACCTAAAACGTCGCTTCATAAATGTGCGGCTTTCTTGGAGCCCCATCGTTTCCAACTGTTACGCATACTCATTGTGCTGGCTGGGCTGCTGTTAGCACTCCAGAAGTCACGAGTGATTACTTCGGCTGATTACATGCGACTTTTTACAACCACTCACAGCAATCCTCGACATTTGCTATCCGTCAGTACATGGGATCCGCGTGGTCGTGGTGTAGCTGTGATTGTTCCATCACGTTTCCACTTCACAATCACATCACCATAGATTTGGGCAGCGTTAGAAGGATTGAAAGGTCGCTGATGGATTTGTTACTCAGGTGGCATCCAGTGACTAGTCCACTTTTGAACTCGGTGACCTTTCCTAACCGACCCATTCTGCTATTACTGCTTCTCTACTGAGAATGGCGTCCGGATACTTTTGATCAGACAGTGCACATTACTTTTAGTTGTAGATAAATGGTATGTTGTCGTGGAATAGTCGCATTCATGGAGTGAAGGGATCTCTGTGATAGGAATTTTCATTTGCAAATAAATCCGCAACTTGCGACTGTTGGATGAGGCTGGGGTGGTAGTTCTTTTACAGACATTTTTGGCCACAATGGGGAATGACTCTATGCTTACGATTACCGCATGTCCATCAATCGATATTCTGCTTAATTATACAGAATACTAGACGTACGGTGCCAGCGCTGTGCGAGAATCAAAATGTATTATGCAGGCACCTATCACTGCTTAACGCTTAGGACGGTTGCACGGACCATGTGGCAGGTCTCTATCATAGAGAAAAAATACAAAATGAACTGAGACCGGCCCTGGAACAAAGATCTAGTAAATATTTGCGCTATTTGGCGCCTCATTATGATTTTGTGCTCAGCTCTGCAACTGGCACAGCAAAGTAATGGAACGGTAGTGCATCAACTGACCAATTTTGATACTGGTTCCAGACTTCACTACTGCGACTGCCTGTTGCAGTCTGTGCACTATGGGGCGGGGGAAGGGGGGAGGGTACGAAGATTATGAACTGCACTTTTTCTCTCATGAAGCTTGGCTCTGTTCTGGAAATTCTCTTCGGTTCCATCAAGAGTTTCTGCGTGGTATGAAAACAAGAATGTGGTGAGCAGTCGGTGCAACACAAGTTATTCTACCGATAATTTTCCGCAAAGCCCTAACTTCCGCTAAGTATGTGAACAGTATACTGCATTTCATTTTCATAGAACTAACAGTTGGAAAATTTTATTTGTTATTTTTTCTGTATTCTATGGAATGGAGTACATAGCGCGGTAATTTTTATATTCAGTAAGGTATAATACTTTTTTCAAACGCTATGAATTTCACCTGTCCGACGTAATAATTATTTAACGGTTGAGCGGGCCGTTGTGGTCGAGCGGTTCTAGGCGTTTCAGTCCGGAACCACGCGGCTGCTACGGTCGCAGCTTTGAATCCTGCCTCGTGTATGGATGTGTGTGATGTCCTTAGGTTAGTTAGGTTTTAGTACTTCTAAGTCTAGGGAACTGATGACCTCAGATGTTAATTCCCATAGTGCTTAGAGCCATTTGAACCATCTAACGGTTGAAGAATACCCAGACCAATACGCTTTTTTGATTTACTGTTTGTTTCTGTATTAGTGTACTGCTGTATATTCCGTGTAAATATTCAGTTTGATTGCAACTGGAAGAGGTAAGAGTTGGATGAGCCGAGTTGTTAGTTTCATGTACCAGTCGCCGTCACGAGGACAAGGGGGTCATAGTGTGGTGTCAGTGACTGATCTCCTCAGTCACTGTCGCTGATCCATTATTCACGAGTATCAGATTTTTGCCATTTGTAGATCCTAATATTTCCGTTCCACTTATGTAGTTCATTTTACTCCCGCATGCATGTTGTTACGAATTGATGTCTCCACATTGCAATAATGGAAGTGGCAACTTGTTTGAAGAGATAATAAAAAATATGTTTTTATTCATGCTCAAGGAGGTTTGTGCAGTGCCGATTTTTTCCTGATTTTATTAGTATAATAATTCTTCCGCGCCACCGATGAAGTGAAATAGCGGACGTGTCTATCATAAGAGCGAGTTCTCCTCTTTAGCGAAAATTTAACTGAGAGTTCAACCAACTTTAGGTGATGTTTCCAGAATGAGATTTTCACTCTGCAGCGGAGTTTGCGCTGATATGTAACTTCGTGGCATATTAAAACTGTGTGCCGGACCGAGACTCGAACTCTGGACCTTTGCCTTTCGCGAGCAAGTGCTCTTACCAACTGAGCTACCCAAGCACGACTCACGCCCCTTCCTCACAGCTGTCCGGCACACAGTTTTAATCCGCCAAGAAGTTTCAACTTTAGGTGAGTGTGTGAGTGTCCTTCCACGTGCACTTTTTTTGAAACTATATAGCTCCACTAGACATTGCGGAGATTAATTATATTTCCTAACATCTACTTTATACGTCATAATGTCAGCTCCAAGTTCTGTTTGTTCCACTGTTGATGCGATTGTATAAGGTTGATGCAAAAATCGTAACGTTTTTGTTTTGCTGTTGGTATTCCGGTTGCTATGGATTTATGTAGGGATAGTCATTTTTTATTTGTAGTTGTCTATTGCTATTTGAGTTTACATATTGCCATTTTGTTACTTTGAGATAGTGAGTGGAGCTGTGGCCGCTAGGAAACGGGGTGCCAAGTGGAGAAATCGGAACATTTAGGAGACACTTTCCTCTTTGAGTCCAGTAGAGGGATAAGAGCAGCGGAGGCAGCCAGAAAGGTTTGCGCCGTGTATGGGGATAACACCACGCCAGGAGAATGGTTTCCTCGTTTTACACATGATCGTTTTGACATTAGTGACTCCACTTTCAGGAAGACTTTCGGAGATTGTCGAAGATCGTTTAAAGGGTATAATGCACAATACTGGACGTCAGTGTACTCGAAAACTGACAGATGTGAATTGTGTGCATCCACCATCGTGCGATATTTGCATGTAGTGTGAAAGGTTCAAAAATCTGGTGTATGGTATCGGATGCTCTAATCCAAATGACAAATATCAGCGGTTGGCCGCATGTGCATCTCTGCTTGCTCCTCATCAATTGGCTCGTGAATAACACCGATCGTTCTTATCCTGTATCGTTACGGGTGAAAAGAAATTATGTCTTTATGCTAACATAAGGAAAAGAAAGGAATAGTTGAGCCCAAACAAAGCAGCAAGTCCCCGTAACTGGAACACCTGCACGCATCCTCAAAAGATGTTACGTAACTGATGCGACAGCGACGCTGTGGTGTACTATACGAATTACTTCCCCGAGGTGTAACCATCATCTCGGACCTTTATTGTAAACAACTCAGACGTCTTGCAGATGCAATCCAAAAACAGTCACCAGAAGACGACTGTGTTAAGTGATGCTGCTGTACGATGACGCCCGCCCGCGTTCTGCTAGACTGAGAAAACATTTTACAGAAATTGGGTTGGGAAGTCATCCCATACCCACCTTATTCGCCTGATCGTGTGCTTTCAGATTTTTACCTGTTCCGCTCTCTATCGAACAACCATCAAGAAGCTTCCTTTCCGGAGGGAAATGTGCTCCGAACTTGGTTCAGTTAGTTCTTCTCTTCAAAACCACTTCATTTTTTCTGTCGCGGAGTCGAAAAGTTACCCCAGTGTTGGGAGATTATTGTAAATCGTGAAGGAGAATGTATCATTGATGACTAAAGTCTCTTGTTATGTGTAGCTCTCACCTTTCTTGAGCCTTGTCCCGCGGTGATGGAGGTTGGGCCATAGACGACTGGAACACCGTGGCTCTTGAGTTGTAAGAGCTGGTGGTTGAGTTCGAATGTGGCGCAGACCCCACGAAGCCGTGGACACAAGTTGTCAACAAAGCACTGTGCAAAAATGGACTGGGTCCTTTGATTCAACTGAATCAATCATTCACGGGAAATGGTTATGTTCGGCTACTTGGAGATCATTTGTAGCCATTCATAGACTTCATCTTCCCAAACAACGATGGCTTTTTATAGATGACAACGCACCATATCACCGCGCCACAATCTTTGCGATTTGTTTGAAGAACATTCTGGACAATTCGAGCGAATGATTTGGCCATCCAGATCACTCGAGATGAATCCCATCGAACATTTATTGGGACATAATCGGGGGAGGTCAATTCGCGCACAAAATCCAGCACCGGCAACTTTCGCGATTATGGAAGGCTATAGAGGCAGCGTGGCTTAATACTTTTACAGGGGGGGAAGGGGGGGAGGACTTCCAACGACTTGTTAAGTCCATGCCACATCGAGTTGCTGCACTGAACCGGGCAGGAAGAGGTCCGACACGATATAAGGAGATACACCACGCCTTTTGTCACATCACTGTATTCGCCACTAGAAAAAAAAGGCTAACCCGCGAAAACATTTATCTTTTACAGAAGCATAGATGAATACATCGACCGCAAAACAGAGCTTCTGGTCATCCAATCTTCCTCCCACCTCAATCTGTGACGTATCGATGGTGTCGAATACAACAGAAATAAAATTATATCAATTTCAGCATTGTATTGAGGTAGTACATTCCGTAACACAGAAAAGCGATTAAATCAATCAATGGCATGGGCATAGTGGATTCGAACTAATAAAAAAAAACTCAGAACAGGTAAAACTACTGTGGTATATACGAGAGTGAGTCAGATGAAAACCTTAAATATTATTTATTGTGCAGAAGTGGTACAAAGCTGTATAACTTTTCAACATAATCCCCCCCACGCTCAATGCAAGTCCTATAGCGCTTACAAAATGCATAAATTCCATTAGAAAAGTCCTTTTGGTAGTCCGCACAACCACTCATGCACCGCGTGGCGTATCTCTTCATCAGAACGCAACTTCTTTCGTCCCATTGCGTCTCTGAGTGGTCCAAACATATTGAAATCACTTGGGGCAAGGTCAGGTGAGTGTGGTGGATGAGGAAGACACTCAAAATGCAGGTCTGTGATTGTTGCAACTGTTGTACAGGCACTGTGGGGCCTTGCATTGTCATGTTGCAAAAGGACACCTGCTGAAACCAATCCACGTCGCTTTGATTTGATTGCAGGCCGCAGATGATGTTTTAGGAGATCTGTGTATGATGCACTGGTGACAGTGGTCCCTCTAGTCATGTAATGCTCCAAAGTGACACCTTTTTCGTCCCAAAAGAGAGTCAGCATAACCTTCCCTGCTGACGGTTATGTTCGAAACTTCTTTGGTTTTGGTGATGAGGAATGGCGCCATTCCTTCGTTTCCGGTTGGTGGAAGTGAACCCACGTTTCGTCCCCAGTAACGATTCTTGCAAGGAAGCCATCACCTTCTCGTTCAAAGCGCCGAAGAAGCCCTTCACAAACATTAACACGTCGTTCTCAAATCTCAGGAGAGCTGCTGTGGCACCGGTCTTGTAGATACTTTGTGAAACTGGAGCACATCATGCACAAAGTGGTGTGCTGACCCATGACTAATCTGTAAACATGCTGCAATGTCATTCAGTGTCACTCGGTGGTTTTCCTTCACTATGGCTTCAACTGCTGCAATGTTCTGTGGAGTCACAACTCGTTGTGCCTGACCTGGACGAGGATCATCTTCCACTGAAGTCACACCATTTGCGAACTTCGTACTCCATTCATAGACTTGCTGCTGTGACAATCATGCATCACCGTACTGAACCTTCATTCGTCGATGAATTTCAATAGGTTTCACACCTTCGCTACAAAATCCGAATAACAGAACGCTGTTCTTCCCTGGTGCAAGTCGCAAGTGGGACGGCCATCTTTATGCTGATACTGCGACGGTGTGTGTGCATCTGCACTATGCTGCCACCTACAGGCCATTCTGCACGCTGTTTGTAGCACACTTACCAACTTACAGGATAACGGCGCGAAATTTCGATTTGTTATTACAAATTTAAGGTTTTCATTTGACTCCCCCTCGTATCAATGATTCGCACAGATAGTCGAGCGCGTTAGCACATCGCTTCCGTGATCCAGCGAGGTACGCCGGCCCCACATCGAATCCGACTGGCGGATTAACGATGATGGTCGGTGTGCCAGCCAGCCTGGATGTGTTTTTAGGTGGTTTCCCAACCGAATATGTGCGCAGGATCCGCCTCAGTTACACGAATAGCAAACATTTAGAAAACGTTCGCACACTTTCACACGGGTAACGCTAGGCGCAGACAACTGGGCTACACACATTACTGGGAAAGGCGGGCAAGGGTTGGCGAAACAAAGGGCATCCGGCCACCCACTACCACTAACATTGCCAAATATGACTCCGTGAAGGTATGGGATAAAGGTAAGGAAATAGAAAAAATGCTATGCTAGACATCTGCAGAACTTCGACCAACGTTGTCTAGTAGTACACCGTACAATAAGAATCAAATCTTGTCACCCTCAAACTTCAAAAGATAACCAACCATACACACCAACCTGCGAAACGTAACAGTCATCAAGCAGGACGTAACTGTTTCGTTCGTGCGTAAGTTCGTAGACTTTTCCCATAAGTTTAATAAACACAACAGTTATACATAACAGAGACCCGCCAGGGTAGTCGAGAGCGGTAACGCGCTGCTTCCTGGATTCGAATAGGCGCGCCGGCCCCGGATCGAATCCGCCCGGCGGATTAACGACGAGGGCCGGTGTGCCGGCCAGCCTGCATGTGGTTTTTAGGCGGTTTTCCACATTCCGCTAGGTTAATACCGGGCTGGTCCCAACGTTCCGCCTCAGTTACACGGCTCGCAGACATCTGACGACATCCGCACCCTTCCCTGGCTCAAACTAGACACAGACAATTGGGGTACAGTAATTCCGTCCCGGGGGACACGGGGTGGCGACAGGAAGGGCACCTGGCCACCCCTTACATTAACATGCCACATCCGATTAACCATGGCCCACCCTGCATCATCGCGGGACAAGGCTCAAGAGAGAGAGAGAGAGAGATACACATAACAGAGACTTTAGTCATCAATGATACATTCTCCTTCGCGATTTACAATAATCTCCCAACACTGGGGTAACTTTTCGACTCCGCGACAGAAAAAATAAAGTGGTTTTGAAGAGAGTAACTAACCGAACCAAGTTCGGAGCGCATTTTCATCCGGAAAGGAAGCTTCTTGATGGTTCTTCGATATAGCGGCACTATAAATTGTCTATTTTTTTTACATAACTGACGGTTTTTGCACACACATTACACCCATTTTCTGCATTAAATGTATTTTGAGAGCTATTTGTTCTTTCATAAGTCATGCTAGGGGTACTGGAAGGAGTGAATTTCTCCTTTTCGTTCTTAGCACATGCTCTAAATCCACTGGGCGTTTAAGTTTATTTGCTATATCCAATATTTATAACTGTACCCGCATCTGGTGATCTACGACCGGCTCTGTTGTTACATGGATGGTACCTGCGGCTGTGGCCACAGCTTCAGTTCTTGCTGCTGTTTCTGTAGGTACTTACATCTTTGGTCGGGGTCATTGTAGTCAGGCCACGACCCTTGCCGTAGTGTTCGCCGTGCATGTCGCTTGGCAAGTAGACTCCTGAGCACAGCTGCCGGTACACGGCTTTAAGCGCACACCTTCAACAGAGTTATAGTGTGTGTGTGTCGTAGCAAAAAAAGCCCAAATTTATCACTAATATGCGGAGTCATCCGAATTATGAATGTTGTTTACATAGCAAAGGAAGGATGTGTAGAGTCCTTCATGAAACTGTAACAGAGCATGCGACTTCCCGGCGGAATCTGGATTAATCTCATCACTGTTTGTGTGGGCAGAGCACAGCAATGACACTTATTGTTGTGTGATGAGCTTAATATTGACCATTCTGTTTCCAGAATAGGCAGTGGTCGAGAAGAAGAAATACCGTGGCTTCGCCGTTTACAAAACTGCTCCAAGTACAGGTTACTCCGGAGATAGTTCCAACTCCTAGAGGCTCCCGGCGTTTCTTTGCATATCGTGATTGCTCAGCAGTAATGTAATTACGTTCACTGCTGTTCGCCCAGGCACCGGTCGTGAAACGACCATCGGATTTCTTGTGAAACAAAGTCGGTACGATTCCACTGGTGTCTGACGAACAGTGTTGTTACTGGTCACTGTTCATAAAATGGAACTACACGAGGAGCTATCAAGAGAAGGGTCAGGTGGGGACGGTTTTGTTTGAAAATGAGTTACCTATTCGAAACCTTCATCCAAAAGAAACAGCTTGCTGCTCTCCATGAATCCGAATGTGAACTAGAGGTCGATGTACTATTCACAAGTACAGCGTATTTCATGTTCGACTTATATCTTCTGATTCCAGAGCAAATTATTCCGGTCACGTTAATTTTTTTCTGATTTCCTGCAACTCTATGGTTGTCTCTGGGAATAATGATTTATAAATGCTCACATACATATATCCTGTTGCGGTTGTTGCAATTCTGCTGTTTAATTGATCTAATTTACATCTAAAAACAGTTCAAACAGTATATCAACATAACGCAGAGAAAATGTTCTGTAAGAAGACTTTAAAATCAATTTCTTTTGTTTGTTTTCTGAAACAGCTTTATATTTTTGTGGATAGAAATGGTACACTGGTTTTGTGTCTACTTTGTTGAGCGTTTTTGATTAATTAATCCCTTGTGTAATGTAAATAATTTGAAAGCTGTGCTAATAATGGCTAAGCTTCGCCTCAGCTTTCGTTCAACATTATAATTTATTGTATTGCTGTGGAGTAAAAGATTTCTAGGTTAAATTGGAAAATGTGTGTCTCATTGGTACAATACACTACTGGCCATTAAAACTGCTACACCACGAAGATGACGTGCTACAGACGCGAAATTTAACCGGCAGGAAGAAGATGCTGTGATATGCAAATGATTAGCTTTTCAGAGCATTCACGCTAGGTTGGCGCCGGTGGCGACACCTAGAACGTGCTGACATAAGGAAAGTTTCCAACCGATTTCTCATACACAACAGCAGTTGACCGGCGTTGCCTGGTGGAACGTTGTTGTAATGCCTCGTGTAAGAAGGAGAAATGCGTACCATCACGTTTCCGACTTTGATAAAGGTCGGATTGTAGCCTATCGCGGTTGCGGTTTATCGTATCGCGACATTGCTGCTCGCGTTGGTCGAGATCCAATGACTGTTATCAGAATAAGGAGTCGGTTTGTTCAGGAGGGTAATACGGAACGCTGCGCTGGATCCCAACGGCCTCGTATCACTAGAAGTCGAGATGACAGGCATCTTATCCGCATGGCTGTAACGGATCGTGCAGCCACGTACCGATCCCTGAGTCAACAGATGGGGACGTTTACGAGACAACAACCATCTGCACGAACAGTTCGACGACGTTTGCAGCAGCATGGACTATCAGCTCGGAGACCAGAATGGCAAAACGTCATTTTTTTTCGGATGAATCCAGGTTCTGATTACAGCATCATGATGGCCGCATCCTTGTTTGGCGACATCGCGGTGAACTCGCATTCGAAGCGTGTATTCGTCATCGCCATACTGGCGTATCACCCGACGTGATGGTATGGGGTGCCATTGGTTACACGTCTCGGTCACCTCTTGTTCGCATTGACGGTACTTTGAACATTGGACGTTACATTTCAGCTGTGTTACGACCCGTGGCTCTACCCCTCATTCGATCCCTGCGAAACTCTACATTTCAGCAGGATAATGCACGACCGCATGTTGCAGGTCCTGTACGGACCTTTCTGGAGACAGAAAATGTTCGACTGCTGCCGTGGCCAGCACATTCTCCAGATCTCTCACCAATTGAAAACGTCTGGTCAATGGTGGCCGAGCAACTGGCTCTTCACAATACGCCAGTCACTACTCTTGATGAACTGTGGTATCGTGTTGAAGCTGCATGGGCAGCTGTACCTGTACACGCCATCCAAGCTCTGTTTGACTCAATGCCCAGGCGTATCAAAGCCGTTATATCGGCCAGAGGCGGTTGTTCTGGGTACTGATTTATCAGGATCTATGCACCTAAATTTCGTGAAAGTGTAAGCACATGTCAGTTCTAGTACAATGTATTTGTCCAATGAATACCCGTTTATCATCTGCATTTCTTCTTGGTGTAGCAGTTTTAATGGCCAGTAGTGTATGTGGCCGGATTTCCGATGGGACTCGAGTCCATCCCTGTAAGGAAAGTCCTGTACTGCGCTTATTGTATCTGGAATCTGTCTTCTCCACGGTACGAGAGATGGAATGTTAGAAACCAGCGCTAGTCTGAGGCCGTCGTAGTGAATGGAAAAGCGACGTAGGGATGGGGGGCAGGGCGCTCGCCGGGATGAATGGCACCGCACCGCGCCTCGCCCCGCCCCGCACCGCTGCGCTGCATACCGGCCGCTGCGGCGTGACGCACCCACGCGGGCCGCTCCCAGCCCGGCTGTGAGTGACGTCACGGTCGCGAGCTGCCGCCACGGCGCGCAGTGGGTATATTCTCCGCGGTCCAGAAAGGCGTGCCACTGCCGGCCGGCGAAAACGCACCATGGACGGTAAGTCGCAGCGCAGCTGCCACTGCGCCTGCGCGCTCGGGTTTTCTGTCGGATTTCGTAGGCGCATCAGACTTTAAGTACCGCGACGATGGTTCATTAGAATGTAATTTTACCACGTGGATCTATGTAAGCTTATGGATAGCTGAGATTGTGTCAGAGAGAGCGCAGTTCCTTGCTCGGTACAAAGAGAGAGAGATCAACAGTTCCACGGGTTATGTGTAATCCTGTGGTAGGACCATTCTTGTTTGTTATTTATGAAAGACGATATTCTTTCTCAGACATATCGCACATGTCGCGGTTTTTCCAAGAACGCTCCACCTAATAAAAATGCCGCCGAAGTCCCATGTCATAGCATGGTACAACGCTCTACCAACCGTAAACGTGTAATAACTTTGGAGTCAGGATTAGTAAGTCATCGTGGGATTAACTGTTCAGTCGTCGTGGGATTAACTGCCCAGCCCACTGGGGCTTGCAATGGAACAATCGTATAGGACAAGTACCTTGTTCAAAGTGTAGTGTAAAACAAGTGGAAAGGTTGCGTTCTGTGGTAAGATTTTACAACACTGCACTTCGTTTTCCAACTTCTTGTTTGGCATGTCGTGGTGTACTGCCATCATGAGGTTGCATTAATGGTGTATGAGGAAAACAGACAGTTTCACTCTTCGCGCATCATTACAGGATTACTTGTTTCTGGTAGAGTGACAAAAGTGATGAAAATCATCAGAAAACATACCGCTCAAAGCTAGACGCCAATTATCTCAGAAAAATGGTGATGTCTTGGATAGATACCCGAAATATGATGGAATGTTCTGTCCACTAGGAGAACATCCAGAACTGCTTTTCATCTGGGTAGAATGGGTGATACAAGCGAGTCTAAAAATAGTCCCACGAATTTACAAGTATTGAGAATAATATTAGGTTATGTACAGCTCCTCTTCCCGCTTTCCATCGATGAATGGAACCAGAAGAAGTCTCTGTAGCATAACACTGTGAAAAAGTTTTGTATGTGTGCGAATTCCTAAGGGACCAAATTTCTGAGGTCATCGGTCCCTAGGCTTACACACTATTTAAGCCAACTTAAATTAAGCTAAGAACAACACACACACACACACACACACACACACCCATGCCCGAGGGAGGACTCGAACCTCCAGCGGGAGAGGCCGCGCAATCCGCGACATGGCGCCTCTAACCGCTCGGTCACAAGGTTTTACTGAGCGGTTTCCGCCAGTGGACGTGGTTTAGATTCCGTACAGTGTAAATTATTTTTCCATTTTGCGTTAAATATACAGTTTACGTTTAGTCGCACGCGGTGTGCCATTTGCCTTTACTTGACGCAACACTATCGTTAGCTTAAAAAAGACGTTGCTGTTTATATTTGTGTATGATACATTCCACTCCCTTCTCCTGTTCTTGAATCACTATATCGTCTTATTCTAAGTACACCGGTATGTGACCCATGCTATGTAACACGTGCTTGTTTTTTCCTGTCCGCCGCGTGCAGTTACTCCGACTAAATTGTGCAGTGACTCTGGTCTTGTTCGCACTCGGCTGGAGCGTATTAATTACACCAAATACCAGGATGGTTCCTTTGAAAATCCATTTCCGATTCCCAACCACGACATATTCCATGATGAGCTTCTGTTTTTTTTTTTTTTTTTTTTTTTTTTTTTTTTTTTTTTTTTCCCCTAAGGATCTTGCCTCGAAGAAATGTTAAACTAGAACCTTCCTCCCTTCTGAGATAAGCATACTTTATTTTCCGTTTTGTCGTTAAGATAAATGACTAACCCAGTTCTGCTGGTAGCGCAGAAAACGAATTGAGGGAAGAATTTCTACTTTTGCGTTCGCAAGCCACCGTTCAGTTTCTGGCGGAGGGTAGTTTACCAGTATCATCCCCCATCCCCCTACTACTTACTCAGTTCGCGTATGCTACACTGGAAGAAAGACTAGAGGTAGCCTTTTATATGAGCCCGAATTTCTCTAATTTTGGCGTCGTGATCATGGCGCGAAATGTGTGTCGTACGTGTTGGTAAGCTTCTTGACTCATTCTGGAACGTGGGCTCTCGGAATTCTGTGAGTAAGGCGTTCCGCGATGGACAATGTCTAGTAACGTCTCATGCTGCAGTTCGTTGAACATTTTGTGCATTTCGGTGACTTTCTCACGCCAGCTGAACAAATTCGTGACTAATCGTGCAGCTAATTAATATATTAACTACATGTATAGCCAGCTAATTATTGCGAATATTGCAGTTGTACTGTGACGCCGACAAATATCAGAAGTCTCTTACATACTTTAGCCCTTTCAGGCCTGAAATTTTTCTGGAGAAGGAAAATTTTTCTTTATAATTTAATGTTCTTAGATAATTTTTAATGATTTTAGGTGCAGGATCTTTACAAATAAATTCACCCGTTTGCAATACAGACTTTGAATATTTGGCTCCTTTTTACAGACCAAAATAAGAAATTTTGAAATATGCACTCTTGTAATAAATAAATTGATAATTCAATAATTACCATGGAGAACTACGATAAAAATATTCAGTTATACAGTGGAGTATAACAGCTTCCGTGAATTCTGGTGGTCATACAAGCTGTTGCGCACTGCTACATTCACTTGCTGATGTTTTTACAGTGATGCCAAATAGGTGGGATTACTTGCGCATGATTAAAAGATTGAACATTCACAGATGTGTATTTAAGATTTCCATTGAGGAAAAATATTTCTGGTGCGGCTAATACACACTAAATATTAATGTGCACAGTTGTAGTCACATGGTCTGAAAGGTTAAGTTTCAGAATCACTTCTGCCGACCTTCCTCATACGTATCCCCTTATTTCCCCCGTCTTTGCGTTTAAACCCTGTGCCCTGCTTTGTTTAATGCGAGTTCTTGTTTCATATGTACCATGTCTGTCTTGCTATCAATCGTGTAAACTCTTCATCCTTTTTTTCTTTAGCGTAAGGCTAATTAACTAATTAATTAATTTCAGAACTTTTTACACTTTTGTACTTTCACGCTGAAAGGTGTTATCTTACACGAAGATTAACTCCGTTCTTTCTCTGAGTTATTTTATTCCTATTCTAACTTCTCTATCATTTTCTGCAGGGTGCACCGGTAGGAATGATCATTCAAAGCGAAAAGCCTCTTACATGTGGATTCTAAAGTGCATACCTAAAGATCTGTGAGCTCTAGTTCATCTTCGATTCTGTGAAACGAATCTCTTCCACGTCAGGCTCTTTGCTTTCAATATTTTTAGAGATGGTACTATTGACTAAAACAAGGAAAAAAGTCCAGTAAAACTGGGCTCAGAAGTGCATACCTGAAGAGCTATCAGCACTTGTTCATCATGCTACTGTGAAACATGTCTCTTCCATTGATCAAGTGCTCATAGTTTTTAAGGTATGCAGTTTACAGCTCATGTTTAGTATACAATTTTCTCTTGTTTTGTCCCATACTGCCTCCTAAAATATGAAAAGCAGAGAGCTTGCAGGAGAAGAGATATGCTACGCAGTATCAAAAATGAACAAGTGCTCGTAGCTCTTAAGGTACGCAGTTTAGGTCCCCTGTTTGCTAGACATATTCGCTTCTAATGATCGTGTCTGTCATATCCCTGTATACTGACTATTCCTCGTGAGACATCTTGTAGATTTTGTCCTCGTTATACATTGCAAAAACTACATGTGGCGTGTGGCTGGTGTCAGAAATAGGAAAGATCTAAAAAAAATATATCGTTTTTTAGCAAGTCTGTATCTTATACTTTCAGCAGTTCTATTCGTTTTTAGTTTTGAAGCCTCAGGAAGAGCAAGGTTGTGTAGAGGTTAAGAGATACTGAACTGAAATTCCACATCTACATCTATACTTCGCAGATCACTATGAAGTGTGTGGCAGGGGGCACTTCTCACTGTAACTCGTAAGATTTTTTTCTACTTCCATAAGCGTATGGAACGCGGCAAGAATGACTGCTTAAAAGCCTTTGTGTGCACGTCTTCTGGCTCCATACTGGAGCGATGCTTAGAGAATGTAGTATATTTCTAGAGTCCTTGCTAAATACTGGTTCTTGAAATTTTGTAAGTAGTGTTTCGATAAATAGTTTGCGTCTGTCTTCCAAGAGTCTGTAAATTCGGGGTTTCAAGGAGCGTTTGCGTGACGCTCTCCCATGAGTCAAACAAATCTGTGAAAATTCCTTCTGTCCTGCTTTGTATACGTTTGCTTTCTGGAAAACAGGGTTCAAATCCCCATTCGGCCACCCAGATTTAGGTTATCTGTGGCTCCACTGAACCACTTCATGTGATTGACAGGGCCGGCCGCGGGGTTCTGGCGCTGCAGTCCGGAACCGCGGGACTGCTACGGTCGCAGGTTCGAATCCTGCCTCGGGCATGGGTGTGTGTGATGTCCTTAGGTTAGTTAGGTTCAAGTAGTTCTAAGTTCTAGGGGACTTATGACCTAAGATGTTGAGTCCCATAGTGCTCAGAGCCATTTGAACCATTTTTGTGATTGACAGGGTGGTTTGTTTGGGAATAACATGACCAATTTCCTTGCCCACCCTTGTTGTTCAGTCTGCTCCGCCTCCAGTCATCTTTTTTTTTTTTTCGACAACGTATTGGATTGGACCTATCTCTAAACCTCCATATTTACTGCTTAAGTCTCCGAAAAATGCATGGCCGGAGGGAACTGTGTAGCCACCTTCCCGTTCATTCACGAATAAAGCGAGGGGAAAAATTCTGGTTGTACGCCTCTGTACGAGGCATAATCTCTTTCATTATTCTCAAGATCACTGCGAGAAATGAAAGATGACTGTAGTAGAGTAACTCCACAGTCATCTTCGAATACTGTTTCCCGAATTTTACCGTACAGGGTATCTAGAGAAATGCGTCTCCTTTCTTTCAGAGATTCCTATTGAATTCCCCTAGCATCACGGGTTATATTTTTGTATGGCTATGCCTACCTGTTGCGATCCTGGCAGCGCGTCGTCCTCGATTTCTGTTATTCCTCACTTGATAAGATCTCCAACGGGTGGAGAAATATTCTAGAATTCGTCGCCCATGCGTCTCCTATGTGGTTTCCTTCGCGATGCACCCAGTATTCCTAAACCCCTTCCAACAAATATGAATCTTTTATTCGACACAATGCGACGATTTAAATCTTTTATTTGATGTATTAAGACTGATTTCAGGTCTTCTTTGAATTTCCCGCCGCATAGTAGCATTACCTCCAGGTATTTAAATGACAAGACACGCTGCAGAAGCTCACCGGCAAACTTGTAATCTTCTCTTCGGATATTACAGTGTTCTTCCCTTGTTTGTAGGCATTACCTTGCGTTTATCCATTTTTCAAGAGAACAGACAGCCAGAACACGAAATGGAAATAGTCTAAGCCGTTCTGCATTCTATCACAAACGCCATTTGGCGGTACCTTCATGTATGCAACAGCTTTCCTGTGAACAATCCGAGAGTGCTGTGCTAGCCTTACTGATAAATTATTCATATATTAGTAGCAGTCAAATAAAAAAACAAATGGAAAAAGTAAGTTAGCTGTTTATTATTTCAAAAGTAATCCCCATAACTGTTAACATACGCATCGCACTGTGAGACAAGACGGTCTGTGCCTTCATGGAAAAAGTTTTGCGGTAGCCTACAGAACCATGATTGTACCCAGGCGTGCACCTCTTCGCTGGAATCAAATCGACGGCCACGAATGTCATTGTTCAGGGCCCCAAAAGTATGGAAGTTCAAATGGTTCAAATGGCTCTGAGCACTATGGGACTCAACATCTTAGGTCATAAGTCCCCTAGAACTTAGAACTACTTAAACCTAACTAACCTAAGGACATCACACACACCCATGCCCGAGGCAGGATTCGAACCTGCGACCGTAGCAGTCCCGCGGTTCCGGACTGCAGCGCCAGAACCGCTAGACCACCGCGGCCGGCAGTATGGAAGTCACATGGGGAGAGATCTGGAATGTATGGAGGCTGCATAAGGGGTTTCCAGCGAAACTTCTGCAGCGTGGTCGAAACCCCCGTCGCAACATGTGGGCGGGCATTGTCCTGCAGCAGAATGACGGCGTCTGCGAACATTCCTGGGCGTTTCGACTTGATGGCGCGCGCAGCAGTACGTGGACACTTTGCAGAAACTGAATCGGAATGTCAAGTCCAAACGCCCATGGATGTTGACGGACGGCACCATTCTGTTGCAGTACAATGCCCACCCACATGGTGCCAAGGTTGTTTCGACCACGCTGCTGAAGTTTCGCTGGGAACCCCTTACGCAGCCTCCATACATTCCAGATCTCTACCGATGCGATTTCCATATTTTTGGAGCTCAGAAGAAATACATTCGTGGCCGTCGGTTAGCTTCGGACGAAGAAGTGCACACCTGAGTACAATCATCATCCCGTAGGTAACCGAAAATATTTTCCCATGACGCTATTGACAGTGGGATGAATGTACTAGCAGTTATGGCTATTACTTTTAAAATAATACACAGTTTCCTTACTTTTTTCCATCTGTCTCGTTTTCATTTTACTGTCCGTTATACAGTCAGTTCTGTCATCAGAAATTCTTTGAGCCAGCCACAATCATACAGAATTACTTCTCAGACATGTATCTTTGTTGTCAGTCGACGATATAGATGAGGGGTGACGTAGTCACTATGAAAGTGACAATGATCCAATGAGACGAAATTTTGTTAAGTACCTCAACAATCTCTGATCGCAAATATTTGTTTATTCAGTTACCAGTTACTGTCATTATGGTCATCTCCAGATTGATCTAAAAAGAAAACATGTCCATATTTGTGACAAAATGTACGTAACAGTACGCTATCAACTACTAAAAGCAGTACCATATAACGTACACGGTCTGGAAGCTTAGCAAACTTACCTGTCTTCATGAAGTTAACAGAGTAACCAAGTAAAATTTATAGGCGTACATGATATCATCACATTCAATAAAATGATGATAAACTGGTGAACACTGATGATCCGTAACGTCGGATAGTCGCTGGCGTACTGTCTTACAACTATTGTGGAGACAGTTAGGTGCCAACATCTAGCGGCCACGCCTCCTCAGCTGCCTCCACCATAGTTGTAAAGCAGTACGCCTTCGACGACCCGATGTTACAGATCAACAGATTTCACCATTTTATCATCATTTTATTGAATGTGACGAAGTAAAGAGATACTGGACTACCGTTCTTTTTAGTGACAACCAAGCTCGTAAGATTGGACGACTCTCACAGGCTACCGTATACTACCACCCAGTTGGCTACGACCAATGATAACAAATTGCCAATAGCAGCACGCAAGGGAAGATCCACGGACGTAGTAAGTGCACTTTTGCCGTTAAAAGAATTAGTGTTGCTGTAATATGGCCAGGTTGTTTACGAGGGGCAGTTGTGGATGTACAGGTCTTGGTGGGATGAACTGTGCGCCCGTGGCTGCTTTGCGCTGCAACTCCTGCTGTACGATCTAACAAGGGGAGGCCGCCAATTGTGAAATTCAGATTCGATTCATACAGCGCATAATAAAAGCTCATGGCCAGAGGTGCAATGTGGCAAAGCACCAAGATGCACTTCTCAGCCGTTGTCGAGAAAATCGACAGTTAAAAGAAACCGTTGCGATGAAATACTCTCTACGATTAATACTTTCCCACAGCGTCATGGTGCAGCGGTAAGCGCTCGGGTTCGTAATCCGAAGGTTGCCGGATCGAATATCGCGCCATGCAACTTTTTTTTTTTTTAGTATTTGTTTTTTGTAATTCATATATATAAAATTCCCGGCAATCAGTTGCAACAATTATGCATATAATAAGTTGTTGAAAGTCGTTTGTCGTGGAAAAACTGGCGACTTCGAACATGATTATGTTTTCCGCAAACAAAGTTGTAATTCACAAATGTTATTAATTGTCTTATTGTCTTCATAATGTTTACCACGTATAGTTAACGGAAGACGTAGAAACGATATTCCGAAACGAATACGTATAATGTAAGTCAAACGTTCGAATTAGAACAGAGACCCCACGATATATATATATATATATATATATATATATATATATATATATATATATATATGAACTACAAAAAACAAATACTAAAAAAAAAGGTTGCATGGCGCGAGATTCGATCCGGCGACTTTCGGATTACGAACCCGAGCGCTTACCCTTGCGCGACGACACTGTGGAAAATTATTAATCGTAGAGAGTATTTCACCGCAACGGTTTCTTTTAACTCTCGATTTTCTCGACAACGGCTGAGAAGTGCATCTTGGTGCTTTGCCACATTACACTTCTGGCCATGAGCTTTTATTATGCGCAGTATGAATCGAATCTGAATTTCACAATTGGCGGCCTCCCCTTGTAAGGTGGTAGAGTCAGAGCCACAGCAGTTACTGACCCCTGCCTCGATAGAGCCAGCAATTTAACAGTGTGTCAAGCAACAAATAACCACAAAATTTGTGAATATGAATATTAAGCTGGTTAACACCAGGTGCTAAACAAGTGACAAGGTACAGCGAAGTTACGTGCATCAAGTATGGAATTAGAGCCGTGTTTAAACGCAATATGTGGCTCAACCGCCAGTTGTGTTTGAGACTCCTACAGCTAACTAAAACTTTATCTCCAATGCAGTGATGACTTAATAGTCAGGACTGTCAACGATTAAGCACATGTTGTGAATAAGGTAGTTAGAGAGAAGCGTATAAAGAAAATAAATGATATCGTAGTTCACAATCGAACGGAAAGAATTCATAGAGATGACCAAATACTGAACAATAACTTCACACTTTCAACGTGTAGAAAATCTGAGACACAAACATTTCACAACAGCAGAGCAGTACCTTATGAATAAAGGCGTAACATTTAACCTTCCTTCCAAACTACAAAGTAGTATCATTAGAAATCTTATATTTAGCAGAAAAAGAACCTTCGACATGACACAACTCCCCAGTGTAGATCAAAACAGAATTACTTCTGAAATCTCCAAAATCATTTCTGAGCAAATGAAGCCTGACAACAAAGACAATCACAGCAGGAAATGACCAATGTACACTGTAAAATATTAACAAGAAATTAAAAGCACATGGTGCAATAGGACTAAAACTGACAAAGGCAACACATTAATTGTAATAAAAACTGGCGAGTTTAAAAATAAAGTTTATTATTTTTTTTAAAGAGCAATGAAACTAAGCAAAACATAATCTTACAAACAAATTCAATGCACAAATCAGGGAAGCCCTTAAAAACTCAGTTTGTCCTTCACAGGTAAAGAAGTATGCATGATTACAAAACCCAGAGCCCAAACATTACACGCACGACCAAAGATTCATAAAAAAAATGCCTATCCGACCTATTAGCTGAACATATCACAAATACTAGTAGTAAAAACAACAGCAAACTTGTTTCTTTTGATATTACTAGTTTTTATACAAATATTGATATTAAATAAACTACGGATATAATTGAAAATAACTTAATCAAACATAAAAAAATTATGTCGTGGTGAAATCTGTGAGCTTATTCAGCAACTTACTGTTTCTTTTGACCTTATTCAGCAACTTACTTATTCTTTTGACTACTTCAGCTTTCGAAATGATATATACACATAACTGTACAGTTCGACCATGGGGAGCTACATCATAGCGGGAACCATACCTGACGTATTCATTAACTGAATTTTCACATTATGAGAGTATTGAAGGGCGATCTGTTTTTAAGCGGAATAACACGGTTTAGTATGTGTGCAGCATATGTAAACAGATGTGCTTTGTGTGCTGTATTTGTATCATATAACAAGCGTCTGTGAGCTATGTGTATGGCCTTTTGGACAAGGTGACGTGTGTTTTTAAATATTTTAGCGATGACAAACGTTTATAATATGCTGAGTTTTATCCACATGACGCCTTGTCCATGAGGTTCAGCATAAAATGAATATATTTTACTACAGAAAAATGTTCAAGGTGCGTAAATGTACAGGTCCACTTCCGGTTTTTTATAGTACCAAACTAAAACTTTTATACCAAATGTTACAGTTTAACTTACGAGAAATATTCCATGTATTGGATTTTCTCACAGATCTGAAAAGACAGCTAAGACTGTTAAAATTGGAAATTGGTTGTCTTAAATAAAAAAAAAAGTGTGATCTTGGCCTTTGAAGGTTTTGTAACAAGTATTCATTAGCCATACTGAATAAAATTTTTTTGAGTGATTAAAACAGATAGCTTAGTCGTCTTGAACGGTTTAAGAGCAAGACTTTGCTAATGGATCAATCCATGGTTACGGATATAACATTTGTATAATTGACAAAGAAGTAGTAACATGAAAATAAAAAGCAGGTAGACCAGAATATTAATCATATACAACCAAAGTTTGAGGTAGCAAGCTGTGTTCGTTTGCCACTAAATAAAAGAACAGGTGATGTCACAGACGTAACAACCCTTCACTTTTCATGGAATTACCCTAATGCACAATAAGGTCAAATTCGCCAGTAAAGTCGAAGTGAATAACAATAGTAACTTTTTGGATGTTATAATAAAGAAAAAGGATTTAATGCACAAATTACAAAATTTTCTGGAAACCAAAGGCTACAGACACATTAATCAATGTTGAACTCTGCACCTAGTAATCCATAAAAACCATACTTTTACACATTGATATCGAGCATGATAAAGTTGCAGTTTGCTGAAGACTAGATTAACAAAGAAATAGAAAAATTTAGCCAAAGTCGACGATTTTGAAGTACAAATGTTTAAGAAATGTATAAACAAATATTTAAAATTAAGAAAAAGTCCACCACCAATTATGTTACTCTAGAGAGAGGATTGGCTAAGCAAAGGACTAATCTCACATTTCTTCCATATCAAGGGAAGCATTTTAAGCACACTTTTAAACATATAAAAATAAAAATTGTATTTCGCATCAAGTGCAGTATTAAAAGAACTGTAAGACACGTCTCATATAGAACAGAACCATGCATTAAATCAGGAGTATGTAAAATTAGATGTTATGATTGTGACGTGATAGTCAGAGCGTCCCAGAAAGTACAACTTCAGTGTCATGGAATTCGACTGTTAATTAACTTCCATTGAAGAAAAGAGAATAGTGTCTCATGTACCAACTCAAAAAGTTTTGTTCTGGTTTTTCAACCAAGTTCTACATGAGCTCTTTACGTAAACAACTTTTGGAGTACCTGATGCACTGTGGTACGACGGATTCACTGTTCTTTTGATGCCCTACGAACAGACTTCTACGGTGAATGCTGGAAAACTGTTGGAATTCTCTTTGTATCTTCTTCTCCTTGGCCTACCTGCATAGCGCCTCAAATCCACACTTCATGTCTGCATGAAGTTCCTCTACCATCTTCTTATGGATAGCCCAGAGGTTTTGTGCATTGCATTCTGAAAGTTCTCTTAACTGAGATGCCTGACTTCCTGTCAATAAACTAAACGACACACTGTGGCTTTTTCTGTGCAGAATCACTTCTGCGATTCATTTATGATGCTCCTACCACCCTACAAAAAAAAAAAAAAAAAAAAAAAAAAAAAAAAAAAAAAAAAAAAAAAAAAAAAGTTTTTCAGTTACGTTGAAGTTGTCACTTGGAAAGGCAAAACATTTATTAATTACTTTAAGTATAAAACTGAGTTGATGCAGCAGACAAACTTCACTTTTTGTCCCTAAGTTAATTACAGGTCGAGTTAAAAGACACTTAAATTGTAAAGTACCTTCCGGGGACACCCGTTACATTCGGCAAACTGGAAAGAATTTTCTGAATCTCTTGGAAAAACACACGAAATCTAACGGCAATAATCCAGATGAATTTCCGATGCATCGCATACACAACAAACGCATTTGGTGAAGCATTCACGATAAACACGAAATTCTTCATTATGCAAAGAAAGGGAAGAAAATGAATAATCTAGCAGAAATCGAAATTTTCAGTCATTTTAGAAATCAACCACACACACACACACGAGCGAACAAACTTAACAATAAAACAGAAGGTATCTCGACAATTTTACTGGTATTCTGCTTACAGCTAATCAAAACCAAAGTAGCAGTTCCATTCGTACTTCTCGCACAGACAGCTAGGATGATTCGTTCATAGTTACCTCACTAACAGATAAGATCATACATACTAAGTGAAATTTTAAATTTTAGAACTTCCCATTTTGTTTCATCTTGTATTAAAAATAAATTATTTTAGTATCTCTACTCTGAAATGGCTAACCGCTCTAACTTTTTTCATTTCTGAACGGTTTCCCCTCCTCATGTGCACAAACTTATCGTCGAAACATCATGAACAGTTAAATTTTTGCAAGGAGAAAGCATTGGAAGCTCAAAATATGAATACGTTCATTTTTATACGTGTAGCAAATTTTTCAAGGTAACTATCTGTACATTAAATTACTGTCGTACGATTGCGTTTCCATTTCACATCTGTTAATACGCAGCTGGTCACTGGATAATGGCTTAAAAACCCATAACCGGTTGTGAAACTAAGGAAAATTATGAATAATTGACAACCTGAGTAGGAAAAAGACCGTTTCATTCAATCTGTGAGTCTTTTCAGTAATGCCGAGTTCTGTTCCAGTATTGGATGACGCTCGAGGGAAGTGGAATTTCCGTGTAACGCTGTACTACAAAATCTGCCTCAGTGAACCAAGAGCTGCGGTTTCCTGCGGTGACGGAGTTCCGCCGGCAGTATTTCCTGCGTCCTATGCTTGGACAGTGGAACTTGGAGTATGGGGAGGCTATCAGAATAAGAGTATCATGGTGATGTGTTTTCTGGGAAGTGCAGCAACACGTTAACCCTTCAGTTGCCAGCGACTGTATCCCTGCACAGTCGTCGTGTCTCCAGTGCTAACGACGTATACAGGGTGGTCCATTGATCTAGACCGGGCCAAATATTTCACGAAATAAGCGTCAAATGAAAAAACTGCAAAGAACGAAACTTGTCTAGCTTGAAGGGGGAAACCAGATGGCGCTATGGTTGGCCCGCTAGATGGCGCTGCCATAGGTCAAACGGATATCAACTGCGTTTATATTTTTACTTCATATTCGTGTAGTACGTAAAGAAATATGAATGTTTTAGTTGGACCACTTTTTTTCTCTTTGTGATAGATGGCGCTATAATAGTCACAAACATATGGCTCACAATTTTAGACGAACAATTGGTAACAGGTAGGTTTTTTAAATTAAAATACAGAACGTAGGTATGTTTGAACATTTTATTTCGGTTGTTCCAATGTGATACATGTACCTTTGTGAACTTATCATTTCTGAGAACGCATGCTGTTGTAGCGTGATTACCTGTAAATATCACATTAATCCAATAAATGCTCAAAATGATTTCCGTCAACCTTAATGCATTTGGCAATACGAGTAACGACATTCCTCTCAACAGCGAGTAGTTCGCCTTCCGTAATGTTCGCACATGCATTGACAATGCACTGACGCATGTTGTCAAGCGTTGTCGGTGGATCACGGTAGCAAATATCCTTCAACTTTCCCCACAGAAAGAAATCCGGGGACGTCAGATCCGGTGAACGTGCGGGCCACGGTATGGTGCTTCGACGACCAATCCACCTGTCATGAAATATGCTATTCAATACCGCTTCAACCGCACGCGAGCTATGTGCCGGACATCCATCATGTTGGAAAAACATCCCCATTCTGTCATGCAGTGAAACATCTTGTAGTAACATCGGTAGAACATTACGTAGGAAATCAGCATACATGCACCATGTAGATTGCCATCGATAAAATGGGGGTCAAATATCCATCCTCCCATAATGCTGCACCCGCCAAGGTCGCTGATGTTCCACTTGTCGCAGCCATGGTGGATTTTCCGTTGCCCAATAGTGCATATTATGCCGGTTTACGTTACCGCTGTTGGTGAATGACGCTTCGTCGCTAAATAGAACGCGTGCAAAAAATCTGTCATCGTCCCGTAATTTCCCATGTGCACAGTAGCAAAACTGTACACGACGTTCATCTGTCATCGTCCCGTAATTTCCCATGTGCCCAGTGGCAAAACTGTACACGACGTTCAAAGTCTTCGCCATGCAATTTCTGGTACATAGAAATACGGTATGGGTGATGTAGCATTCTCAACACCGACGTTTTTGAGATTCCCGATTCTCGCGCAATTTGTCTGCTGGGCGGATTAACCGCGACTGCAGCTAAAACACCTACTTGCGCACCATCATCTACATCTACATTTATACTCCGCAAGCCACCCAACGGTGTGTGGCGGAGGGCACTTTACGTGCCACTGTCATTACCTCCCTTTCCTCTTCCAGTCGCGTATGGTTCGCGGGAAGAACGACTGTCTGAAATCCTCCGTGCGCGCTCTAATCTCTCTAATTTTACATTCGTGATCTCCTCGGGAGGTACAAGTAGGGGGAAGCAATATATTCGATACCTCATCCAGAAACGCACCCTCTCGAAACCTGGCGAGCAAGCTACACCGCGATGCAGAGCGCCTCTCTTGCAGAGTCTGCCACTTGAGTGTATTAAACATCTCCGTAACGCTATCACGGTTACCAAATAACCTTGTGACGAAACGCGCCGCTCTTCTTTGGATCTTCTCTATCTCCTCCGTCAACCCGATCTGGTACGGATCCCACACTGATGAGCAATACTCAAGTATAGGTCGAACGAGTGTTTTGTAAGCCACCTCCTTTGTTGATGGACTACATTTTCTAAGCACTCTGCCAATGAATCTCAATCTGGTACCCGCCTTACCAACAATTAATTTTATATGATCATTCCACTTCAAATCGTTCCGCACGCATACTCCCAGATATTTTACAGAAGTAACTGCTACCAGTGTTTGTTCCGCTATCATATAATCATACAATAAAGGATCCTTCTTCCTATGTATTCGCAATACATTACATTTGTCTATGTTAAGGGACAGTTGCCACTCCCTGCACCAAGTGCCTATCCGCTGCAGATCTTCCTGCATTTCGCTACAATTTTCTAACGCTGCAACTTCTCTGTATACTACAGCATCATTTGTTGCAGGTGGTGGTTGACGTTTCACATGTGGCTGAAAACTTCCTGTTTCCTTAAATAACGTAACTATCCGGCGAACGGTCCGGACACTTGGATGATGTCGTCCAGGATACCGAGCAGCATAGAGAGCACACGCCCGTTGGGCAGATTGATCACAATAGCTGTACATCAAGACGATATCGACCTTTTCCGCAGTTGGTAAACGGTCCATTTTAACACGAAGCAAATACCGTCCGCAGTGGCGGAATATTACGTGATACCACGTACTTATACGTTTGTGACTATTACATCGCGATCTATCACAAGCGAAAAAAGTGGTCCAACTAAAACATTCATATTTCTTTACGTACTACACGAACATGTAATAAAAATGGGGGTTCCTATTTAAAAGAAAAACGCAGTTGATATCCGTTTGACCTATGGCAGCGCCATCTACCGGGCCAACCATAGCGTCATCTGGTTCCCCCCTTCAAGCTAGATAAGTTTCGTTCTTTGTAATTTTTTTTTTTTTCGTTTGACGCTTATTTCGTGAGGTATTTGGCCCGGTCACTATCAATGGACCACCCTGTATATGCGACAGGAGCTGAAAGTGCCAGGAGTGCTAGTGTCCGATACATAGACGTTTCGAGGTTTTCGTAAGAATTTCACACCAGGAAACACACGCTAAATTTGGAATCTTGGTACGCAAACCCGCCACCGTGGCCGAGGTCGCTAACGCACGTTTGTGCTGTTGCGCTTGACCTGGGGATAAGCCGGTTCGAATCCTGGTGGTGGAAAAAAGTTTCCGTGTCAGTATTTGTTAGGCATTGGGAGGAGAGGTGGTGGGGTAAAGTTCGTAATTACCAGACTTGCGCCAGCGTCCCGGTTTAAATACCAAACTTCTGCGCAGTGTCTCATGACGTGAGGGCATGTGATACTGTTGGCGGTGATCCGTCCGTCGGATGGGAACGTCAAGGTTGGCAGCCCCCCCCCCCCCCCAACACACACACTACATAACATTACAAATAGTGTGGTATGGACACAGCTCCATCTCTCTTCTTCGTTATTTACGTGAAAAAAGAACAGATGCAGAAGACACAGTTCGCATGAAGAGGAAAGGTAAGCCAAAATGCAAAGAGGAATGTCGAATGTAGCCGGCCGCGGTGGTCTCGCGGTTCTAGGCGCGCAGTCCGGAACCGTGCGACTGCTACGGTCGCAGGTTCGAATCCTGCCTCGGGCATGGATGTGTGTGATGTCCTTAGGTTAGTTAGGTTTAAGTAGTTCTAAGTTCTAGGGGACTGATAACCACAGCAGTTGAGTCCCATAGTGCTCAGAGCCATTTCAACCATTTTTTTGTCGAATGTATGTCGACAACGAGCCACACAGTTGCAACGTAATCATCCGCGAAAATGGAGCGCTAAGCTAATATCGAAAAATTTGAACTTAAATGTGTGCTGGATTACAAAGAGTCTGTGGGTGCAGCGGATAGATACGACAAGCTTCTTAGCTGAACTGAATATGTTCGCGAAACAATGAAATGGTACAAGAAACTCATTTTTCACACTTTCACGTGTGCTTGCTAAGTTCTTTCGTTATTTACGAGTTTCATAGCTGAAGGAATTCTCCCGTCACCGAATTTCATTCAGCCTCATTCGTGAGAGACACCAAGAAAAAGCATCAGGAGGTAGTCGATCAGACGAATAAAATCCATTGCTACTCTGAGAAAATCGCTTTCTAAGCATTGTTGAATCGTCAGTGAAACAAAGCGGACCTTTAAGGATTTTAATCACCACATGCAGCAAGAACAAAAATCGAAAGTAGTCGTGTTACTGCTGTAAACAGTGTGATGTGGGACTTTGGGTTATGTCTTGTTTCGAAATACACTGACGGAAAAAATCGAATCCCAGAAAATAATGCAGAGTAATGAAATTTCTGTAACACATTTTTCTCGGTAGCATATTTAAGTGTTTATCTTTGCAAGGTCACAGGTTAAAGTAAGCGCGAGATAAGCCATTGCAAATGTGGAATGGTGGTACGTTAATAAACGGTGTAGCCGCTAGAATGTTGGATGCAGGCATGCAAACGTGCATGCTTTCGGTTGTACAGGTGCCGAATGTCAGTTTGTGTCATTGGGTTCCATACCTCTTGCACATAGTCGGTCAATACGGGAACGGTTAATGCTCTTTGTGGGCCGGCCGCTGGTGGCCGAGCGGTTCTGGCGCTACAGTCTGGAACCGCGCGACCGCTACGGTCGCAGGTTCGAATCCTGCCTCGGGCATGGATGTGTATGTTGTCCTTAGGTTAGTTAGGTTTAAGTAGTTCTAAGTTCTAGGGGACTTATGACCTCAGCAGTTGAGTCCCATAGTGCTCAGAGCCATTTGAACCATTTTTTGAATGCTCTTTGTGGATGATGCTGGAATTGTCGTCCGATAATGTCTCGTATGTTGTCTATTGGAGACAGATATGGTGATCTCGATTTGAGTCCGACCTGATGATGGAGCTGGCCAGGGCACCATGTCAGCACTCTGTAGAGCATCTTGGGTTACAACAGCGGTGTGTGGACGGGCGTTAACCTGTGGGAAAACGCCCCCTGGAATGGTGTTTATGATGTAACACCCCACCCGTCACTTATCTGGTTTTGGTGTGTTTCACCCCAGGTAATTGACTAACAGATCAACAGAGAGTGCAAAACTGCCGCAATGTCGGATAACGCAAAGAAAGTAATAAGGCCCTGTGACTCCTGATTGAACTGCGGTGGCAGTGTTGACATTAATTGATTCAGAATTGATCCCTTTTAATTAAAACGGGGTGCACATTGATGTTATATTCAGCTATTGAACAAAAGATGCAAATGTTGAACATAAAATTAATTAAGAAAGTGACTTGGGATTTCAACTACTTGATTGAAAACATATGCAGTCGATTAGCACAGATTTATTTTAACTCACGTCCTTCAATCATCACATTACATGACTCTCCTAACAGGCAGTGGTAATAAATTGCGTTTGCTTAGAGTAAAGCGCGATAAATCAAAAGTAATTCCTATCGACTGACCCAGGCGTAATGCGAAGTGCGAGAAGAATGCTACAATACACGGCCCATGAAACCCTCATGCAAACTTCGCCGACGTGATCCAACAAATTAATCAGTGGCCGGAGCGGGCGCAATATCACCGAATTCAGCGTGGCGGCGCGGCGTCGTTATGCGGACGTCGGCCGACCTCGTGGTGCTGCAAGGCTGCGCTCGTCTATTCACTTCTAGCTATCTTGCTCAGTACATAGCTGAACGAAAACTTTCTATCTCCAAGCTCAATCGTTCCGTTTGCTAAGCCCTAAACTGCAGAGATGCTCACTCTTTCTCAGGCAAGCTGAGTAAAGAACGCCACGTCCGCACTCTAGGCAAGCTGGGAACGGAAGACCTCTACGGAGACTTCTCCCAGTCCGCTCTTCACCTCGGTTTCCCCTCCAGCAAAATCACTTACGCCAATTGCAGCGCAAGTCGCGTTAATTATGCGTCGCTTCCCAGCGCCGACCAATGCCTGCTCTGGGAAGTGAACAAATTCCCACAAAATTTCCCTTCCTCTCAACTTCTGCTATTTAGCTCCTCCCAGGCCACCCATCAAGGTTAGTGTCTGCACAAATCACCAATTTATCCGGAACTCTGACTCCCAGAAGAGTACTTCAAATTCCTCGGTCCTACGTTCCCATCGGAGGCCGGCGTATTTCGTTCTGTCGCTCTTCACCTGATTTACTTAAGACTCTGCGGACCGTGAATTCAGCGTGAAGTTGCTATAGTCACGAACACGCATATTTTGACCTCTGTTGACCGCTCCACCGTAGCTTTGCGCGGCTTCCTCGCATGTTTCACTGAAAACGATACGACGGACATTTATCAACAGGCGTACAAGTTCCCAGTCTGCTTCCTGGTACACCAGCATGGGGTCAACCAACCACCCACTCACTGTCACTCATCTTAAGGCAGCTGGAGGCCGCACCCCGTTACTGCTTTCTCAGAGCTTGAGCCACCCTAAGCTCCCTATTGTCGCTTCCCTTCGCCGTTCCCCAGCCGGCCACGGTCAATTCTGAATACTTCCTTGGGATAAACTAGTCTCCAGTAAATCGACGCGTTTCCACAAAGTTTTCATGTCGTGTGAATTACTTTAAAACCATCACCCGACATTAATTATTCCAATACGTCCATACTATACCCTCTACAAGATGCATTGTGCCTTGTCAGTCATTTTTTGTTCAGCCCTACTGTTCGCTCAACGTGAGTTAGGTGATCTTTAATGACTTCATGTAAGGGGCATAGTTCTTGCCATCTTACGTTTGAATGAGGTCGAATCGCCAGATTCACATGCAGTTTTGCAGTCAGGGTGCGTGGGACAACCGCTAGAGTGCTCCTGCTGTCATATAAAACCGCTCCACAACTCCAGGTGTAGGTCCAGAGTATCTAGGACGCAGACAGGTTGGCTGCAGGCCCTCAACTGATCTCCTTGTAACCAACATACGGCCATCACTGGCCAGCAGTGCAGACCAGCTTTCATCAGAAAGCACGACAGATCTCCACCCTGCCCTCGCTTGGCACCACTGAAATCGCCAATAGCAATGGTTTGCGATCAGTGGAATGCATGCTACCGGGCGGGTGGCTCGAAGCCGTCCGTGAAGTGACCGATTCGTAACAGTCTGTTGTGTCACTGTTATGCCAACTATTGCTCAAATAGTTGCAAATGCAGTACGATGCGCCAGAGGGTTATACCGAACACGATGGTCTTCCCTCTCGGTAGTGCTGTGTGGCCGTCCGGAGGCTGGTCTTCTTGCGGCCGTACATTCGCGTAACCACTGCTCCCAACAATCATGTACAGTGGCTACATTCCTGGGATATCGCAGAAGGAGCATCCACCTTCTCGTAGCCCTATTACAAGACCTCGTTCAAGCTCAGTGAGGTGTTGATAACGGCATCTTTGTCGCCGTCAAAGCATTCACTTCCGTGAAATTACAGTGCCAAAAACAAATTATAGTTCTAAATAACAAGAAAAAAATGGCCCTAAAATTTATTAAAAACGCATGTCACCATCTCCTACAATCGCGTAGCATAAGCTCCGCACTAACTGCTGCTTTGAGCGCGGTACGTGACTGGTGCATCGCCCTACAATCGTAGAAGCACCTCAGTGTACCACTAGGTGTACCTGTCTTGCAGAAGCATCGGTGGTTTCATGGTAAAGGCACTGGCACTTCCAACCAAGTTAATGAAATTGTTGTTTCAGGCAGAAGGATTAAAGGCGTTACGGACAATTGCTAAAAATGGAGAATATGTTATCATGAATTTACATTTTCTCCCTTATAAATTTATGTAGCCAAGATAGTTAACTTTACTTACCAATTGTTATAGTGTCATTTCGTTCTGAGATGATCATTGTAAAATGAACGTAAGCACATGTTCATAATAACATGCTGGGACTGGTTTTTCGTGTACTTGCACAGACTGCATCGTTAGACTGAACCGCAGGAAGACTGGAAAACATACAAACTTAACACTGCAGAGAAGTAAGGTGGCCGAAACTTGTCTCCTACATACGAGCTCGTCAGATGTTCCTTAACTAGGAAAGTATGTAACGGAGAATCGTCTGTAGTGGTTATCCTTGTAATAGATGTCCTTTCCAGGCAGGGATCTTAACAACTTCAATGACGAATAATTAAGAAGGTAATCTTCTAGGTCTGAAGTAGAGTTTTATGATTGTAATGAAGGGTTAACTGACGATACTGCAGTGGACCTGCGAGAAAACGTGAACGCCACACTTCTCACTGATGAAGAGCCAATTAACGCTTCGCCCACGTGTGTCCACGACTAGACAAGGAAACGTTTTTCCTTGCGCTGCGCGATAATCATCTTTGCGGGTAGAAGTGCGAACGCTCTGCCACAGTCGTTGGTAAATGCTTGTCAGTGGGTACTAGTGAATCAGCCTATCGTTTTTACCGTCTCAGCGGAAGAATGAAGCATGCACAAAAGGGAAAAGAGATTCGAAAATTTTCCTTTGCTTATGGATATTGTGATTCTAAATAGGGAAGGCATAATTTCGGGGTCCTTTTTCAACACTGCTAACGCTCGAAAAAATCGTATCTCGCGGATGTTTCGCTAAAGCTGTCTCAAACGTACACTGTGGTGAATCGGCATCTTGTAGGCTCCATTCCCGCAGTATTTTCAATAACCTGCTATCGGATATCCGCTGCTGACCTCACCTGCGGGCACACACTGTCGCCTTTTTCTTAAAATATGCGCCGGCTAGTGTGGCCGAGCGGTTCTAGGCGCTACAGTCCGGAACCGCGCGACCGCTACGGTCGCAGGTTCGAATCCTGCCTCAGGCATGGATGTGTGTATGTCCTTAGGTTAGTTAGGTTTAAGTAGTTCTAAGGTCTAGGGGACTGATGACCTTGGAAGTTAAGTCCCATAGTGCTTAGAGCCATTTGAACTATTTAAAATATGCGATGTCCCGCAATTTTGTCGTTTTTTATTACAATTATTACGTTTTGTGTTATTTTATGCAGCTTCGGATGACTTTTGTTACGCAATGATTGTGAATACCTTCCGATCCCTGTTTTAGGCGTATCGAGTTTTCTAATGAATTAAATGGATGTATTTTTTCGTACTTTGTGGTACAGTATACAGAGGAAGAAACAAATACAGAAGGGGAATAAATGAAAGGTCTGTGCTGCTTGGAATTAATATCGACACAAAATTTACATTTTTTATTTTCCCATTACTAAGAATTCAGCAACTACACAGCGACCAAAAAGTCCAATTCTTAATAGTGGCGGAGGCGTTTCAGATTCTTTTTCACGCATGATTGCGTTTACCTCATTTCAAATTCCCCGAAAGACGACCAAGCGGTGTGGATCAGCATTTCATACACCAAACTGACTCAACGTCGGTAGAATATGTTTCTTCACTCTTTTGCATAGACTCATGAGCTACCTATACTGGAAGATCGGGGTTCTGTTCCTCGTCCAGTCATCCATATTTAGATTTTCGTGCTCTCCTTACATCATTTAGCATACTAAAACGTCGGCGTAGTTTCTTCACTTAGGCCACAGACGATTCTCTCTTCCACCCTTGACTAGTTGAGGTGGTGCTATTGACAGGAGATTACACATGACCCGTCCAACCGAGCTTAGAGACACAGCGCTTAAAACGCTGCACTCGTATTCTCGACGGGCTGCCTTCCACTCCCGGAACCGTCATCCTCGGTTTGGTTTTCAGATTTACCTAAATCGCTTGTGCTGAATGCCAAGTTAGGTCATTCTGAAAGGATACTATCGACTTCCTTGTTCAGTCCAGTCATGGACGGAACGTCTTTCTAACCTTCTGAACTTCTTGAGAAATAGTGTACTTTTTCCTCTACACCGTACCCATGTGATCCGCTATTTGATTGGAAAACCAGGGCCTCGTTAAGAATGGACAAAAATAGTAAGAAATACCGCGTTATGCAAGACACCATTAGTTCATTTTTGCTTTGCCCAAACCAGTTTCAGCGCTTTCTGTGTAATCTTCGGTTGGTTTTTGTATGTTTTCTCTCTAGAAAGTCTTATCCTATGATAACATCTAGTAGAAGTTGTATGAATTTCATCATGAAGCTATTCATATAGCTAAGGGAGTCATAATTAGCCGTTAAATTTTACGTTGGTTTGCATATACAGTTGAACACTCATATTACACTGTTAAGCCATGACACGTTGTACGTTTGTGGTACACTGGAATTATGCCCATAATACTAATTTGAAAAATGAGATAGACGTACAATTGTTCATAAGGCTCTCATAACAGGTGTAATTATTTTGCGGTGTTAGTTTTATATACATTATACAGCTTATTATGTTCGAAGAACAAGACATTTTCAGTATTATGTTTTTCGTCCATTTATGACTGAAAAACGCATTGTTGGAGTGTTCCTTACGATTCCTGATGTAGTCCTGTTTCCCGCTGTTTTAGGCGCGTTGAAACTCTTCTTTACTTTGTCATTTTTGAGTAAAGTAAAAATAAACAAACGCTGTCTTATACAAGGCGGAATTTCTTTCCAAATTGTCCTTGCAAGCGAGGGAAGTGACAAAAGTTACAACGTCCAAAGGACGATTATAATGGACAAAATTCCTACTGAATGCTAACGCAGGAGATGGGCACATGAGCGAAGGCAGACTGTTGTGTGGGTCCGTTTTTTGAAGACGTGTCGCACTGTCTGAAAAGTGCAGCTATTGTGTGCGAAGTGCCCCAAACAAGGTGTGAAGGGTCGCGTGCGATTTCGCCGCACTCGGTCCCTCGGCACACATGAGTGATTTACGTAGCATTTTCAACCACTATTAGGAACGTCACTGTGTCGAGAAGTTCTGCTACGGGAAAGGATCTGCTATGCTTAGCAGCATTCGCAGTTGATACCTGTATCGCCACGATATCGCTTGCAAAAAATAAAAAAAATAAACGTGGATTGTAATTTATTACACTTGTTTTTAAATACTTTTCTTGGGAGCTGGAGATTACTCTGCGAAATATATTGCATTTTTCACCGATGCCAATTTTTTTGTGCAAATGTTTCTAGTGTGCTAATACAATTCGTGTTTAGTTCGTTAGTCATCGATTCCTTGTGTATTCATTGGTCGTATAGTTTAACTTTATCGTAGTTGTAGTGCACAATTTGTTTTTCCATTTCGAAAAAAATGGTTCAAATGGCTCTGAGCACTATGCGACTTAACTTCTGAGGTCATCAGTCGCCTTGAACTTAGAACTAATTAAACCTATCTAACCTAAGGACATCACACACATCCATGCCCGAGGCAGGATTCGAAACTGCGACCGTAGCGTTTCCATTTCGATGTGTCTTTATAAATGCTGTAAACAACTTGTTCTAAAATGAAAAAGGGAGAGTTTGATTGTATGAAACGATACGGGACTCGAGTACAGCTGTAATAGATTTAAATTAAAATGACAGATAATGCGGTACCTGTACGTCTTTCTGTTTAGAAGTTAAAAACAACAGTGCCTGTCATTATGTCAGAAATAACTGAAAATCGTCAGATTGGGTCTAGTGTATCGTGAATATTAACATGAACCTCGCTGAAACGTTTAAAGAAAACTTGAGTAATTTCAAACAGGTACCCGCCCCATACAATTATAGTTGGTGGTGACTTCAATTTACCCTCGATATGTTGCCGAAAATACATGTTTAAATCCGGAGGTAGGCATAAAACATCATCCGAAATAATGATAAACGCATTCTCTGAAAATTATGTCGAGCACTTAGTTCATGAGACCAATCGAATAGCAAACAGTTGTGAAAACACACTTGACTTCTTAGCAACAAATAACCCTGACCTAATAACGAGCATCAAAACGGGTATAGGGATAAGTGAACACAGGGTTGTCCTAGCGAGACTTAATACCGTAACTCCCAAATCTACCAAAAATAAGCGAAAATATATCTATTCAAAAAAGCAGATATAAATTTGCTTCACGCATTCCTACTCCTTCCGAATTATCAATGTAAATGTAGAACAGATATGGGTTGAATTCAGAGAAACAGTGTCGACAGCAATTGAGAGATGTGCACCAAATAAACTAACATACGACGGAGCTCATCTGCCATGAAACACAAGACAGATAAGAGAAATGTTGCAAAAACAACGAAAAAAAACATGAGAAATTTAAACCAACGCAAAAGCCCCAAGATTGGCGATTTTATAAAGAAGCTCGAAATATGCGAGATGCATATAATGGTTTCCACAACAAAATTTTGTCTCGAAACGCAGCAGAAAACCCAGAGAGATTCTGGTGGTAAATAAAGTATGCTAGCGGCAAGACACAATCAATGCCTTCTCTGCGCGATGGCAGTGGAAATTCTAAGGGCGACAGTGCTACAAAAGCAGAGATACTAACCACAGCCTTCCGAAATTCCTTCACCAAAGAAGAAGTAAATATTCCAAAGTCGAATCAAGAACAGCTACAAACATGCTTTACTTAGAATTAGATATCCTCGGAGTAGTGAAGCAACTTAAATCATTTGATAAAAGCAAGTCTTCCGGTGCAGACTGTATACGAATGAGGTTCCTTTCAGAGTATACTGGTAGAACAGCTCCATACTTAACAATCAGTTACAGTACAACCGTTCGCTCGACGAAAGATGCGTACCCAAAACTGGAAAGTTGCACAGGTCACACCAATATTCAAGAAGAGTAGTAGGAGTAATCCACTAAATTATAGGCACATATCGTTAAAATCCATATGCAGCAGGATTATGGAACACATATTGTGTTCGAATATCATGAATTACCTCGAAGAGAACGATTGATTGACACACAGTGAACACGGATTTAGAAAACATCGTTCTTGTGAAACACAGTTAGCTCTTTACTCACACCAAGTGTTGAATCTGTTGACAAGGGGTTTCAGATCTATTCCGTATTTCTGGATTTCGAGAAGGCTTTGGACGCTGTACCACACAAGCGGCTTATAGTGAAATTGCATGCTTATGGAATATCCTCTCAGTTATGTGACTGGATTTGTGATATCCTGTCATAGAGGTCACAGTACGTAGTAATTGACGGAAAGTCATCGAGTAAAACAGAAGTGATTTCTGGCGTTCCCCAAGGTAGTGTTATATAGGCCCTTTGCTGTTCCTTCTCTATATAAACGACTTAGGAGCCAATCTGAGTAGCCGTCTTAGGTTGTTTGCAGACGATGCTGTCGTTTATCGTCTAGTGAAGTCATTAAAAGATCAAAACCAATTACAAAACGTTGTAGATAAGATACCTATATGGTGCGGAAATTGGCAATTGTCCCTAATAAAGAAAAGTTTGAGATGATCCCCATGAGTGCTAAAAGGATGCTCTTAAACTTCGGTTACACGATAAATCAAATCTAAAGGCCGTAAATGGAACTAAATATCTAGGAATTACAACTACTTAAATTGGAAAGAACACGTAGAAAATGTTGCGTGGACGGCAACCCAAAGACCGCGTTTTATTGGCAGAACACTTAAAACATGCAACAGATCGACTAAAGCGACTACCCACACTACGCTTGTACGTTCTCTTTAGGAGTGCTGCTGCGCGGTGTGGAAACCTTACCAGATAGAATTAACGGAGTACGTCGACAGCATTCGAACGTGATACAGGATTTGGGTTGGACATCATTGAAACAACGTGTTTCTCGTTGCGGCAGGATCTTCTCACGAAATTTCAGTCACCAATTGTCTCCTCCGAATACGAAAATATTTTGTTGACGGCGACCTAGATAGGAAGAAGCGATCATCACAACAAAATAAGAGAAATCAGAGCTCGCACAGAAAGATATAGGTGTTCCTTCATTCCGTGCGATGTTCAAGAGTGAAATGAAATAATTATTGTGAAGTTGGTTCGATAAACCCTCTGTCGGGCACTGAAGTGTGATTTACAGAGTAGCCATGTAGGTGTAGATGTAATTCTATAGCACAAGCTTCCAAATGCCAATCAGTGCAAAACCCGAGGGTGTATTTTGTATTACTCCGGCCTCCATTTCACTTATCACTACAGTAAGTGGTCCCAGAATAACTATTAATTCTAACGTGAAGATCTTAGTCAACCTGCGCGAAGTAAAACGAAACGAAACTGCCACATTTAATAACTAGAGCAGTGGTTCCCAACCTGGGGTAATTACACCCTCAGGGGTAAAGTGAAATTTTCTGAGAGTGAAAATGCAAGATTTTAATTATATTTCGGTCATTAAACTAAATTATTTTGAAAGCTCATTACCATCAACACAATTTTGAAACACTGATGTTGATTACATAAGTAACCGATAAGCACTTTTTTCCTTCAGATTCTAGCACTGACACCTGACACAGTATGGTGGCCATGCATCTTGTGGAACGAATATATGATCGTCATCATCATCATCATCATCATCATCATCATATATACCACCCACTACACACATACTTTGTAGCATACATCTGTGACAGCAAAACTGAGGCTAGATTAATATTAAATAGAGAAACGTTAAGAAGATAGTTTTACTGCTTGAGGTGCCTACATAAACAACCTGCTCCCCCCGCACTTGAGTAAGAACTTTCATTCGACCAACTGAAACAGTCTGAAAAATCGTTGTTGTTCAACCCACATTGACTTATGTACCCACTTGACTTATGTAATCAAAGTGTAGACCCTTCATGTGAATCTGTGCACTTTGTAGAGATACTTATATACTGATAACGCCAAATGTCATCACCTAGGATGATCTTTTTCCACAAAAGATCTGTATGCGTGTTGCGTTTTAGTCAACTCGCGGCACGTCCACTACAAACACCGCCTGCTCACAGCTGACTGGTCGAACGCACATCTGTTGTTTACAGTTGCTAGTTCAAGCTGACACCGTAGCTACTGTGCCGATGTTGCTTATAGGCCAGGAATAGAAATCCGTCTCACAACTTTTGGGACTGTACGGTGTGTATCACATACGCTTAAATATATCAAGAAAATTACTTCTCCGATTTGCAGGTAGACCCTCAGTGGGCCAGAAACTGCTTTATTATTCACTTCGCAACAATAAACGAACGAACTGACAGCAAAAGACATCAACAACTATAAAATGTGTACTACACTACTGTAGGGTCCAAACGAATTATTATTATTATTATTTCTTTACTTTCTCAGACGTTAAGTCTGGTTGAGAATGGAAAGTGACGCGGACCTTGATCAAGCGTCACTTCCTATTAACTGTACGGTATGTGTTATATTGCATTTAGGAACTTTCGGGTAATTGAACATGTATCAATAATTACGGATTTCTGTAGTTGTATATATATGTTTGGATGTAGCTGTATTGCATTGATGTACTGGTGGATATTGTGTGGTATGACTCCTGTAGTTGATAGTATAATTGGTATAATGTCAACTTTATCCTGATGCCACATGTCCTTGACTTCCTCAGCCAGTTGGATGTATTTTTCAATTTTTTCTCCTGTTTTCTTTTGTATATTTGTTGTATTGGGTATGGATATTTCGATTAGTTGTGTTAATTTCTTCTTTTTATTGGTGAGTATGATGTCAGGTTTGTTATGTGGCGTTGTTTTATCTGTTATAATGGTTCTGTTCCAGTATAACTTGTATTCATCATTCTCCAGTACATTTTGTGGTGCATACTTGTATGTAGGAACTTGTTGTTTTAAAAGTTTATGTTGTAAGGCAAGCTGTTGATGTATTATTTTTGCGACATTGTCATGTCTTCTGGGGTATTCTGTATTTGCTAGTATTGTACATCCGCTTGTGATGTGATCTACTGTTTCTATTTGTTGTTTACAAATTCTGCATTTATCTGTTGTGGTATTGGGATCTTTAATAATATGCTTGCTGTAATACCTGGTGTTTATTGTTTGATCCTGTATTGCAATCATGAATCCTTCTGTCTCACTGTATATATTGCCTTTTCTTAGCCATGTGTTGGATGCGTCTTGATCGATGTGTGGCTGTGTTAGATGATACGGGTGCTTGCCATGAAGTGTTTTCTTTTCCCAATTTACTTTCTTCGTATCTGTTGATGTTATGTGGTCTAAAGGGTTGTAGAGGTGGTTATGAAATTGTAGTGGTGTAGCCGATGTATTTATATGAGTGATTGCTTTGTGTATTTTGCTAGTTTCTGCTCGTTCTATAAAGAATTTTCTTAAATTGTCTACCTGTCCATAATGTAGGTTTTTTATATCGATAAATCCCCTTCCTCCTTCCTTTCTGCTTAATGTGAATCTTTCTGTTGCTGAATGTATGTGATGTATTCTATATTTGTGGCATTGTGAGCGTGTAAGTGTATTGAGTGCTTCTAGGTCTGTGTTACTCCATTTCACTACTCCAAATGAGTAGGTCAATATTGGTATGGCATAAGTATTTATAGCTTTTGTCTTGTTTCTTGCTGTCAATTCTGTTTTCAGTATTTTTGTTAGTCTTTGTCTATATTTTTCTTTTAGTTCTTCTTTAATATTTGTATTATCTATTCCTATTTTTTGTCTGTATCCTAGATATTTATAGGCATCCGTTTTTTCCATCGCTTCTATGCAGTCGCTGTGGTTATCCAATATGTAATCTTCTTGTTTAGTGTGTTTTCCCTTGACTATGCTATTTTTCTTACATTTGTCTGTTGCAAAAGCCATACTTATATCATTGCTGAATACTTCTGTTATCTTTAGTAATTGGTTGAGTTGTTGATTTGTTGCTGCCAGTAGTTTTAGATCATCCATGTATAGCAAATGTGTGATTTTGTGTGGGTATGTTCCAGTAATATTGTATCCATAATTTGTATTATTTAGCATGTTGGATAGTGGGTTCAGAGCAAGGCAGAACCAGAAAGGACTTAATGAGTCTCCTTGGTATATTCCACGCTTAATCTGTATTGGCTGTGATGTGATATTATTTGAATTTGTTTGGATATTAAGTGTGGTTTTCCAATTTTTCATTACTATGTTTAGGAACTGTATCAATGTAGGATATATTTTGTATATTTCCAATATTTGTAGTAACCATGAGTGGGGTACACTATCAAAAGCTTTTTGGTAATCAATGTATGCGTAGTGTAGCGACCTTTGTTTAGTTTTAGCTTGATATGTCACCTCTGCATCTATTATCAGTTGCTCTTTACATCCTCGTGCTCCTTTGCAACAGCCTTTTTGTTCTTCATTTATAATTTTGTTCTGTGTTGTATGTGTCATTAATTTCTGTTTAATGATTGAAGTTAATATTTTGTATATTGTTGGTAGGCATGTTATGGGGCGATATTTAGCTGGGTTCGCTGTGTCTGCTTGATCTTTAGGTTTCAGATAAGTTATTCCATGTGTAAGTGTATCAGGGAATGTGTATGGGTCTGCAATGTAACTGTTAAATAATTTAGTTAGATGTGAATGTGTTGAGGTGAACTTCTTTAACCAGAAATTTGCTATTTTATCATTTCCAGGGGCTTTCCAATTGTGAGTAGAATTAATTGCTTGGGTGACTTCATGTTGCAAAATTATCACTTCAGGCATTTGTGGTATCATCTTGTATGTGTCTGTTTCTGTTTGTATCCACCGTGCATGCCTGTTATGTTGTACCGGGTTTGACCATATGTTGCTCCAGAAGTGTTCCATGTCTGTTATGTTTGGTGGATTGTTTATTTTAATGTGTGTGTTATCTATTGTCTGGTAAAATTTCTTTTGGTTTGTGTTGAATGTTTGGTTTTGTTTCCTTCTATTTTCACTTTTTTTGTATCTTCTGAGTCGTTTGGCTAATGCTTGTAATTTCTGCTTCTTTTCGTCTAATTGCTCTGTCGCTTCTTGTTGTGAGATTTTACCTAACCTTTTTCGTTTTTTTTCCGAGATTTCATTTCTTATAAATTGTGTTAGCTGTCCGATGTCTTTTCTCAGTTTTTCTATTCTGATCTGTAGCCTGTGTTGCCATGCTGGTTTTGTGGGTTTCTTCTGTGTGTTGGTTGGTTCTGATCTCTGTCTAGTGTGTATATTTAGTGTAGTGAGTGCTCCTATATAAACCAGTAGTTGTAACTCTTCCATAGTTGTGTTTTCATTTATTTTGTTGTGTATGATTGTGTTGATAGTTTTTATTGTTGTTTCGACTTGTGGGTTATTTGGTGGTCTATGCAAGAATGGTCTAATGTCTGTATTTGTGTCTTTGTATTCTATATATGTTAGCTGAAATTTTTCTTCTATATCTAGCATCTGTGTCACTTCGTGTTCTATTTGTGCTTGTTCTGGTGGCTGTCTTAAGATTTCGTTTTCCTCTGATTGTTTAATTGGTGCGTGTTGTTCTTTGTTTGTTTGCTCTGGGATGTTTGAGTCCATTACTGTATTTTCTTCTTCTTCTGATTGCACATTATTTTGTTCCAGTATTTGTTGTACTTCTTGTTTGATGTTTTCTAATTCTGACTGGGGTATCCTGTTATTTTTGATTATTACACGGATCTGATAAGCTAGTCGTTGTTCTGTTAAAAATTTTAATTCTGGGTATCTGGTAATAAATGTTGTGTATACTTGTGATCTGTATCCAGTTGTGTTGGTTCCTAGGTTTGTTGCTTGGTAATAACAGAACATGAGGTGTCGATTAACTTCATCTGACCATCTCATCCTCTGTCTTTGTTTTCCTTCTAGGGTGGTTGCAGGAAGCATATCCTGCAAAACACCTCTATTTGGATTTAAATCATTTTCCAGTTGGCTAGCAGTGTCGTTACCATTGTGGGCGGGCATAGGGTTCAAGCGTCGTCCCCGACCATGACGGCGCTTGTCCGAGGCTTCTTTAGTTCTGTCCTGAACCAACTAATCACACTAAAGGGGGGTTAGCCCTATTAGTGGTTTGTTCTTTTCGTCGCCTTTTACGACTGGCAGAACATACCGGAGGCCTATTCTTTTCCCGGGCCTCCACGGGGATTATTATTATTATTATTATTATTATTATTATTGGTGGTGGTAGTGGTCACACACAAAACATTGGCAGTCTGAAGTCTTTCAGTTTCTGCCATTCAGAAATAAGGAGTCCAACAAGCAATTTACTTGCAGTAAGTACAGTGCAAACATTTTAACTTGGGTGTTTTTAAATGAAGTCACGGAGTCGTAGATAGCACTCACGCTGCAAGGAGAATAGCTTCGTTATTCCATAAAAAGTTTGTTAGAAATAGGCAGTACCAATTGGTTCGTTGGCTAAATAATCCATGGTTCAGTAAAACACCTACAAAAACTAAATATCATTATCTTTTTCGTTTTATAGTTTAGTTAAGTGCTAACCATGATTATGAGTTGGTGTGGGGGGAGAGGAGGGGGAGGGGGCTAGTAGCTAATACCTGACTGCACGCAGAGGTAACGATTTCACAAAAAAGGCTGACCGGACGAGGTGGCGCAGTGATTAGAACAGTGGACTCGTATTCGGGAGGACGAGGGTTAAAACCCGCGTACGGCCATCCTGATTTAGGTTTTCCGTTGTTGTTGTTGTTATTGCTGTTGTTGTGGTCTTCAGTCCTGAGACTGGTTTGATGGAGCTCTCCGTACTACTCTATCCTGTGCATGCTTCTTCATCTCCCAGTACATACTGCAACCTACATCCTTATGAATCTGATTAGTGTATTCATCTCTTGGTCTCTCTCTACGATTTTTACCCTCCACGCTGCCCTCCAATACTAAATTAGTGATCCCTTGATGCCTCAGAACGTGTCATACTAACTGATCCCTTCTTCTAGTGAAATTGTGCCACAAATTTCTCTTCTCCCTGATTCTATTCAGTACCTCCTCATTAGTTACATTATCTACCCATCTAATCTCCAGCATTCTTCTGTAGCACCATATTTCGAAAGCTTTTATTCTCTTCTTGTCCGAACTATTTTATCGTCCATGTTTCACTTCCATACATGGATACACTCGATACAAATACTTTCAGAAGCGATTTCCTGACACTTAAATCTATACTCGATGTTAACAAATTTCTCTTCTTCAGAAACACTTTCCTTGCCATTGCCAGTCTACGTTTTACATCCTCTTTACTTGGACCACCATCAGATATTTTGCTCTCCAAATAGCAAAACTCCTTTTCTACTTTAAGTTTATCATTTTCTAAGCTAATCCTCTCAGCATCACCCGACTTAATTCGACTACACTCCATTATCCTCGTTTTGCTTTTGTTGATGTTCATCTTATACCCTCCTTTCAAGGCACTGTCCATTCCGTTCAACTGCTCTTCCAAGTTCTTTGCTGTCTCTGACAGAATTACAATGTCATCGGGGAACCTCAAAATTTTTATTTCTTCTCCATGGATTTTAATACCTACTCCGTTTTCCGTGATTTCCCTAAATCGCTTCAGGCTAATGCCGGGATGGTTCGTTCGAAAGGGCACAGCCGATTTCCTACCCGATCCTTCCCTATTTCGAGCTTGTGCTCAGTCTCTAATTACCTCGTTAGCGGCGGGACGTTGAACACTAATCTCTTCCTCCGACGAAGGGTGGGAACCACTGAACTAGAGAAACGAGTCGGGGCAATATTGCCACATATCGCTGCTAACCAGCCAGGCAGCAATATTGCATGTACGATTCACAAGCTACTCCTGCGATGCCTGGCACTTCCATGCGATCAGCGACCGATCGCTGCGATTTGCCCGCACACGTGCGATGTGCAAAACGTTCAGTGGCCCATGCGCCTGATCGCTGCAATCCCTCGCTCGTGTGTGTGTGGGGGCTTTGAGAGCCTTGGCGGCCCGCAGCTCAGCGCGGCCAGGAAGCGACCGTCATCGTCTGGAGGGCGGCCAGCTCTGCCGCCCACACAGCCAGCCCAGGCCAGCGCGGCTTCCTCATCAGCTGCATCTCTGCACAGCGCCGCGCTCGAGGTCGCCCACTTACCACTAGTACTGAGGGCTACTACTTCATAGTATTGTCAGTAGTGGCAATCGTGACAACAATTGGATGTCTCTCCTCTTCATCTGTTCCAGTCCCCGGTGGCATTCTTTTCAGTGCACCAGAATTGGTAAGAACAGCTGCGTTGTCGGTAGATCACTCCTGTAAAATTCTACGGGAAGTCCACAATCGGTGGTCAGTCTCTGTGTTCTGATTGCTAATCGATCTTCCCCCATTTAAAGCGGACCACCGACGTGAAACTAATCGCAGAGACGGCAGATGCCTGACTGAGATTTACTGTGTAACAGGAGCACGATCCCACGAGGAATTCTTGAGTGGAGGGATGGGGAATCATCCCAATTACATTACCTTAACAACCACATATTTCAGCAAAGAAATGAGTGGCCAGAACCGAGAACCCACTTGGGCCACTAGGGGGCACACTAACTGCATGCCTGAACGATATACTTCTTCCATTGTGTTCTAAAACTATTATCATCGACGCTTTCCGACGCGAAAGGATTTCAATGCGCTAATAACGGACAATTTCGTAATCGCCGAAGAATAATCCCCGTGGAATGCAATTCCAGAAATGGTAAATATCGGCAATAACTCCCTTCAATTCACGACTGCCGTGAGAACCAAAAGGTTCAGATGGCTCTAAGCACTTTCGGACTTAAGATCTTAGGTCATCAGGCCCATAGACTTAGAACTACTTAAACCTAACATCCATGCCCGAGGCCGGATTCGAACCTGCGACCGTAGGAACAGTGCCGTTCCGGACTGAAGCGCCTAGAACCGCTCGGCCACAAAGGCCGGTGCCATGAGGACCACCAACGTCAACCTGCAGTCTTATTAATAAACTCAAAAGCTGTTAGCCTGAGCTGCACAGCAATTAAATCTACAATATATATATATATATATATATATATATATATATATATATATATATATATATATGTGTGTGTGTGTGTGTGTGTGTGTGTGTGTGTGTGTGTGTGTGTGTGTGTGTGTGTGTGTGTGTGAAATCTTATGGAACTTAACTGCTAAGGTCATCTGTCCCTAAGGAGACACACTACTTAATCTAAATTATCCTAAGGACAACACACACACCCATGTCCGAGGGAGGACGCGAACCTCCGCCGGGACCAGCCGCACAGTCCATGACTGCAGCGCCTTAGACCACTCAGCTAATCTACAATATATAACTAGCAAAATCTGCAGCGACGTTAGCTATGCCTACAGCTGCCTGGATAATCAGTACAGCACGTAAAACCCATGACAATCCAGTCAATAGCTACAACTACTCAAATGAACTCAACAGCTGTCCAGCTGAAATGAGCAGCACCTAAAACCACATGAAACTTAGTCACAACTCCAACAACCCTAAGGACTCATCAACTGCCTACCTGACCCTGGCAACACTTAAAACCGCATTAATAATGGAACCCAAGTCCAAAGCCACTCAAGACAACTGTCAAAAACCAGCACAACCCACCGAATCCCACTCGCCAACAACCTCCCGCCTCCCTGACGCCGCCGAAGTTCCGCACGCCCCTGCCTTACGCAAGAGGGCATTTGCCTGTTTACCGTGCGCGTGACAGATTGAACCAGCGGGTCTTTCAAACCAAATCTCTAGCGTACCCGAGCGGAAAGGCGAGAGATACGCTCGCGGCAAGTGCCATACGTCACTACAGGAAGAATCCTCAGTAAGCGTATACTCCACCAGTGAAGTAGGTAATGTAAAAAACACTCTGTATATAGATAACTGAATATTGCTCGTCCATTTGAGATTCGTACCAGATAGGATTGATCCAGGAAATAGAGAACATCCAAAGAAAAAGAGTATTTAGTAAGCGAAGAAGGGTCAGGGGGATGCTCATCTAACTCCATTGGCAATCGTCGCAAGAGGCGTAGTACAAAAATGGTTCAAATGGGTCTGAGCACTATGCTACTTAACTTCTGAGGTCATCAGTCCCCTAGAACTTAGAGCTACTTAAACCTAACTAACCTAAGGACATCACACACATCCTTTCCCGAGGCGGGATTCGAACCTGCGACCGTAGCGGGCGCGCGGTTCCAGACTGTAGCGCCTAGAACCGCTCGGCCACCCCGGCCGGCGGCGTTGTACATCAGTGTGATTTATTGTTAAAATTTCGAGGGCGTACGTTTTTAGAAGAGTCACCCAATATATTGCTTCTTCCTGCTTATATCTCGCGAAAAGACCATGAAAGTGAAATTAGAGCACACACAGAGGCTTACAAATAATCGCCCTTGCCACACACCATTCTCAAATGGAACAGGAAAGGGAGGCAGTGACCGTCGCACAGAAAGTACCCTCCGCCATACACTCAAGGTGGCTTGCGGGAAGTAGACGCAGATGTAGCTTACGTGCGGTTCATTTATCTAAATGAAGAAAATGGAAATGAGCGTTTGGCGTCATTGGCCGGGAGGCCCCTTACGGGGCAGGTCTGCTACCTGCGCGCCGGATGGAGATGAAATGATGATAAAGACAACACAACACCCAGTCCCTGAGCGGAGAAAATCCCCGACCCAACCGGGAATCGAACCCGGGCTCCTTAGGACGGCAGTCCGCCACGCTGACTTCCGCTATCGGGGCGGACTCTAAATGAAGCGATAGTGGACAAATGTGATCAGCGACACGAGAGGCTCCCCCGTGCACAAGAAAAAGGCCAATATTTTCAAAGGAAAAACATTCCTTAGAAACGGTGCTTGCATGAGTATGGAGCAGTTTCCACCGTTTCTCGGTACCGGTGATTAATAGCCCATACGTAATCCGTCATACCTGTTGTTACGGTAATCCACTGTGTAATTCGTAGGTAGCTCTACGTGGATAGACAAGGGCACGCTCAATCGAAAAGGTTGAGAACCACGGACCAGAGGTCTGGTATACAACCTGTCCGTTGCCATTGCGTGTTGTAGATGGAGATGATCAAAGGGTTGTCACTGGGTAGGACGAGGTGAAGAAAAATCGTCGATCACAGTTTTTTTCCTGAGAGAATGGTTTATATCCAAGGATTTCGACTTCCCGCAATTGGCTGGAATATTTATGCGGATGCACAAAAAAACATGACAGCACTAATTTGGAGAACATGGAAGCTACAACAGTGTAAACGTTCTCTGTCGGTTTTTATCTGTCTTTAATTCTACCACCGTCCACCCATTTATCCAAGACATAACCATTTTTCGCCCATATGGTACCTACAAACATTTCGTACCAATAGCTATTTAGCCTCCACAGATGACTCCAAGTCTACCTCGTCCCAACATTTGATACAGAATGCCTTTGTCCCTCTTTTAATCCTTCCGAACTGCCATTATCACCGCCGAGATAACCTTCAGACAGTGAAGGAAAGAGCTCTACTTCAGTTCCGTGAACTAAAGAACTGACGCTGGACCGAGCGAGGTGGCGCAGTGGTTAGACACTGGACTCGCATTCGGGAGGACGACGGTTCAATCCCGCGTCCGGCCATCCTGATTTAGGTTTTCCGTGATTTCCCTAAATCACTCCAGGCAAATGCCGGGATGGTTCCTCTGAAAGGGCACGGCCGACTTCCTTCCCCATCCTTCCCTAATCCGATGAGACCGATGACCACGCTGTCTGGTCTCCTTCCCCAAAACCAACCAACCAACCAACTGACGCTGGCCGTGTTGAAAGAATTGCTAAGCCGTAGGCCTGAAACGTTGGTAATACCATTGCCGCGATATTAGAATCCAGCTCACCAGGTACAGTTGTATCACAACCGAAAGAGAGTTTTAGTACGAAAATGATGAATGACTTGTTTGTGCCGTTTCTTTCTGTAATTATATTCAAGTTACTCTGCCGGTGTTTGTTTTGAACTCCATTTGCAATTATTTTATCCCCTTCTCTCTGTAATGTAGTAACGCTTGACTGCGGGCGATTTTTGTAACTCTTTATAACTTCAAGACCACTGAAAAATATTTTGGTGTAGTGAAATACGTAGCTTAATGACACAAAAATATCCGTTAATAGTGCACGGAATATGTTCAAAATCTCGGTCAATTTGATACATTTACTTACGGGAAAGCAGATAACAGTGTCTTACAGGTTAGGCTAGATTACATGTTAGCAACTAATTGTGCTCCTAACGAAGGAACAGTGTCGCTCTCATGCACAGAGACTTATCCACTCACAATAAGCGGCCCTACCTGCTCACTGCTCTCCATGGTTCCACAGATATTTGAATAAGCCTTCTGGTGCCGCGTGGTTAGAGGCGCCATGTCACCGATTGCGCGGCCTCTCCCGCCGGAGGTTCGAGTCCTCCCACGGATGTGTGTGTTGTTCTTAGCATAAGTTAGTTTAGGTAGTGTGTAATTCTAGGGACCGATGACGTCAGTAGTTTGGTCTCTTAGGAAATCACACACATTTGAACATCTTTTTTAAGCCTCCTGGTAACTTCTTGATCGCATTTTCCTGTACCAAGCTTAGAAGCTGAGTTTGACCTCGTTGTACAAGGAGTTGACGCTGTAAGGTCAATGGAAACAGTGGGAGGATAGCCTGGCATGGTCAAAAACGCCGGGAGCGATGACCTCGCTGTTTGGTCTCCTCCCCCAAACCAACCAACCAACCAACCAATCAAGAGCGTCCCTACCATCGTTTTTAGCGTTGGGCGCGGGAGAGGGGGTTATAAAGCTTTTTTTAATATTCTGGAAGACGAATGGCGACTTATCAAAAACTATAAAAAAGTTTCAGTTCCGTCGTTGTTAAAAACCCACGTAATACCTACCCTTAAGTCATTTTCTTGAAAGAAAAACACCTGACTGTGCCCGGGGAGAGGGAGGGGGGGGGGGAGGACGCTGTCGCGGTCCCTCCTTGCCAGTGGTCATTGTCATGATCTTAGGATGGACGGTAAAAGTACAACATAAGAGGTTTCTGAATAGATGTCAGCAGGAAGAACATGAGTGTGGTGGTTAGAGGAAGTGGAAGAGGATGGCGAAGAACCGCACTGGAGAAGGCAGAATGGAGGAAATAAGCTGTTGAAGAGCCTAAGCCCCCACACGAGGCTAAAAAGGAAAGCGGAGAAGCAGGAGCAGCAGCAGCAGAAGAAGAAGAAGTTTATAAATGTTCTTTCTCTTCCTAATTATTCAAATACTACGTGCGATTTTATGTAACACCTATCAAATCATTTCTCCAAGGCGGCCAACACGTAGAACACTAATTCAGTTGAGATACAGACCTCAAGAGCTGAACAGTAAGTCTTGAGAATCATAGTAGCAGTTGCCGGATGTAAGTCGAGTGTCTGTGGACAAGACGCATCTTTGTTCAAAAATCAAAATGTGTGTGAAATCTTATGGGACTTAACTGCTAAGGTCATCAGTCCCTAAGCTTACCCCCTACTTAACCTAAATCATCCTAAGGACAAATACACACACCCATGCCCGAGGGAGGACTCGAACCTCCGCCGGGACCAGCCGCACAGTCCATGAGTGCAGCGCCTCCGACCGCTCGGCTAATCCCGCGCGGCAGACGCATCTTTGGAAATATTTTGTACGTATATGAGTTGTTACTTTTAGTTGTTGTAGTTTAAGATATTGTTGTACTAAAAATTGCACTGCATCACTGGAGCTTAAGTATATAAGGTATGATGAGACAGTTCACTTTAGTGACTGTCTATTGCACGTGACTTCGACAAATATAGAGAACAGGCTGACTCCTCCTATGGTGTTGTAATAAAGTATAATGAGCGACGGTCTCCCGACGATGCAATTTAGAACAATTCTTTGGCGGCGGATCTATTAACAGTATGAAAATCGATTTCGGTATGTCATTTTGGATCAGATTTGTAAATAGTTTTTCTTCTGTTTTATTATTAAACTTGCTGTGCAAACGTCAATGACGATGATGCTGTGGAGCGAAGAGTGGTAGGGTATTTCCGACATTTCCAAGCCCGGGTGTTCCGCATTACAGGCACCAGGACGCAGCGAAGAGCTACCAGGCACAAAGTTACGTATAAAATATTGGAAATAGAGGCGCTGTCTACGTCTACACGTAGTGGACGTTCAAAATATGGCACGTACCTTTCAATATAGGCCTACCCTGTAGAAATAAAGTAACGGGCGACTTGTAGTGGTTTGTCAGATTCACATTCAAGCTAGCTTATTACACGAAAATAATGTGAATCTTCCTTTTTTTCGTTCTATGTATCCCTTCGCAAGTCGCTGAGCGACTTTCGTATTCCAGAAGTATGCCCTTGTCAATTTCGCAGACAGAAGTGCTGATGCAGCTATAAAGAGGATGCTGCAATTACGCAGTGTGGAGGCTGTGAGGAGGTGGCAGTGGCGGGGCGTTAAGTGTGAGGGACAGGGCGCGCAGGCTGCAGCCAGCTTGTGAGTGGCGCAACGCGTAGTGAGGGCGGGGCGCCCCTGCTTATTTTTGCTTTGACGTAACGATCGCGTTTGGAAGCCAACCAAGAAATCCAGGAACCGTGCTTGTCTCTCTGGCACTTTATAGCCCGATGTAGCAATGAAACTGCCTAATACACTACTGGCCATTAAAATTGCTACACCAAGAAGAAATGCAGATGATAATCGGGTATTCATTGGACAAATATATTATACTACAACTGACATGTGATTACATTTTCACGCAATTTGGGTCCATAGATCCTGAGAAATCAGTACCCAGAACAACCACGTCTGGCCGTAATAACGGCCTTTATGCGCCGGGTCATTGAGTCAAACAGAGCTTCGATGGCGTGTACAGGTACAGCTGCCCATGCAGCTTCAAGACGATACCACAGTTCATCAAGAGTAGTGACTGGCGTATTGAGACGAGCCAGTTAGTCGGCCACCATTGACCAGACGTTTTCAGTTGGTGAGAGATGTTGAGAATGTGCTGGCCAGGGCAGCAGTCGAACATTTTCTGTATCCAGAAAGGCCCGTACATCATCTGCAACTTGCGGTCGTGCATTATCCTGCTGAAATGCAGGGTTTCGCAGGGATCGAATGAAGGTTAGAGGCCGGCCGGAGTGGCTGAACGGTTCTAGGTGCTACAGTCTGGAGCCGCGCGACCGCTACGGTCGTAGGTTCGAATGCTACCTCGGGTCAATTTTGAAAATTTGTGGTAAGGTCTTATGGAACCAAACTGCTGAAGTCATCGGTCCCTAAGCTTACACACTACTAAATGTAACGTAAACTAACTTATGCTAAGGACGACACATAACACCCACGCACGAGAGAGGACTCGAACCTCCAACGGGGGGAGCCGCGCGGACCGTGACAAGAAGCCCCAGACCGCGGGGCTACCCCTCGCGGGCCCAGGACAGTTGTGTTTGCAAATGCTTTCGTACGTTTGTTAAGGTACCACTGACAAAACTCAGTTCAGTGGTCAGGATCGTCTTGATTTAGAATTTGGATCCATTCCTCAATGTACGAGCGAAAAGAAAAAAACATATTAAGTCAGCTGTACACGAGGAGTAGTCACAAAGCGTTATCATCACCACGAATATACACTCCTGGAAATTGAAATAAGAACACCGTGAATTCATTGTCCCAGGAAGGGGAAACTTTATTGACACATTCCTGGGGTCAGATACATCACATGATCACACTGACAGAACCACAGGCACATAGACACAGGCAACAGAGCATGCACAATGTCGGCACTAGTACAGTGTATATCCACCTTTCGCAGCAATGCAGGCTGCTATTCTCCCATGGAGACGATCGTAGAGATGCTGGATGTAGTCCTGTGGAACGGCTTGCCATGCCATTTCCACCTGGCGCCTCAGTTGGACCAGCGTTCGTGCTGGACGTGCAGACCGCGTGAGACGACGCTTCATCCAGTCCGAAACATGCTCAATGGGGGACAGATCCGGAGATCTTGCTGGCCAGGGTAGTTGACTTACACCTTCTAGAGCACGTTGGGTGGCACGGGATACATGCGGACGTGCATTGTCCTGTTGGAACAGCAAGTTCCCTTGCCGGTCTAGGAATGGTAGAACGATGGGTTCGATGACGGTTTGGATGTACCGTGCACTATTCAGTGTCCCCTCGACGATCACCAGTGGTGTACGGCCAGTGTAGGAGATCGCTCCCGACACCATGATGCCGGGTGTTGGCCCTGTGTGCCTCGGTCGTATGCAGTCCTGATTGTGGCGCTCACCTGCACGGCGCCAAACACGCATACGACCATCATTGGCACCAAAGCAGAAGCGACTCTCATCGCTGAAGACGACACGTCTCCATTCGTCCCTCCATTCACGCCTGTTGCGACACCACTGGAGGCGGGCTGCACGATGTTGGGGCGTGAGCGGAAGACGGCCTAACGGTGTGCGGGACCGTAGCCCAGCTTCATGGAGACTGTTGCGCATGGTCCTCGCCGATACCCCAGGAGCAACAGTGTCCCTAATTTGCTGGGAAGTGGCGGTGCGGTCCCCTACGGCACTGCGTAGGATCCTACGGTCTTGGCGTGCATCCGTGCGTCGCTGCGGTCCGGTCCCTAGTCGACGGGCACGTGCACCTTCCGCCGACCACTGGCGACAACATCGATGTACTGTGGAGATCTCACGCCCCACGTGTTGAGCAATTCGGCGGTACGTCCACCTGGCCTCCCGCATGCCCACTATACGCCCTCGCTCAAAGTCCGTCAACTGCACATACGGTTCACGTCCACGCTGTCGCGGCATGCTACCAGTGTTAAAGACTGCGATGGAGCTCCGTATGCCACGGCAAACTGGCTGACACTGACGGCGGCGGTGCACAAATGCTGCGCAGCTAGCGCCATTCGACGGCCAACACCGCGGTTCCTGGTGTGTCCGCTGTGCCGTGCGTGTGATTATTGCTTGTACAGCCCTCTCGCAGTGTCCGGAGCAAGTATGGTGGGTCTGACACACCGGTGTCAATGTGTTATTTTTTCCATTTCCAGGAATATATATATATACATATATATATATATATATATATATATATATATATATATATTGTTTGTTCGCAGGCACGTGAGTTCTGGTCTGGTTTACGTTGCAATCCCCGCGCCACAGTACTGTAGCACGTCGCAAAATGGCGCAGCTTATTGATAAAGTTGGATGTCGTGCGGTAATACGTTTTCTGCGTTTGAAGGGTTACAACGCTGCAACAGTTTAACCCATGCTGAGTTTCTGGACGTGTACGGCAACAACGCACCATCATGTGTCACAGTGGGTAGGTGGCGCAGAAGCTTTCAGTGTGGTAAAGCAAATCTGATTGACGAAGAATGAAGTGGCAGACCATCTCTGTGAAAAACTGGGTATCACAGGAGAAGTTGAGACCGTGGCGCACGAAGACCGGCTATCACAATCGGGATTACAATGGGCACATGATATACTGAGAACTATGGATGAAGGGCGGATTCTACACTCCTGGAAATGGAAAAAAGAACACATTGACACCGGTGTGTCAGACCCACCATACTTGCTCCGGACACTGCGAGAGGGCTGTACAAGCAATGATCACACGCACGGCACAGCGGACACACCAGGAACCGCGGTGTTGGCCGTCGAATGGCGCTAGCTGCGCAGCATTTGTGCACCGCCGCCGTCAGTGTCAGCCAGTTTGCCGTGGCATACGGAGCTCCATCGCAGTCTTTAACACTGGTAGCATGCCGCGACAGCGTGGACGTGAACCGTATGTGCAGTTGACGGACTTTGAGCGAGGGCGTATAGTGGGCATGCGGGAGGCCGGGTGGACGTACCGCCGAATTGCTCAACACGTGGGGCGTGAGGTCTCCACAGTACATCGATGTTGTCGCCAGTGGTCGGCGGAAGGTGCACGTGCCCGTCGACCAGGGACCGGACCGCAGCGACGCACGGATGCACGCCAAGACCGTAGGATCCTACGCAGTGCCGTAGGGGACCGCACCGCCACTTCCCAGCAAATTAGGGACACTGTTGCTCCTGGGGTATCGGCGAGGACCATGCGCAACCGTCTTCATGAAGCTGGGCTACGGTCCCGCACACCGTTAGGCCGTCTTCCGCTCACGCCCCAACATCGTGCAGCCCGCCTCCAGTGGTGTCGCGACAGGCGTGAATGGAGGGACGAATGGAGACGTGTCGTCTTCAGCGATGAGAGTCGCTTCTGCCTTGGTGCCAATGATGGTCGTATGCGTGTTTGGCGCCGTGCAGGTGAGCGCCACAATCAGGACTGCATACGACCGAGGCACACAGGGCCAACACCCGGCATCATGGTGTCGGGAGCGATCTCCTACACTGGCCGTACACCACTGGTGATCGTCGAGGGGACACTGAATAGTGCACGGTACATCCAAACCGTCATCGAACCCATCGTTCTACCATTCCTAGACCGGCAAGGGAACTTGCTGTTCCAACAGGACAATGCACGTCCGCATGTATCTCGTGCCACCCAACGTGCTCTAGAAGGTGTAAGTCAACTACCCTGGCCAGCAAGATCTCCGGATCTGTCCCCCATTGAGCATGTTTGGGACTGGATGAAGCGTCGTCTCACGCGGTCTGCACGTCCAGCACGAACGCTGGTCCAACTGAGGCGCCAGGTGGAAATGGCATGGCAAGCCGTTCCACAGGACTACATCCAGCATCTCTACGATCGTCTCCATGGGAGAATAGCAGCCTGCATTGCTGCGAAAGGTGGATATACACTGTACTAGTGCCGACATTGTGCATGCTCTGTTGCCTGTGTCTATGTGCCTGTGGTTCTGTCAGTGTGATCATGTGATGTATCTGACCCCAGGAATGTGTCAATAAAGTTTCCCCTTCCTGGGACAATGAATTCACGGTGTTCTTATTTCAATTTCCAGGAGTGTATATTTCTAGATGTCCGGAAAGCATTTGACACGGTGGCCCGTTGCAGGATGTTAACGAAAGTACGAGAGGATGGAATAAGTTCACAGATATGTGATTGGCTAGAAGAGTTCTTAAATAACAGAACCCAGAACGTTGTCCTCGACGGCGAGAGTTCCTCAGAGACAAGGGTACCGGCAGGAGTACCGCAGGGAAGTGTGATAGGACCACTGTTGTTCTCTATATACATGATTTGGCTGACAGCGTGGGGAGCAATCTGCGATTGTTTGCTGATGATGCCGTGGTGTATGGTAACGTATAGAAGTTGAATGACTTAGACGACATTTCCAGTTGATGTGATGAGAGGCAGCTAGCCCTAAATGTGGAACAATATAAGTTAATGCGGACGAGTAGGAAGATCAAACCTGTAATGTTTGGATACAGCAGTACTAGTGTCCTGCTCTGCTCGACACAGTCAAGTCGTTTAAATAGCTGGGCATAATGTTGCAAAGTGATTTGAGGTGGAACTAGCGCGTGAGGCCTGTGGTAGGGAAGGCGAATGGTCGACCTCGGTTTATTGAGAGAATGTTATGAAAGAGTGGTTCACCTGCAAAGCAGACCGCACGTAGGACGCTGGTGCGACCTATTCTTGAGTACTGCTCGAGCGTTTGGGATCCATACCAGGTCGGATTGAAGGAAGACATCAGAGCAAATCAGAGGCGGGCTGCTAGATTTGTTACCGGTAGGTTCGAACGACACGTAAGTGCTACAGAGATGCTTCGGGAACTCAAGTGGGAATCGCGGGAGGGAAGACGACTTCTTTTCGTGAAAGACTACAGAGAAAATTTACAGGACCGGGATTTGAAGCTGACTGCCGCTAAGATACACTGCGCGTAAGTACCACGAAGGTAAGATACGAGAAATTAGGGCTCATACGGAGGCATACAGACAGTCGCTTGTCCTCATTCTATTTGCGAGTGGAACATGAGAGGAAATGACAAGTAGTGGTACAGGGTATCCTTCGCCACGCACCGTGCTGTGGCATGCGGAGTATTTATGCAGATGAACTTGTAGAAACACGTCGCTTCTTCACCGCCGAAAAAGTCGAAACCCTAGCTATCATCGGGCGAGTGTTGCAGGGTAGTTTTTGGGGCTTACGCTGAGTTATGCCAACAGACTATCGTTATGAGCCGCCACTCACAGGGACCTACTACTGAAATGTCCTGACGAGTTTACAGGAGACGGCACAGACGAAGCGTCCTGGAAGCTGTCCAAGAAAGTGCGGCACAACGTAGCCATGCATGCTGCTTCTCTGGACTACCAGATTTTACCTCTATTCTCGTGACATCGTCCCTAGGGAGTTCTTCTCTTTCCGTCGGATGACGAAGGCATTTCGTGGATGGAATTTGGAGAATGGCGACGAGCTGATGTCGAGGTGGACCGTTTGTTAAACAGCCAAAATGTAGACTTTTTCATCCAAGATCACCGCCAAGTCACCCATCGTCGTGAAAAATGGGCCGCATTGAAGGGTCAGTATGGAGAGAAGGACTGACGCCATCGCTAATCTTCAAGGTATCAGCTTTATTTCCTCTAAAGTATAACTCAAAGTCTCTGAATACTCCTCCTACTGCCAGCCTACTGCCAGACGGTGGATATATATATATATATATATATATAGTGCTGGCTTTCACCGTCGGTATTTGCATTCCTGTTGATTTTTGTTACGTGCGCCTTAGGCCTTAGTCCAAGAACCGTCTCCCAATGACGCTACAAAGGCTATACAGTAGTTTTAGATTAGTCCCAGGAGGAACGGTCAGTATGCAGGGATATGACAGCAGCAATTTGAAACAAAAAGCTTGGTATGGACATATGCCCTATTTCGAACGGTTTTCAATGCGCATTTAATTTACATCATTAATTATTTTCTGTTACGTTGTCAGGTTTATACATACGCCCTAGTTAGTAATCATTACAACATGCATTACACAAAGTGCCAGTTTAAAAAATACGGATTCTTAACATATTCACCTCTGAGCATTATGGCTCGTGTCACATTACACCAGTTGTACAGTTCACAATAAATGTACGAATGTGCACTCTTGGGAGAACATGTATTACTTGTGAGAGTGCCTCTGCATGTTCCGTAATGAGGACAGCAGCGTCTGTGATGAGACCAAGCAGCTCATCTCACGTCTTCGCCTTTCCTTTATACGCCTCAGACTTCATATGACGCTAGAAACAAAAATCTAATCTTGATGGACAGTTGATTGAACTACCACGGCAATGCAGCAATTAGGCTAAATGCAGTCGAGATTTTCCTTCACACTTGTGGTAAAATGTGGAGTGGCTTCGTCATGCTGGAAGTATACTGCAGTCCGCGAGCCTGAAGTAACTTTCTCAAGGTTTTCAAAGCACAAAGTTTCAACAAAAAAAAAATTGCAAGTAATTCTGTCCCGCCGTTCCCTCTTCAAAAGCGGCTGGACCTATCAGTACGTTACCGATCATTTCGCACCAAACGTTGATCGAAAAATGAACTTATTGGTTTCCACTGTAGCACGTGGATTTTCCTGCAACCAGCGATGATTATTACTCGTGTTGTCGATTCCATTCCGTGTAAACGTGGCTTCATTAGTGAATATTATTGACGGAAGCAAATGTCCATTACTATTTAACCAGGACAAAATTCAAGTCGTGTGGCATTGCCGCCAAGATTGTGTGCACGCATTATATGAAATAGGTACAAGTTGTCCACATGTTAAGTTCGGCATACGCTTGTTTGTGGGACATTGACACGTGCAGAAAGTCACCATTTGCTGGTAGTAGGACTACGCTGCACCATTTCAACGATGTGTTGCTGCTCTTGCACAGGTTGTAGTTCAACAACTACACGTTCAGAAGAAAAATGGGAACTTGGAAGAACACCTGTTCCACGCAATGTGCTGAAAACTCTGCTAAAGACTCTGCGACCAGGAATTCGACGTGTCGGGAAGGTCCGACGATATTCTTCGACAGCAACAGCACCACTGTCGCAGAAGCCGTACACATACACCATAGGTGCATATTCTTCATTAGTGTAGATGTGTGGCATTGTAGACAGCGCATGTACAAACGCAGTTATCCGACGCTTCTCTCTGATAGACTAAACTCTCAATCCCTCCCACTACTTCACTCGCAACACACCATGGACAAACGCACGTTCAGCGTTTTCGTTTAACGGCATAAAGACATCCCGAGCTAACAAGGGGACAGTACGAACCGATTTGATTCATGTTGACTGGATACGTAGGGCACGACGAGGACTTTAACACATGTAAACAGGAAGTTCAACAGTTCTTGAGAAATTTGACTTTGAAAATTATAGGCTTTGTAGAGCCGCTAGTGTTTGCGGGATTCGCAGACGAGCGAGTAAGCACTTGAGTTTCATATGCGCGAGGTCGAATCTTGTCGCCTATAGTTTAGTTTTCATTCCCACGTAATTCTAACAACTGATTTATTATTAGCATGAAATGTGTTGTGTCAATCTCTAATCATTCATTTATTTTCTTCCTAATCTTTAACATGAAAAGAGAAAAAGTTTGTTTGTTCTTAAGGAGGTTGGAAATAAAAATGGATACACGAGAACTTTCAGTCAAATAAGTGTAGTCATTTTATTTATATTATTGTGACCACGTTTTTTGTGAAAAATATAATGTGTAACCTATTAAGCACTCCACGAATCAGGACGATACTGATCGTAGAAACATGGAAAGCAGTAAGCATTGCGACATACAGCAGACGTAAGGAACACCGAGTCTGTGCAAGTCCATGTTTTTTTTTAATTTGGTTTACATTCATAAACGGTTCTCGGTCATCACACAATTTCAAGGCGTATCACGCACATCGAAGCATAGCAGCGAGTATTGATGCAGATAATTCACAAAAAGTAGTTGTACCAACAGCGAGATTCGCTCCAGAGTCTCGCACCTACGAAACTAAGCGCTGACTCGCACGACTGCGCACTCATTGCATATTACCGACGCATACAAAGCATCTTAGGATGCCAAAAATTTTCAAACTCGAATTTCTCGTGAGCGGTTGAAATTGCGTCTTCTTACTTACACATGCTGAAGTCCTAGCCGTTCTGTGCGCATCCTGTAGGCCGGCCGATGTGACCGAGCTGTTCTAGGCGCTTCAGTCTGGAACCGCGCGACCGCTGCGGTCGAATCCTGCCTCGGGCATGGATGTGTGTGATGTCCTGTAGGCCGGCCGATGTGACCGAGCTGTTCTAGGCGCTTCAGTCTGGAACCGCGCGACCGCTGCGGTCGAATCCTGCCTCGGGCATGGATGTGTGTGATGTCCTTAGGTTAGTTAGGTTTAAGTATTTCTAAGTTCTAGGGAACTGATGACCTCAGATGTTAAGTACCATAGTGTTCAGAGCCATTTGAACCACATCCTGTCAATAGGAATGAAATCAGTGAGGGGAAGATCGCACGGACAACTAGTAAGAGATTGGAAAGAACGAGGTAGGTTGGGCTAGAACAAAACGTCAAAGATGTTGGGCCGGTAGGATACGTACTTGCGCGCTACTAGTCCTATCTCAGAAATCATTCGGAGTAGGGCATATGTCCATATGATGTTTCAAATGAGAATTTCTGTCATGTCCTTGAATATTGACTATTCCTCCTGCACTTTACAACTTCTGATGATGAAATGTAAGGCACAGAAGCTAACCTTGAACTACGACCTAATGCCCGCACAACACAAATCACCAAAAATGAGCTCACGGTTTTGGGGACTCCGTAGTGAGACACCTCGAGCACAAGAAACTAAGGCAGTGGTGCCAATCTGCCTTTGAATTTAGGCGACTGAATACTCCCTCTGTGTCTCCCAACCACTCTTCCCTTCGAGAGCGACCAACCAACGACCTTGTGTTTTTTAAAGGTCGGATACGTAATGGAGCGATACAGCGGCAGTGCGTTTCAGAACAACCAACTGAGTGGCAGGCAGCAGTGGGAGTTGACCTGGGCGACCGACCGTGTCTGTATACGGCGCTGCCCGTGGGCGACCCGTCTCTGTGGGAGTCACTATATAGCACACGCCTCAACACCTGCGCCTCGTAGAAGCAAGCATCGGCCGCTAGCGCCAGGACCTCCGCGGCTACTGATCGGCGTGTCCCTCGAGCTCTTTAAAAGACGCGCGTCAGAGCGAACTGTCAGCGTGCGTATGTGCGCCGAAGGTCGTGCGCCGTCCGAAGGGGAGGGAGGAAGCGGCATTTACTGTGGTCACGGGACGCGGCAGCGTCGGAAATAACGGCGGGGGAGCCGTAGAGCAACAAGCGAGGCGATACAGCGGGGTAGCCCCCGGCTGTAGTGCGGCTATTCTGGGCGGCGCGACTCAGCAGTTGGCACGTGCCGAGACTAGGTTAGCGAAAAACACGGCGCCAAGGTGCTGCGGCCCGCCGGCGGGGCCCACCGCAGACAATCCCTAGCGGGCGCGCGAGCGGGCAGCACAGTCCATCAGCGAGCGACATGGCCGCCGCCGTGAGGGGCGCCTCGCCCCGCGGGTACTCCCACGCGACCACCACCACCACGACCACGACCACCGTCAAGTCGGCGTTCCGGGACTTCGCCGAGTGGAACAGATACCTGGGTAAGCTGGAGGGCAGTGCGCCTGCGCGCCGCCGCGCGGCTTCCTACTTGTTGCTTCCCCGCTGGCTACTTGTTAGCTCACTCGCGGCATAAGGGGGTCGTTATGGTGGCCTGCCAACACCCGGCTGGCGTCAGCTGCGACTGATGGGGCGCCGCCAGCCGCGGGAAATAGCGCCTGATGTATGGCCAGCGTTGTGACCGACCCCTCTGTTATGGTTTTATTTTTCTGATGTGAATCACCACTCGTGCACTGCGACCGTGTGTGTAGCGTCCATGTAGTAAAGTCACATGTGTTTTATGCAAGTGACTCAGCACTTGTTCCAGTGTCAGTTCTAGCATGAATCTGGTGAGGCATTTTAGAAAGAAGATGAAACTTCCTGGCGCATGTATGCTTCTCATCAAGAGACCAGTATTCATGCTATTGTCATTTAGTTCAAATGGTTCAAATGCCTCTAAGCACCATGGGGCTTAACTTCTGAGGTCATCAGTCCCCGAGACTTAGAACTACTTAAACCTAACTAACCGCCGGCCGGTGTGGCCGAGCGGTTCTAGGCGGTTCAGTCTGGAACCGCGCGACCGCTACGGTCGCAGGTTCGAATCCTGCCTCGGGCATGGATGTGTGTGATGTCCTTAGCTTAGTTAGGTTTAAGTAGTTCTAATATCTAGGGGACTGATGACCTCAGATGTTAAGTCCCATAGTTCCCAGAGGCATTTGGAACTAACTAACCTAAGAACATCTCACACATCCACGGCCGAGGCAAGATTCGAACCTGCGACCGTAGCAGCAGCGCGCTTCCGGACTAAAGCGCCTGGAACCACTCGCCCAGAGACGCCGGCTGTCATTTAGTCATAATTATTTCCCTTAAACCTGCAACTGAGTTACTTTATCAGATTATCGTGGTGATTTTTGCAATGTTGATGGACAAATAATACTGATGTGTACGTTCGATTATTGTTTCGACATCGTATGACGGAAGACATCAAAATATTGCACAGGCGTAACCAGAGATGCTAACCAATGCGTTGGGTCGTAATTTTTGTCCCTACCGACATGGTTTCCTAGGCAGTGAACTCAAAAACCGTATATCCATATTTAAATTGGATGATGGTGGGACAACAGCTGGTATATTTTTCGTTAAAAATGAAACTCCTCCAGCTGTACTTAAAATTTCATATTTATTTGGCAACGTCGAAACTAGTAGCCAACTAAATATGAAATCTCAAGTACAGCTGGAGGAATTTCATTTTTAATATTAATCGAAAACAGAAACTGCAATAGGTCACCAGAAGATTATCTTGGGAATTTGTCACCGTATAGAGTAGGGTAAACATAGTCATGTGTAGGGACTGTGGTTGTTGTGAGCGGACGCAAGGAGAATTGGCCACTCTTCGGGGACAGGTGGAGGCTTTGTCTGTTAGGCTCATCGAGCTCGAGGCGCAGGCGTCGGCTCGTAGTGGCGTTGGGGCAACTGTGGTGAGACCTATGCCTACTTCGGTGGCCTTGGAATCACATGGAACCCCTGATGTCGCTGCGTCTTCCGGCAGTGAGCATCTTACCGGTCAGCCATCACTCCAGGGTGAATGGCGGACAGTGGTGGGCTCGCGCGTGCCTGGCCGAAAGGCGAAGGTGGGATCTGGCCGCGTGGCGGCTGCCTTACCCCTTTCCAACAGGTACGGGGTGCTTCCTAGTGGTGATGACATCGTTTCCGAGCCACCACAGGATGCCTCGCCTGTTGGGCCAGTGGCCGATTCTCCGGCAAGGTCCCGACAGTCACAGAGGGCGGGCCTATTAGTTATAGGGAGCTCCAACGTTAGGCGGGTTATGGAGCCCCTCAGGAAAATAGCGGGTAGGTCGGGGAAGAATGCCAGTGTGCACTCGGTGTGCTTGCCGGGGGGTCTCGTCCGTAATGTGGAGGAGGCCCTTCCGGCAGCTATTGAACGCACTGGGTGTGACCGGCTGCAGATAGTAGCACATGTCGGAACGAATGACGCCTGCCGCTTGGGTTCTGAGGCCATCCTTGGTTCCTTCCGGCGGCTGGCTGATTTGGTGAAGACAACCAGCATCGCACGCGGAGTGCAAGCTGAGCTTAATATCTGCAGCATAGTGCCCAGAGTCGATCGCGGTCCTCTGGTTTGGAGCCGTGTGGAGGGTCTAAACCAGAGGCTCAGACGACTCTGCGACTATAATGGTTGCAAATTCATCGACCTCCGTTATTGGGTGGAGAACTGTAGGGCCCCCCTAGACAGGTCAGGCGTGCACTACACACCGGAAGCAGCTACTAGGGTAGCAGAGTACGTGTGGCGTGCACACGGGGGTTTTTTAGGTTAGAGGGACCCCCCCTTGGGCGAAACGATAAAATACCTGACGGCTTACCAGAGAGAACATTATCATCGTTGATAAAGAACGTCCGTCCTCAGAGACCAAAAACAGGAAAAGTTAACGTAATATTGGTAAACTGCAGGAGTATCCAGGGCAAGGTTCCTGAATTAGTATCTCTTATTGAAGGAAATAGTGCGCATATAGTATTAGGAACGGAAAGTTGGTTAAAACCGGAAGTGAACAGTAACGAAATCCTAGACACAGAATGGATTATATACCGCAAGGATAGGATAAACGCCAATGGTGGAGGAGTATTTATAGCAGTAAAGAATTCAATAATATCCAGTGAAGTTATTAGCGAATGCGAATGTGAAATAATCTGGGTTAAGTTAAGTATCAAAGGTGGGTCAGATATGATAGTCGGATGCTTCTATAGGCCACCTGCATCAGCAACCGTAGTAGTTGAGCGCCTCAGAGAGAACCTGCAGAACGTCGTGAAGAAGTTTCGTGATCATACTATTGTAATAGGGGGAGACTTCAATCTACCAGGTATAGAATGGGATAGTCACACAATCAGAACTGGAGCCAGGGACAGAGACTCTTGTGACATTATCCTGACTGCCTTGTCCGAGAATTACTTCGAGCAGATAGTTAGAGAACCAACTCGTGAAGCTAACGTTTTAGACCTCATAGCAACAAATAGACCGGAACTTTTCGACTCCGTGAATGTAGAAGAGGGTATCAGTGATCATAAGTCAGTGGTTGCATCAATGACTACAAGTGTAATAAGAAATGCCAAGAAAGGAAGGAAAATCTATTTGCTTAACAAGAGTGATAGGGCACAAATCGCAGAATATCTGAGTGACCACCATCAAACGTTCATTTCTGAGGAAGAGGATGTGGAACAAAAATGGAAAAAATTCAGAAACATCGTCCAGTACGCCTTAGATAAGTTCGTACCGACTAAGGTCCAAAGCGAGGGGAAAGATCCACCGTGGTATAACAATCATGTACGAAAGGTACTACGGAAACAAAGAAAGCTTCACCATAGGTTTAAGAGTAGTCGAATCATAGCTGATAAGGAAAAGCTGAACGAAGCGAAAAAGAGCGTAAAGAGAGCAATGAGAGAAGCATTCAACGAATTCGAACATAAAACATTGGCAAACAATCTAAACAAGAACCCTAAAAAGTTTTGGTCATATGTAAAATCGGTAAGCGGATCTAAATCCCCTATTCAGTCACTCGTTGACCACGATGGCACCGAAACAGAGGACGACCGAAGAAAGGCAGAAATACTGAATTCAGTGTTCCGAAACTGTTTCACTGCGGAAAATCGTAACACGGTCCCTGACTTCAGCCGTCGCACGGACGCCAAAATGGAAAATATTGAAATAAACGATATCGGAATTGAAAAACAACTGCTATCACTTAGTAGCGGAAAAGCATCCGGACCAGACGAGATACCCTTAAGATTCTACAGTGATTATGCTAAAGAACTTGCCCCCTTTCTATCAGCAATTTATCGTAGATCTCTGGAAGAACGTAAAGTACCTAGCGACTGGAAGAAAGCACAGGTCGTTCCCATTTTCAAGAAGGGTCATAAATCAGATGCGAATAATTATAGGCCTATTTCACTTACGTCAATCTGTTGTAGAATAATGGAACATGTTTTGTGTTCTCGTATTATGACGTTCTTAGATAATACAAATCTCCTTCATCATAACCAACATGGATTCCGCAAACAGAGATCATGTGAAACCCAGCTCGCCCTATTTGCCCAAGAAATTCACAGTGCCGTAGACACTGGCGAGCAGATTGATGCCGTATTCCTGGACTTCAGGAAGGCATTTGATACGGTTCCGCACTTACGTTTAGTGAAAAAAATACGTGCTTACGGAATATCGGACCAGGTTTGTGATTGGATTCAGGATTTCCTAGAAGAAAGAACACAACATGTCATTCTTAACGGTTCAAAATCTGCAGATGTAGAGGTAATTTCGGGAGTACCGCAAGGAAGCGTGATAGGACCTTTATTGTTTACAATATACATAAATGACTTAGTTGACAACATCGGTAGCTCCGTGAGGCTATTTGCAGATGACACGGTTGTCTACAAGAAAATAGCAACATCAGAAGACTCGTACGTACTCCAGTAAGACCTGCAGAGGATTAATGAATGGTGCGACAGCTGGCAGCTTTCCCTAAATGTAGATAAATGTAATATAATGCGCATACATAGGGGCAGAAATCCATTCCAGTACGATTATGCCATAGGTGGTAAATCATTGGAAGCGGTAACGACCGTAAAATACTTAGGAGTTACTATCCGGAGCGATCTGAAGTGGAATGATCACATAAAACAAATAGTGGGAAAAGCAGGCGCCAGGTTGAGATTCATAGGAAGAATTCTAAGAAAATGTGACTCATCGACGAAAGAAGTAGCTTACAAAACGCTTGTTCGTCCGATTCTTGAGTATTGCTCATCAGTATGGGACCCTTACCAGGTTGGATTAATAGAAGAGATAGACATGATCCAGCGAAAAGCAGCGCGATTCGTCATGGGGACATTTAGTCAGCGCGAGAGCGTTACGGAGATGCTGAACAAGCTCCAGTGGCAGACACTTCAAGAAAGGCGTTACGCAATACGGAGAGGTTTATTATCGAAATTACGAGAGAGCACATTCCGGGAAGAGATGGGCAACATATTACTACCGCCCACATATATCTCGCGTAATGATCACAACGAAAAGATCCGAGAAATTAGAGCAAATACGGAGACTTACAAGCAGTCGTTCTTCCCACGCACAATTCGTGAATGGAACAGGGAAGGGGGCATCAGATAGTGGTACAATAAGTACCCTCCGCCACACACCGTAAGGTGGCTCGCGGAGTATAGATGTAGATGTGTAGATGTAGATCATGGATAATATGGCTAACGTCCAGGGTTTCCACCAGTATTAAGTTCGTTCATAAGTTCGTAGCTTTTTTGGTTTGCATAATGATATTGCGGTTGCTATGGGTTTATTTATCGATTCTCATTTTCTTTGTAGTTCACTGTCGTTGCTATTTGAGTTTACATATTGTCATTTTGTCATTTGGGGATAGTGACTGGAGCTATGGACGCTAGGAAATGGAGAGCCAAGTGGAGGAATTTGAACATATCGGACATGTTCTTCTGTTTGAGTTCTCTAGAGGGGTGACAGCAGCGGAGTCAGCCAGAAACATTTGCGCCGTGTTTTGGGATAATTCCGTTAGATAGAGCACGGCAAAAGAATGGTTTTTTTCGTTTTAAGGAGGATCGTTTTGATGTTAGTGACTCTCCACGTTCAGGAAGACCTTCGGTGTTAGATGAAGATCGTTTAAACGCATTAATCGATGATGATTCATCAGTGTACTCGAGAAAAAAATGGTTCAGATCGCTCCAAGCACTATGGGACTTAACTGCTGAGGTCATCAGTCCCCTAGACTTAAAACTACTTAAACCTAACTAACCTAAGGAAATCACACATATCCATGCGCGAGACAGGATTCGGACCTGCGACCGTAGCAACAGCGCGGTTCCAGACTGAAGCGCCTAGAACCGCTAGGTCACAGCGGCCGGCTGTACTCGAGAACTAGCCATATAATGAACTGTGATCATTCCACCATTGTGAGCCATTTGCATGCTTGGGACTGTTTCAAAAATTGACTGTATGGGTACCACGTGCTATAAGCGAAAATCACAAAAATTAGCAAGTGGCCATTTGTGCATCTCTGCGTGCTCGTCGTCACTTGGCTCGTGAAGAACACCGTTACTGGTGACGAGAAAAGGTGTCTTTATGCTAACATAAGGAAAAGAGGAGAATGGATGGGTCAAAAACGGGCAGCAATTCCCCATACAAAAACCTGCGCGCATCCACGAAAGATAATGTTATGCATCTAGTGGAACAGTGACGACGTGGTGGACTACGAATTGCATCCCCGAGACGTAGTTACCACTGTTGACGTTCACTGTAATTTTTTACAGCTGAGACGTCTTGAAGACGCACGCCGAGAACAACGACCAGAGCCGGCCGGAGTGGCCGAGCGGTTAAAGGCGCTACAGTCTGGAACCGCACCACCGCTACGGTCGCAGGTTCGAATCCTGCCTCGGGCATGGATGTGTGTGATGTCCTTAGGTTAGTTAGGTTTAAGTAGTTCTAAGTTCTAGGGGACTTATGACCACAGCAGTTGAGTCCCATAGTGCTCAGAGCCATTTGAACAACGACCAGAAAGACTGCCTGAAGCGATGGTACTCCACGATAACGCCCACCCGTATTCTGCTAGAGTCTGGCAACTAGACTAACAAATAAACACTATACAGGGGTTGGGTTTCGTTCCCACCTTATTCACCTGGTCTTGCGCCTTCGGATTTTCACCTGTTCCACTCTCTATCAAACAACCTTCAAGGTACTTCCTTTCTGGATTAAAATACACTCTGAATATGACTCGACTAGTTCCTCGCCTCAAAAGCACCTGATTGCTACAATCGCGGAATCGAAAAGTTGCCCCAGCGTTGGTAGTCTGTTATAAATAGTGAAGGAGAATATACTATTGACGACTCGACTAGTTCCTCGCCTCAAAAGCACCTGATTTCTACAGTCCTGGAATCGAAAAAGCTACCCCACCGTTGGCAGACTATTGTAAATAGTGAAGGAGAATATGTATTGATGACGGTCCCAGTTACGTGTATATGTTGTGTTACTAAACTTATGGAAAAACACTAGGAAATTATGCACCAAGCCAACAAATGCGGTGAAGGCTCGCTATCTACCGTATCTACCTGGATGTAGCACCGTTCTAATCTACTGCACTTCGAATAATACAACTTCTCTTACGTATTATGCATGTGGCGTGACCGCTAATGGTGCGCGTGACCTAAGTCATCTAGCCATATGTTCTTTGTAACGTTACTGCCTCGTTCTTTCCTAAAATTAAAAAAAAAACATATGTGTGTGAAATCTTATGTGACTTAACTGCTAAGGTCATCAGTCCCTAAGTTTACACACTACTTAACCTAAATTATCCTAAGGACAAACACACACACACCCATGCCCGAGGGAGGACTCGAACCTCCGCCGGGACCAGCCGCACACTCCATGACTGCAGCGCCTTAGACCGCTCGGCTAATCCCGCTCGGCTCGTTCTCTTATACCTGAGGATGATGTGCTGTTTCCCGACTCTGCGTCATCTAAAGGAATATTTTTGACCTTAAGCTAACGATTAAGGCGATCAAAACACACGTGGTTGTTTTTCTCCCTATATTAATTGACTTGCTCCATGCACACCGTATTACCATTCTGTATCTTACATTTTAGCGTGGGTATCATGGTTTCAGCGTGCGGTAGTATAGATGAGTATTTGTTATGTGTCGTTCAGGCTGATAAAGCAACCTCTAAGCTTTGTAAGGAATATTTTGTAACAGATGTACATTGGCACCGGACGAAAATTCCAACGTAGGTCTCTCGCTTATGCCTAGTAATCGCTTTAACCTGTTAGACCATCTGAGCAGACCTGCAAGACCAATTCAACTTTTCAGTGTTACTGAAGACTCTTTCCCTTTTACCCTCACATACTTCGTGGGAGGACCATTGATTGCAGTGAGCAGAAGCAATAGGAGGAAACGAGCAGCGAATTTAAAAGTAAGGTAGGGTCGTACTGGAGGCGTACCCATGACTTCTAGGAGGTGTGGGTTTGAATTCTGGTCTGAAACATATTTTCATTTGTCCTGACACATTTCATTCATTGCAGACAGCAGTTTTTAACGAATTAAACTGATACTGTTTCATGTCTCTGAAATTCGATGATTTCATTCCAGTGGTTCCATTCATTTCATATTAATGATTGTTAATTCAATCGAATCTCTTTGTTTTGAGCTGCTGTTGTCAACTGAATCGCATTGTGTTCCGCACCAGAGTTGCGTGGAGGACGGTATACGGAATGCATCGATTGTTCTAGGTGCAGTTTCTAGTGATTTTGTGTGTTGATCTAACTGAGTATCTCTCTTACACCAATTCTGAAAGTGCCGTAGAACTGTTATCGCTGTAACCTGTTAGAAGGAGGCTAAGAGGTGCGGACTTCAGGGTCGTGCAGGGTGCTCTCCTTGCTCCAGTAGAAGGACGAACCAGCCGCTGTCTTAGCGTTGTGTTGCTGGGTGCAATAGGCGCCTTACCACCTGTTGTGGGAGTCCGCTCTCCATTCCAAATCAACAAATGAACACAAAATGAAGGTTCTCACAACCAGATGTCGTAGCTGGTGGTAAATATACCGGGTCGTATGGCCATGGTGCATGAAACTTTTTCGTTCGTAATAGTTCCATTACAGTTTCGTCCAGAACGATTTTCAGCTCTGGACGAAACGTCCGTCAATCCAAAGATTTACTGGCAGCTTCGATAAATGAAATTAATCTGCGTAGTGAAGTGGGGAGAGAGACGCGAATTTAGCACAGAATGTAACGACCTGTTGATATTTAACATTGTTTCTGCATGTGAATTGCATATCTTCACCAAGAAAAGGAACCAATTTTCCTTGTCAAGCTGGGAGTCTGCAGTGTGTCAAATTCTCTCTCTCTCTCTCTTCCTTCCTGTTTTTGGTCATCGGTCTTCCGACTGCTACTCTCCCTGTTTTCCTTTCGTGTGCTTTTCACTGCTACATAATTATTACAATCAAATTCGTCTACAGCTTTTTGTAAGTATAGTCTTTGTCTGTCCCTCTTATCTTTTCCCTCTACCGCTCCTCCCAGCGCCAAGTAAATTATTCCATGATGCCGGGCAGACGTCCCATGAACTTGATCCTTCTCCTTGGTCTTCCATAGACTTCTTTTAATCTCTTCTTTTCAGTACTTTATCACTCCACGTAATTTCTAACGTTCTTAGATAGCTCAACCTGTCAAATTGGTCCAGTTTTTCCCCTTAGATCTTCTGACGCTCCCCACTTCACTTCCAAACAATGCTTTCTTTAGATGTACACTTTCAGAAAATTCCCTTCTTCATGTCAGTGTCTTGACGTCAGTAGAGCTTTTTAATGAAGAAGATTTCCTTTGCCTTTGGCGATGTATTCCTGATACCTTCTTTCCTTCGGCCATCCAGTGTAACCTTACTTCCGAGATAACAGAATTCTTACACTTCTTCCATTACAGTGTCGTTCCCAGTTTTTATGTTAAAAATTCGTCCCTCCCGTTTTAACTGCTCTTCATCACATCACCACATTCTGTGTTAAGGATGGGTACATTCCTTTCAGTGAGTCTTCTTCCTGAGATACTAGCAGAAGCGGTATAGCATCTGGTAACCTTAGAATTGGTATCTGCTCCTCCTGAAAATCGTGAATTATTGAAAAAGAAAGTGGCCTAGCAATTTGAACCTGACAGCACTGTAAAAAGCGACCTACAATTACAAATACAAGTTGTATTCGCAATCAGATGTTGGCGCTGTGATTCAGCTTCAGTAATTTGACGTAATTTTGTGCTCCACACACACACACACACACACACACACACACACACACACCAACGCGCGCGCCTAGAAATGCGCATAAATTCTTAAGCTCTACAAAAGAAAAATCATCGAGCGACCACGTACTGCAGGTGTTGGACGAGGTTATCCGATCCGCCAGGTATCGATGTACCAGTCAACCTCTGAGAAGTCCATACCTAAGACACAAATTCCGTCTTGATCTCAGTTTTGCTTATATTTTGTGTTATAAACAGCGTCGTATAACTGTAAATAAACATTATCTCATTGCAGTGTGGTCCAATAAACTAAATCAGCTTCTCTTATAGCCTTGAGGACGCGGAGACGCAATACCAAAAGCAAACAAAAGCATTTTGTTCTGCACTAACACATCAGCAACCAAAGTTCTTAGATTGTGAAGAATATGACGTAGAAATTAATGTTTGCATTGCGTGCTTTCGAAGCAGAACTACTATCGTGTACATAACTCTACCATACTCCGTAACGACACAGCGTTCACATCGTGATTCCGTGATGTGCAGCAGAGAAAAGCATATGAGTTTCTTTTGTATTGATGCATCTTTAGCGGCTGCAAGAGATAAACGCGAATATTTAGTTCAAAAAAATTATGGATTGTTACTTGAAAGTAGCTTCGCAATAGCAACGTCTCCCTCGCTTGTGGTACTACATTTTTGTCGCTGTAAATACTTCGTTGTCAACATTTTATCCAGTAGCTGCAGAAGCAGTTTCTTGGTTGACCGACAGCATATATCTGAATTCTTTCCTTCTAATCCTTGCATTCTCCTACTTGCGAGTCTTACACCTTTCTGAAATATCGTCGTACAAACAGTTTAATAGTATCCGTTGCCTTGAATTTGGATAGAATTTGTTCCGCACACAAAACTTCGCTTGCAAGATATCACTATTGTTACCATTGATCGCGCAGAAATTGCTGATTTGATTTGTAGCCCGTTAGTTGTAGTATTGTCCCAAGAGTTAGCAGCTTTCACTCAGTTAATACTAGGCAGAAATCAAATCTGCATGTAGAATGCAGTTCCTTGACTCTTGTGCAGAAAGGAGTGCAGTATTCTGCTGCATCCATTTTCAATAAGCTACCACAAGAACTCAAAAATCTTAGCAGTAGCCCAAACACTTTTAAGTCTAAACTGAAGAGTTTCCTCATGGCTCACTCCTTCTATTCTGTCGAGGAGCTCCTGGAAGAGCTAAAAAATTAAGCAAATTCCAGTGTTACATTGTTGATTGTCTTCATTTAAACTTATGACTTGTCACCTGAATATGTTTTTTTTTCTATATTTCATTTTATCTGTTTCTAATATCGTGTTATAATTTCATGTATTGACTCGTTCCATGACCATGGAGATTTCTCCTTAATTTGGTCCCACGGAACAATAAATAAATAAATAAATAAATAAAAATAAATAAATCAACAATGAAATAACAACACTGAATTACTTATATCAGATTATGGCAAGTGGACGTTAGCTGTCGTCTCGATGTCAACGTCTTACATTTGTTTTTTTGACAACGGTAGCGGAGTATTGGGGATGCTGCTGTGGAGAATACTGCGAGCTTCCGCCCTGTCTCTGTGCAGTAATACAGCAGTAATAATAATCTCGTGTGGCTCACTGGCCTGGTGCGAGTCTTTCAATTGGACGCCGCTTCGGCGATTTGTGTGTCCCTGACGTACCCCAGTTATCCAACCGAGGAAACGGGACCGAGAGTTTAACTTGAAATCCGAACCACGTGTCGTTTCCGGCGACTCCTCCCATCGTTGAGAGGTGTTTGACAGCGGCCTAATCGAAAGATGTTGTTGTGCAAATTTTGGCCAAACAGTTTCCTGGTCGTTAAGCTTTCTGTTCGAAAGAACGAAAATTCATGCACAAAATTTTCGCTATGTTCAACGTAAAAATGGTTGAAGGCTGTATCTGCAACAACGGATTTTATACGTAAATAAATAAGTTTAATAGTCAAAAGCGACGTTTATGTCTCTTGGAAGTTTTATATGACTGTGAACCCCATACAACAAAAATTAATCAGGTGTCCAGACAGGAGCCAAGGTAGAACAAGCTCGTCCGGCCATAGTGGTCAGAAAGAGCCACACAATACTCGATCGCGGCTTGGGCAGTACTCGGTGTCACCCTTCCCTCAGCCAATACTAGATGTCAAGGTCAACAGCGGGATCACTGAGGATAGCAATAAAATACGTCTTGGTACAGTGCCCCAATTACATTCAACGAAATCCCGGATGCCGTGGCGCACAACAGATAGACAAAGTCTTTCCCTGCGTTTGTTGGGGAAGAAGAGAAACAAACCTGAATATTTTGCAGTTGTTTCTCTGTGAGGTACATGTGTGGAATAGGTGGCTTGGCGGCAAAGTGGGAGACTGTGAGACTGCAAATTTGAAAGCCCGGTGTCTGATGACCCCTCGGTCCTAGGATTTTTTCCTGCTACTCACCACTTCTTTTACCTCTAGCATTGGTCTACCAGTGACAAAAATCCAGGTTGCACCTTAGTACTGCATTGATATTGGATTGTAGGTACTCCCTATAACTGGGTTTGCACTCGGTTTACAGGTTTGATGAAGGCAATAGGACCACGCCCAGTAAAACAATTTTGGTATTCAAACCAATCTTCTGTTTTGTACAGCTTTACGTTTTTTGTTTCAAGAGTAGATGGGTAGTGGCGTTACTATGGTATAAGCCGGCGTGCGTGCTCTGGGGACAACTGATGCCACGAAAATGGAAAGGGGTCAGAGATTTATGAAAGGGTGATTGGACTTTGTTGAACAACAGTTCCGTATGATCTACTTTTCCCTTGTGCAGAGACCATTCTTCCTCGTTTTCGGCTTCCATATGAGGCCTGTTTTGTTGTCCCAATTTAGCCAACTCATCGAAAGTGTAAAAAGTCTATTCTCCGTTTGTTGTTTTGTGTTACGGCTTTCCATAATCGGTAAAGAAATGACTGCGGAATGGCGTTATTGTTGAAAGAAATGCGAATTTGGACTGTGTGCTATTCGATGTTTCGAACTGCCTCATAAAAAAAATATATAAATGTGTATCTTTTACGTTACTGTAAAGTATTGTTGATGTCAATAAACGAATAAACGGGCTTGATTGCATTGACTTAGAAGCTTAAAGTTTTTTCACCTCAAAGAGACCGTAGACGTTAGTATCTGACACAGTTTTCAGCTTGATACCTCTACTTGTTCCTAAGGAATATACCGAGCGAGGTCGCGCAGTGGTTAGCACACTGGACTCGCGTTCGGGAGGACGACGGTTCAATCCCGCGTCCGGCCATCCTGATTTAGGTTTTCCGTGAGTTCCCTAAATCGCTTCAAGCAAATTCCGGGATGGTTCCTTTGAAAGGGCGCGGCCGATTTCCTTCCCTAAACCGATGAGACCGATGACCTCGCAGTTTGGTCTCTTCCCCCAAAACAACCCAACCCCCCAACCCTCCTAAGAAATATGAGTCTTAATAGACGGATAGATAGCCTACAAAATTATCCTATAAGGGCTCCGTTTTTACCGGTTGAGATACGGAACCCAAAAAATAGGGAGATGTCGAGAATGGGGGGGGGGGGGGGGTATACTCGATACTCGTTGTTTACCCTGGCCGCCACTTACTCTTCTTACGCCAGTGCACATACACTCACCTTCGTCTGATCCTTGATCTTATTTACCCGGCCTGTTACACTGAAGAGCCAAAGAAACTGGTACACCTGCCTAATGTCGTGTAGGGCCCCCGCGAGCACCCGGAAGTGCTGCAACAGGACGTGGCATGGACATGACTAATGTCTGAAGTAGTGCTGATGGAAATTGACACCATGAACCCTGCAGGGGTATCCATAAATTCGTAAGTTCAAATGGTTCAAATGGCTCTGAGCACTATGCGACTTAACTTCTGAGCTCATCAGTCGCCTAGAACTTAGAACTAATTAAACCTAACTAACCTAAGGACATCACACACATCCATGCCCGAAGCAGGATTCGAACCTGCGACCGTAGCGGTCGCTCGGCTCCAGACTGCAGCGCCTAGAACCGCACGGCCACTCCGGCCGACAAATTCGTAAGTGTACGAATGGGTGGAGATTTGATCTGACCAGCAAGTTGCAACACATTCCAGATACGCTCAAGAATGTTGGTGTTTGGTGGCCAGCGGGATGTTTAAACTCAGAAGAGTGTTCCTGGGGCCACTGTGTAGCTATTCTGGACGAGTGGGGTGTCGCATTGTCCTGGTGGAATTGCCCATGTCCGTCGGATTGCACAGTGGACATGAACGGATGCAGGTGATCAGACAGGATGCTTACGTACGTGTCACCTGTCAGAGTCGTATCTCGATGTATCAGGGGTCCCACATCACACCACCTGCACACGCCCCACACCATTAAAGAGCTTCCACCAGCTTGAACAATCCCCCGCTGACATGCAGGATCCATGGATTCATCAGGCTTTCTCCATACCCGTACACGTCTATCCGGTCGATACAATTTGAAACGAGACTCATCCGACCAGGCAACATGTTTCCAGTCATCAACAGTCCAATCTCGGTGTTGACGGGCCCAGGTGAGGCGTAAAGCTTTGTGTCGTGCAGTCATCAAGGATACACGAGTGGACCTTCGACTCCGAAAGCCCATATCGACGATGCTTCGTTGAATGGTTCGCACGCTGATATTTGTTGGTGGCCCAGCATTGAAATCCGCAGCAATTTTGCGGAAGCGTTTCACTTCTGTCACGTTGAACCATTATTTTCAGTCGTCGTTGGTCCCGTTCTTGCAGGATCTTCTTCTGACCGTAGGGATGTCGGAGATTCGATGTTTTACGGGATTCCTGATATTCACGGTACTCTCCTGAAATGGTCGTACGGGGAAATCCCCACTTCATCGCTACCTCGGAGATGGTGTGTCCCATCGCTCGTGCGCCGACTATAACACCACGTTCAAACTCACTTAAATCTTAATAACTTACCATTGTAGCAGCAGTAAGTGACTTAACAAGTGCGCCAGACATTTGTTGTCTTATATAGGCGTTGCCGACCGCAGCGCCGTATTCTGCCTGTTTACATATCTCTGTATTCGAATACGCATGCCTATACCAGATTCTTTGGCGCTTCAGTGTAGGTAATGGGAGCAGATGCGGAACGCCATCGCGTGATTACACGTCATCCGCTCCAGTGCCTTCGTGATCGTGTTTAATTCGGCATCGACTACGGAGACTTATTTGGCAGCAGTCTCTTGCGTAAACATTCAGGGTAAACGCGAGAACGGTTTAACCTGTTCTTTTACTTAAACGCTGCAAACTATGACACGGCAGTGGTGCTCTGAAGTCGGGTCTCATAATAGAGGAGCAAGAAAATTCCACGAAGTACTTTATGTCGGCCGTGTTTTGCATCTTAAGCGCATACCGTACTTTGTCCAGAATGGCCACTGCGAGCGCGCGAGGGCTGACGTAGATATGGCGGAGGGGACGCGCTCGAGCGCTAGGGTGGTCTGCGCCGTGCGCCGGCCGCATGTTTATTTATAAGGCGTGGGCCGGCCCGTTGCTCAAGAGTACGCACGGCAACAGCACGGCACGGCACAGCCCAGCCACCGATGCGGAGGCGGCGGCAAGGTCGCACCACCTGCTGCCGCTGTGCTCTGCACAGCCAGCACAATCACATCTGTGTGTGCGATGTGTGTGTGTGCGCGCGCGCGCCTCGGCCATCACAGCGCACTAGGCGAACCAGGCGCATTCTTGCAGTGCTGCGGGCTGTGTGGCGCCGAGTTGCCTTGTACATTCCGTCGACCGGTTTGCTCCATTTTGCGGTGTTAACGGTTGGATGGCTTATAAAGACAGTTTGATGGCAGACCGGAACGTTTCTTGCCGTGTACCGTTCACGACCTTGTGATCTACCGTCTGAGTTTGTCTTACTAGGGAATTCTGGACGCTTCACCCGCGTGTGCAAATGTGTCTAGTGCACAAGCATCATGACACAATAGTGTCGCAGAAGAATAATGAGAATTGTTTTATTGGCAAGGACAGTTAGGTCAGAGGAAGAAGAGGACACATCCTAGGAATTTTATGGTACATTTTGTATCCGAGCGAGAGTTGACGGAGAAGAGTCATGGTAGTGTTAAATAGAAGTAGGCAATAAGACAGAGCGTCGGATTTTCTACGGGCGTTTCAGAACATAAAGAATGTAGAAGACATTCTGTGGTTAATGCTATTTCCCTACTTCTGTTTGGTATGTAACATTTTGCAATGGCAACTGCAGGGCTTGAAAGGCGCCACAGGCAGTAGCCAACGTCGATGATTACTGCTTTTAGTAACTTTTACTTGGTCGATACCCGAACTCTGCCACTTATCAAAAACTGCCGTCCGAGTTTTTGTCTTACTAGGGAATTCTGGACGCTTCATCCACGTGTGCAAATGTGTCTAGTGCATAAGCATCACGACATAATAGTGTTGCAGAAGAATAATGGGAATCATTTTATTGTTAAAGGCAACTTGAAGAGATCAGAGGAAGAAGTGGATACATAACAGGAATTTTATAGTACATTTTGTAGCCGAGAGAAAACTGACGTAGAAGAGTCACGGTAGTGTTAAACAGAAGTAGGCGATAAAACAGAGCGTTAGATTTTGTACGGACTTTTCAAAACATTAAGAATGTAGAAGACATTCTGTGAGTAATGCTATTTCGCACCTTCTTTTTGGTATGTAACATTTTGCGTTGTCAACTGCAGGACTTGGAAGGCGCCACAGGCAGTAGCCAAAGTCGATGATTACTACTTTTAGTAACTTTTACTTGGTCGATACCCGAACTCTGCCACTTATCCAAAACTGCCCATACTGCCAGTAAGTGAACTCTGCAACTAGCAGCAACCTCTGATTTTTCTCTTGCTCGCTCCCTGCAATACGTCAAAAGCAATATTGTAGTAGCGTGGCATTTTAAGCTGAAGACATTTGTGCGACAATTTGTTACAAAAAATTCAGCCATCGAAAAGCATTATCTTAACTACCCCGACAGGAAAGGAACGAAAATGTGTTTAAAGAAAGGTAATGCAATTTTATTCAGGAAGTACTTTAAAACTTCCTATAATATAGCAGTTCTGTACCAAACACATTTCAGTAAATGCAATCTGTCCATTTCACCTATCTCTAATGACCTTACCGCCGATGGGACAGTAAACTCTGCTGTTTCGTGGTATATAAGAGTCTGTATGTATTCTTCTCAAGTTAATCACTAGAGTGTAAATATTAGGCAGAGCAGATCCAAACAGGAGTTGAAAACGAGAATTAAAACTCATTTCTCGCATTCGTGGTTCTTCAAAGCGCAGAGAACTTGCCCGCTTAATTATGCAGGGTATTGCAGATAAGGTATTTTGCTCTGTAAGTTACAAAATAATAAATGAAATAAGTACTTATTTAGTTAGGTGAACGTAAGAGAGTAACAACAATGAGTTGTTTTTAAGTACAGCATCTTTCTCCTATCACGTAACTGACGTATTTAAACCAACTGTGAGCGAATCATTTCACTTCTGTCAATTTTACTTAGGGCGCTAGAAACGTTCAGAAGATTAGAGATATGGATGTAGCATGCTGTACATAACTGTCTGGATGTCCCGGAGGCGGAATGTTCATTTAAGTGAGATATTCAAACGAGTGGCCATTTTACTGAATGCACACGACAGTGCGCGTTCTAAACGACCTCCGGACGAGATGTAAAGTTGTTGCTTCTGTCACGGAGAGGTAAGTTTCCTCGATGCGCTGTTTGAAGTCGTGTTCCCTTAGATTGTAGAATGGATCCTTACACTGTTGTATACAGGGCAGGGCGAAATACACAAACAAACGAGGCTCGGTTTGCCACGGATATTGACGTGAAATAAACATGGCATAGCCGGCCGAAGTAGCCGTGCGGTTAAAGGCGCTGCAGTCTGGAACCGCAAGACCGCTACGGTCGCAGGTTCGAATCCTGCCTCGGGCATGGATGTTTGTGATGTCCTTAGGTTAGTTAGGTTTAACTAGTTCTAAGTTCTAGGGGACTAATGACCTCAGCAGTTGAGTCCCATAGTGCTCAGAGCCATTTGAACCATAAACATGGCATACAGATCCATCGAACACACTGATATGTTGCTGACGCTTGGCGAATGCCGACACGATGCCGCCGGCCGGGAGGCCGGCCGGTTCTAGGCGCTTCTGGAACCGCGCGACCACTACGTCGCAGGTTCGACTCCTGCCTCGGGCATGGATGTGTGTGATGTCCTTAGGTTAGCTAGGTTTAAAAAGTAGTTTTAAGTTCTAGGGGACTGATGACCTCAGAAGTTAAGTCCCATAGTGCTCAGAGCCATTTGAACCATTTGAAACGATGCCAATGACAGTCATGGCTTATGCCATGAGATATGCTAGTCGGAGAGCTGCATCAGCCATTACGTTGTGAGTTCAGGAATATGAGCACTAATCTGAACATCTCATTTAAATGAAAATTCCGGCTCCGGAACACCCATTTGAACATGGACAGTTACATACAGCATGTTACATGAAACCACTTGAACTTTGAACGCCTTTGGCTCGCAAAGTATAATTAATAGAAATTAGATTTAAATTTATTTGTAGGTAATTGGTTGCAATACATCAGCTACATGATAAAAAAGAGATGCTGCTTAAAAAATTAATAACTCGTTGTATAACTCTCTGGAAAGTAACCGAACAAAATTATGTTCATTACTCCACAGAAAGAGTAAGGTGTCTTACGATTACCTATCTAAATAAATATTCCTTTAAGTTACTGTTTTTGTGTTACAGAGAAAAACTCTTTATCGGAAGCATGCCATATGTGCGCGCTGTCCTACCTTAAGAGCAGTAGTGGAATTTGGGTGAGGGGATTAGTGGGAGCCACTTCGACCTGTTCTAAATTGCGGAACTCGTATCCGCCCGAGAACTATGTAGCCGCGTCAGTAATGGAAGAAGAACGTTGCCTAAACTGAGCAAGAATGTGGAAAAAATAGCGGCCGCAAGTTCGACGGAGGTATGGATGTGAAATGTATTCAAATCGTTCATGGAAACAGTGGAAACGTCGGTGGGAATGGTTGGATGGGAATGTTCGCACCGTTCTTAAATATCACTCCAGTACACTATATAAAAGCGAAAAATGCCAGGTTTTACCCGTGTTCGGAGACAATTTTAAATTGTCCGCCTCCGTAGCTGAGTCGTCAGCACTTCTGGCTGCTAGGCGGAGGACACGGTTTCGATTCCAGGTAGTGCCAGAGATTTTTCCTTGCTGGAAGGGCTGTAACGGGGTGACTCAACCTCGAGGTGCAAACTGAGGCGCTACTTGAGTGAGAAGTAGCGTCCCCAAGGTCAAGAAAACCGACAACGATCGGGAGACAGCTGCGCTGACCCCACGCCTCTCCATATCGCAGCCAGTGACACTATTGGCAGAGCATGACAGGGGCGGTCGATTGGCTCCCATTCGCCCATCAGTGCCAGAACGCGGAGCTTTGCTTTGCTACATAACTGGCTGGTGTAGTGTAACGGCCTAAGTTTTGTATAAATGATTTTCTTTTGACATATGACCATGTGCAGACTTCGTCACTTACGTCAGTTACAAAACACTTCAAAATCATTTAAATTCTTTTTAAAGTTGTCTCTGAATGGTTCTTGAACGAAACTGTAATTAAAACATCATCATTTGAGTCGTATGCGCAAAATTACGTCACTCAGTCCAATTGATTTGCGCAAACTTTTTTCAATTTAGATGTCGTTTGTTTCCTCTCAGAAATTATATTAATGCAAGTTATCTGCTTTAATGAATATTAATATAACATTGAATAAACTTTTAAGACTCATACTCGCGATGAACGTTCTCAAAAATTAATAATCTTGTCAAATAAATCAGTAATACTTCTTCCTTAATATAATTCTTCATAAATAAATTCTCGGAACACGTATTTAAACTTTTGTAGTATACACTAGTTTATTATCTTCATATATACTACATATAGACGTGAACATGAGCCTTAACAAGATAGGACTGAACATTTACAACATGATTAAACTTTCTATGACGTCATTGTTGTAGAAACATTACAAATTCTTATTTTTTCAGTTTTTAGAAGCACGACGCAACAACTCGGTTTCAGGATCTTCTGTTGCTCTTTGGCTGTCGACCCGCGACGTATTGTGGCCAGCAATTTTCTCTCTGGTCCCGGCAGTGAAGATGCTGTCTCCGTTCGTTGCGCCGCCCTCTCCGTACATGAAACATAAAAATAAATACGAAACTTTAGATAATTCACAAACATTACAAATATTACAAAATACATAAACAAAATACTAAATTAAACTTATATTCACCTGCAAACTGGGCTGACACTGGTGGATGGGTGACGCTTCAATTTCGCGTCCCACTACACTGGACAAATCAATTGGAATGTCGGAGCAAGGTAAGGGCTTACCACCGTGTCTAGTAGAGCGCTGTGATTTCAATCTAGCCAGCGGATTGGGGCATTTTACCTTTACCATACATACCACGTAACTCGCTGCACTGTAACTGAATGCTGTATCGTTACGCTAGCCTAAATTCAAGATTACCTGCAGATCTGGGACCATTGCTGGAAGCCAGTATGAGAGAAACGAGAAAGGTTTACTGCTTGTTATATGACGACTGTTCCTTGAAATCCGTCATGATTTCACTTGTGGCCTAGACGGTGGAACATACATGGATGAGCCAAAACATCATGACCATCTGTTTAATAGCGCGTTGCCCAGTTTTGACCGAGCGAGGTGGCGCAGTGGTTAGACACTGGACTCGCATTCGGGAGGACGACGGTTCAATCCCGCGTCCGGCCATCCTGATTTAGGTTTTCCGTGATTTCCCTAAATCGCTCCAGGCAAATGCCGGGATGGTTCCTTTCAAAGGGCACGGCCGACTTCCTTCCCTAATCCGATGAGACCGATGACCTCGCTGTCTGGTCTCCTTCCCCAAACAACCAACCAACCAACCCAGTTTTGAAACCCAATACAAAAGCGATTCTGCATGGTATGGATTCGGCAAGTCTTTGGTAGGTTTCTGGAGGTATGCGGCACCAAATGCCTACGCACAGGTCACGAAGTTCGCGGGCCGGTGGTTTTTGGCGCAGATTTGGTACCTGATAAGAGTCTCAGGCCTTTTCTATCGGGTTGAGATAGGTAAGTTTAGTGACTAAGGCATCTACAGGAGGTCACACCAGGCTTCTCAAACCGTGGTAGCACGATTCTGGCCTTGTCATATGGACAGTCATCGCTCTTGAAGATGCCATCTCCAAGACATCGAGCGTGAAGGGTTGCAGGTGATCTGTCATAAGGTTCACGTGGTCAACATATGTCAAGATGTCTTCGATTACTACGACAGATTCCATGGAAGCCCAGATGAATGACCCTCAAAGTGTAATACTCACCCACCACTATGCGTCTGTGGCGCAGAGCATGATTCGATCAGCTGTTCGCATGCATGAAGACATATCTCACAAGACCATAGACTGGGAGATAACAAGGAACGTCCAGACGACACGTTTCCACTGATCCACGGTCCAGTCTCGGTGATCCCGTGCCCACTGCAGGCGACATCTGCGGTTTCGTTGAGTCAACATGGGAACAATTAGGGGTCGTCTACTGTGGAGCCCCATGTTCAACAACATGCACTGATGGGTGTGCTCCGAAACAGTTCTGCCTCCACCAGCGTTATACTCAGTCGTTAGACCGCCACAAATCGTCGCCTATCCTGCTTTACAGAGCGGAAGCGCCAGGGTAATGTTCGCACCCCTGCGACGAATAGGCTAAGGGCGTCTCTGTACATATTTTACGAATAAAAGTTACAGTGTCTGGTTATCGGTATACTGTTTACCTGTACGTATTTCGGAGTCAAATCAGAGTTTACAAGTTTGAATGGACGGTGATCATAATGGCCTGATAGGCCAGTCGCACGTACCTCTCTTCTGAATCTACATATATAGTCCGCAAGCCTCTTTATAGTGTGTGGCGGAGTATAGTTTGTGCATTACTGTCACTTTCTCCCTTTTCTGTTCCAGCAGCAAGTTGTGTGCGGGAAGAACAATTGTCTGTAAGTCTGTGCGTGAGACTCCTCTCATTTTACCTCCGACGTATTTCCGCGAGATTTTGGAAGCAATATATTGATGTAATCATACGATAGGTAAAGGCATTCAGGGTAGGTTTTGCTGAGAAATAATTGTTACGAAAAAAATTCGACATGCCGCGCCGTTTACGAGTTCTAGCACTAAAGTTAGTCAATCAGGCCGCCGCGTCCCCAAATGCAAGCGGACCGCCAGAGACGGTGCCGCCAAACATTTTCTTTGGTTTCCTAAAACGGAAAAATCGATACAAAAATTGGGTACGGGACGGTCGTAATGATCCAACCCGAACCAAAACCTGAGCAGCCTCGTGCGCTATCGTCTACGCTATGAAAACAACTGACACTAATTTATCGTATCCGGCGGGCCGCTTGAATCCGCGCGCGTAACGACCTGATCGGCTAACGGTGTAGCATATTGAATGTTTTTCTTAACAGTTATTTCTCAGCACAGCCTAACCTGCAACACCTTTACGTGCTTTTCAGATTCTTTCCGACCACCCTGTATATAAACTCTAAGAGGACGTGCTGGAAACGACCTAAAAATTTAGGTAGCACCTGCAAAAACATCTACAAAAGAATCTAAGGAGGCTCAAAAATAAATTACACGACTACCAACAATGGATATGTAGCCCGATGATTTCGTTAATTTTTAGCTGGTTTCCAGCACGTTTCTGTAGTGTTACAGATGAGGCAGCTTTGATAATATTCGTTCTATAAATGCCAAAATGCATCAAATCTTACGAGTTAAGAAATAAGGAACAGTGTCAATAATACTACGCTATTTATTGATCCAGCTCGGTTAACCATCCGCCGTAGCCAGTGTTTCTTTTTTCAGTCATCAGTCTTCTGACTGGCTTGATGCGAATCCACCACGAATTCCTCTCCTGTGCCAACCTCTTCATGTCAGAGTGTTTAGTGCTTATGATTACTATTATTACTATTATTTAGCATTTAGTGAGATGTCCTTATATGCCATAGATATAATCTAATGTTATCATAAAGCCCCATAGGGATACTTCCCGCCGGCCTGGGTGGCCGAGCGGTTCTAGGTGCTACAGTCTGGAGCCGCGCGAGCACTACGGTCGCAGGTTCGAATCCTGCCTCGCGCATGGACGTGTGTGATGTCCTTAGGTTAGTTAGGTTTAATTCGTTCTAAGTTCTAGGGGACTGATGACCTCAGAAGTTAAGTCCCATAGTGCACAGAGCCATTTGAACCATTTGGACACTTTCCAATAGCGAATTCGTATGGAAGGGGAACGTCATTGCATTATTACCTCGCTGGAAGCAGTATACAGCGCGGAATGTCACTTGTTTTTGCTAATTACGATGCCTTTCTACCAACAGTAGAGCCGGCGAAAGGAGTTCCCTGGCGGTTGCAGAAGGCTTGGTGCGGGTGCTCGTACGTCTCCTTCAACGTATCAAGTAACGCTACTTTCTGCACGTCTCCATGTAACACCTCAGTTTTGTCGCAGCTCTGTAGACGATTATTGTTATCGCCTGCAGTCATGTGCAGTTCGCAGTTGAAAGCTGGCTAGTGTTGCCACTTATCAGGGAGCTTCTTTCGCCGGCTGTATTAAAACTAACAACTGATTTACTGAAGCCAACAATTCGTGTGTCATAAGCTAATAATACAGGGTGAGTCAAAAAGGCCTTTACAACTTCGGAATGATATAGAAATTTATGGCGATAACTTACACAGTCGGCAGATATGTCATTTTGTAGCAAACAACTTCAAGTGTTTTTATTTATTTTTGACGAACGCACCGCCATTGACAATACAGTCAAATGGCGGTGTGTTCATTTAAAAATTATTGTATGATTGTTGCTCAGCAACAACCTCACCGAGCGAGGGGGCGCCGTGGTTAGACACTGGACTCGCATTCGGGAGGACGACGGTTCAATCCCGCGTCCGGCCATCCTGATTTAGGTTTTCCGTGATTTCCCTAAATCACTCCAGGCAAATGCCGGGATGGTTCCTCTGAAAGGGCACGGCCGACTTCCTTCCCCATCCTTCCCTAATCCGATGACACCGATGACCACGCTGTCTGGTCTCCTTCCCCAAAACAACCAACCAACAACCTCAAGTTTGATTCACGTAGAGCATCAGTACCCCATTCCGCCACCAGGAGCGCCAGCGTAGTGCACAGTTCAAAAGGCTACTTTCACTGGCGCGGTATGTGTTCGCTGCCTGTTTTGGTTTTATGAAACGAACCCCGCAACAACTGTTCAGCGTAAATTTTGCACAGAATACGCTAAAGAACCTCCGATCAGGTCAACAACGATTTACTGTTGGTACAAGAACTTTGTTGAGACTGATTGTTGATTGTGACATGATAAATCACCAGGTCACTGGTATCGTGTATCTGGATGTTATTCAAAACTTTTTAATCCACAGATCGATGATGATGACCGAAATGGAATGGTTTACTACCAACAAGGCGGTGTACACCTCATTTCCTCACGGAGGTTCGAGGTTTCCTCTATAATTGCATCTCAGGTCCATGGATTGGCCGTGAAGGGCCAATCGCATGACCACATCGCTCCTCAGACTTGACAATCCTATATTTGTTTTATTAAAGACCGTGTGTGTGTTCCTGCCCTAGCAAACAATTTAGCCGACCTGAAAAATCGAATGTACGCCGCCGTTTCACAAGTTACACCCGATTTGCTGCAACGAGTATGGGAAAAAGTTGATTATCTGTGGCATGTTTGCCGCTTCACAAATTGTAGCCACAGCGAACAAAAATGACACTTGGCACTTTGATGTGAAACCTGAGGCTGGTTCCTACAAAATGACACATCTACCTAGTCTGTAAGTTACCTGAACAAATTTCTGTATCATTCCAAAGTTGTGAGGTTGTTTTTGACTCACTCTGTGCCGCGGACTCAGTGACGTAGGCCGCTGTTCCCTTGCAGGGTAGTTAAAATGGCCGTCATTAAAAACGAAGACAATGACACTCAGGGCGTCCTCATTTGGCATGTACGCAGATTGGTGCAAGGTATCCCGAAAACGCGAGCTCGTGCAATTTTTAGAAGTGACGCTGTTTAGCGGCACTCTGCAGTCCGTTATCGCGTGTGTCACGCGTCGCTCAGCACGCGCTGAGCCGCGCCGGCAGCCGTCACTTTTTGTGTGAGATGGGTCCGCTGAGCGACGCGACGACGCCCCGGCGGGCCTGCAGCTATTTGCACAGGCGAAGCGTCGAGGCGGCGGAAACTGCGCGGACGGAGTCGCGACCCGCGCGCCATTCGCACGACCTGGACTGCAGGGTTAGGCGGGGCAGCGGCGGACCGTTTGTGTGCTAATACTGCACACTCTGCCCTCCGGAAGGTGTGCCGCGCGGTCAAGGGTATTCCGTAGCGTGTCGGAGATTACCAGAACAACTCTTGAATGCTTCCAGACGTTTCGGCACGTGAACTAGAGCTAAAATCGGAATTGTGCACTTTACAGTGGAAGAGATTGTGTGTCAGTCTACACCAATATCGGCGTAAGCAATGAGCTGGACTGTTAAGACAGGATGGTACACTGTGTCGTGGTCGCTGTTCCTCTTGAAATACACTGCTGAATTTGGGCGTCTGCCATACTCCATTGAGCAGTAATTGAGGTCTCTGTATGTTGCCAAATTATGTCTTTAGCTTTCACAAATTATGTACACACGAAACATCATTACATCTTCTGTTGTTCTTGCGGTCTTCAGTCCAGAGACTGGTTTGATGCAGCTCTCCATGTTACTCTATACTGGGCAAGCTTCATCATCTCCCAGTACCTACTGCAACCTGCATCCTTCTGTATCTGTTTAGTATATTCATCTCTTGCTCCTCCTCTACGATTTTTACCCTCCACGCTGCCCTTCAATACTAAATTGGTGATCCCTTGATGCCTCAGAATATGTCTTACCAAGCTATCCCTTCTTCTAGTCAAGTTGTGCCACAAACTCCTCTTCTCCCCAATTCCATTCAATACCGCCTCATTAGTTATGTGATCTGCTCATCTAATCTTCAGCATTCTTCTGCAGCACCACATTTCGAAAGCTTCTATTCTCTTCTTGTCCAAAATATTTATCGTCCACGTTTCACTTCCATACATGGCTACAATCCGTACAAATACTTTCAGAAACGACTTCCTGACACTTAAATCTATACTCGATGTTAACAAAGTTCTCTTCTTCAGAAACGCTTTCCTTGCCATTGCCAGTCTACATTTTATATCCTCTCTACTTCGACCATCATGAGTTATTTTGCTCCCCAAATAGCAAACCTCCTTTACTACTTTAAGCCTCTCATTTCCTAATCTAATTCCCTTAGCGTCACCCGACTTGATTCGAATACATTAAATTATCCTCGTTTTTTGATGTTCATCTTATATCCTTCTTTCAAGACATTGTCCATTTCGTTCAACTGCTCTTCCAGGTTCTTTGCTATCCCCGGGTTCCCGGGTTCGATTCCCGGCGGGCTCAGGGATTTTCTCTGCCTCGTGATGTCTGGGTGTTGTGTGATGTCCTTAGGTTAGTTAGGTTTAAGTAGTTCTAAGTTCTGGGGGACTGATGACCATAGATGTTAAGTCCCATAGTGCTCAGAGCCATCTTTGCTATCTCTGACAGAATTACAATGTCATCGGTGAACCTCAAAGTTTTTATTTCTTCTCCATGGATTTAATTCCTACTCCGAATCTTTGTTTTGTTTCCTTTACTGCTTGTTCACCTTTTTCATAAAAAGAACTGAAATGTGCGACAGGTACCGAAGACGCAAACATTCATCCCATCATCCTGGGTGCTTTTCATTGGGCTTTAAGAGCTTCAGTAACGTGTATACCCTCCGTGGATGTATATCACTGCCTGTCACCTACGTGGCATGCTCCTATGGATAAGCCTATGGAGGTTACACTGTGGTATCCGTTCACATTTTTCAATGCGAGCCCATGGGACTTCATGGAGAGTGTGTGGTGGAACAGGACGACCACGAACCCGTCTGACAATCGTGTCCACATATGCACGATGGGGTCGGGACTCGCCGCTGGCCATTCCATTACATCAGTGTCCAGGTTCACGGAACATCTCTGCTAACGCTCACCACATGGGCCCTGGCATTAGGAGGAATTCAGGGCCACGACAGTGTGCAATAGCCACCACTTGGTCAACACAGTGTGTTCGATGTACTGTCTGGTGGTAAGGCGATCATGAACAGCAAGAACCGTATGGCTGTCGACACTGAAGCCTCGCCGGTCGGAGTGGCCGAGCGGATCTAGGCGCTACAGTCTGGAACCGCGCGACCGCTACGGTCGCAGGTTCGAATCCTGCCTCGGGCATGGATATTTGTGATGTCCTTAGGTTAGTTAGGTTTAAGTAGTTCTAAGTTCTAGGTGACTGATGACCTCAGCAGTTAAGTCCCATAGTGTCCAGAGCCATTAGGGTGCCCTCCGCCACACACCGTTGGGTGGCTTGCGGAGTATAAATGTAGATGTAGATGTAGATTTGAACCATTTGAACTGAAGCCTCCCCGTAACATCACAGAAGCTTGGAAATCTGCCGATTTCCTTGGAAACATTTGGCAGGTGCCGCTCACTACGGGTCTCCGCATATGAGTACTGCCATCACCTTTTGCTATAGGATTTATGGACTCGTCTTTGAATAACACTTTTCGCCAGGGACGAAGTTGCCAGTTGACATGGGAACGACAGAACTGAAGACTTGCTGCATGACGTTGTCGTGTTAATTAGGGTCCTCGAACAGAACGCCCCGGTCGTACGGTCCTTTTTCTTAATTTGTTCATTACAATCTGATCGGACTCAGCGGCTTTAGTGGCCCTTCTGAGATCGGTCTTCATGTCGGGTTGTAATGCTTTGGTGACTTTGCCCAACTCACCTTCTCTACTGACTCGTCTTCCAGTAGCGTGTCCACAACGTATGGATGACATGTTCAGACGACTGGCATCTGCAGCAACAGAGCCGAAAGTCCCTCCTTTTTGGATCAAACAGACCGCCCTTGCAACTTGCACTACATTAATATGTCGCATTGCACGTGCTTAGCTCCATATAACGTCCACAAATGACAACTGCCATGGGTGCACCTTACTAGAAATCACTGGCACGGCTGTACACAGGGGGATCACCTGACAATGCAGTACAAAATGCAGAAATAGATGGTGAATGATTTCAGTTGTTTCCTGTATTGAAAGGGAAGATCTCAAAAAAGGGAAGATCTCAAACCATGCAATAAAACCACAGGTATCGCCTATATCAACACATATTTAACATACGAGACGTTGATACACGTGTGTGGTTAATGATGAGGTTGTGTAAATGCAGTGTTAGAAATAGACGGGGTGGATTTGCGTTCATTTAATCATTGTACTTTTTCTTTTACCAACGGTCTTGCCGTAGTGTTAACACCGGTTTCCGTTGGATCCCAGAAGTTAAGCGCTGTTGGGCTGAGCTAGCATTGCAATGGGTCACCATCCGGGTCTTCCGTGCGTTGTTGGCGAGCAGGGCGCACTGTACCCTTGTGAGGAGAACTGAAGAGCTAATTGATTGAGAAGTAGCGGCTCTAGCCACGAATGACAGCGGCCGGGAGAGCTGTTTACTGACCTCATGCCCCTCCATATCCTTATCCAGTGACATCTAAAAATGGTTCAAATGGCTCTGAGCACTATGGGACTTAACATCTATGGTCATCAGTCCCCTAGAACTCAGAACTACTTTAACCTAAGGACATCACACAACACCCAGTTATCACGAGGCAGAGAAAATCCCTGACCCCGCCGGGAATCGAACCCGGGAACCCGGGCGTGGGAAGCGAGAACGCTACCGCACGACCACGAGCTGCGGACCCAGTGACATCTACCAGCAGAAGATGACGCGGCAGTCGGTCGGTACCTTTGGGACTTATGATGCCTGTTCGGAAGGAGAGTTAGATACGCTTCACCTGCTGAGAACAAATTTGATTTTTAAGACCAAACACAAAAATGAAACCAGGGCATATTGCAATACAGCAATACAACAAGGAAAGGGAGTACATTAGAAGTTAAGCCCATTCGCTAGACAAGAACAGCAACACGGTTATCCGTAGAGGAAGTAGCAATCCACAACAGACTTGACCTGTCCCGTAGCACGAAAACTCATCTACATTGTGTGTATATGGCCGGCTACAAGATCGGCTTCATGCGTAAGTAAACCGCCACGCCACTACGGTGGACCACACTTGTACTGGCGCGCGATCAGCAAACGCTTCATAGTTCAAGCCTGAGTATGAGAAAATATGTGTAAGCCACCCAAGTGTTAAGTCATTCTTCACACTTTTCATAATGACCATGGCAGAAAAATTACAGAAATCGGAACATAAACGAGCACTTACCTACTGTTGTTTTTTCCGACCGACCATCCTCAAAATACTGATACTTCATATTCCATCTGCCTAGTATCTTACTACGACTTGCCGGGTACAGATGCAGATTTAAAAACTTACTAATGTAGCTTTGATCTTTCATTACTGTCATTAGCGCAGCAGTTGCGATGTTCAGGCTGTGTGTATTCTACAACTGTTGTCGCTGCTACGTGCAGTGTTACCTGTATGGTCGATGGCATTTCCTGAGACTTCACAAATGAGAGAAATCGTGAATTGTGTCGTCGTGTAGCTTACCGACCTGCCACAAGAATGTAGCGTGTGATACTGGTGTACGTTAACACGACTGTGGCGTATACCACGGTAACTAAACCAATCCCTCACAAGACGGTCAGAGGAAAAAAAGGTCTTTGCGGTTGCTGTGAGAGTGACGTCATTCCTCAGTGAGAGCATCCCTCTACAATTCTTCCCACCCTCCCTAGTATTTCCCTCCGGCAGTAAATTGGTGATCCCTTGATGCCTCAGAATGTGTCCTATCAACCGAAGCCGGCCGCTGTGGCCGAGCGGTTCTAAGCGCTTCAGTCTGGAACCGCCTCGGGCATGGATGTGTGTCATGTCCTTAGGTTAGTTAGGTTTAAGTGGTTTTAAGTCTAGGGACTGATGACCTCAGATGTTAAGTCCCATAGTGGTTAGAGCCATTTTAACTATCAACCGATTCTTTCTTTTAGTCAGGCTGTGCCACAAAGTTATTTTGTCGCAATTACACTCCTGGAAATGGAAAAAAGAACACATTGACACCGGTGTGTCAGACCCACCATACTTGCTCCGGACACTGCGAGAGGGCTGTACAAGCAATGATCACACGCACGGCACAGCGGACACACCAGGAACCGCGGTGTTGGCCGTCGAATGGCGCTAGCTGCGCAGCATTTGTGCACCGCCGCCGTCAGTGTTAGCCAGTTTGCCGTGGCATACGGAGCTCCATCGCAGTCTTTAACACTGGTAGCATGCCGCGACAGCGTGGACGTGAACCGTATGTGCAGTTGACGGACTTTGAGCGAGGGCGTATAGTGTGCATGCGGGAGGCCGGGTGGACGTACCGCCGAATTGCTCAACACGTGGGGCGTGAGGTCTCCACAGTACATCGATGTTGTCGCCAGTGGTTGGCGGAAGGCGCACGCGCCCGTCGACCTGGGACCGGACCGCAGCGACGCACGGATGCACGCCAAGACCGTAGGATCCTACGCAGTGCCGTAGGGGACCGCACCGCCACTTCCCAGCAAATTAGGGACACTGTTGCTCCTGGGGTATCGGCGAGGACCATTCGCAACCGTCTCCATGAAGCTGGGCTACGGTCCCGCACACCGTTAGGCCGTCTTCCGCTCACGCCCCAACATCGTGCAGCCCGCCTCCAGTGGTGTCGCGACAGGCGTGAATGGAGGGACGAATGGAGACGTGTCGTCTTCAGCGATGAGAGTCGCTTCTGCCTTGGTGCCAATGATGGTCGTATGCGTGTTTGGCGCCGTGCAGGTGAGCGCCACAATCAGGACTGCATACGACCGAGGCACACAGGGCCAACACCCGGCATCATGGCGTGGGGAGCGATCTCCTACACTGGCCGTACACCACTGGTGATCGTCGAGGGGACACTGAATAGTGCAAGGTACATCCAAACCGTCATCGAACCCATCGTTCTACCATTCCTAGACCGGCAACGGAACTTGCTGTTCCAACAGGACAATGCACGTCCGCATGTATCCCGTGCCACCCAACGTGCTCTAGAAGGTGTAAGTCAACTACCCTGGCCAGCAAGATCTCCGGATCTGTCCCCCATTGAGCATGTTTGGGACTGGATGAAGCGTCGTCTCACGCGGTCTGCACGTCCAGCACGAACGCTGGTCCAACTGAGGCGCCAGGTGGAAATGGCATGGCAAGCCGTTCCACAGGACTACATCCAGCATCTCTACGATCGTCTCCATGGGAGAATAGCAGTCTGCATTGCTGCGAAAGGTGGATATACACTGTACTAGTGCCGACATTGTGCATGCTCTGTTGCCTGTGTCTACGTGCCTGTGGTTCTGTCAGTGTGATCATGTGAATTATCTGACCCCAGGAATGTGTCAATAAAGTTTCCCTTCCTGGGACAATGAATTCACGGTGTTCTTATTTCAATTTCCAGGAGTGTATATTCAGTAATTCCTCATTAGTTACATGACCTACCCACTTAATCTTCAGCATTCTTCTGTAGCACCACATTTCGAAAGCTTCTATACTCCTCTTGTCTAAACTGCTTATCGCCCACGTTTCACTTCCATACAAGGCTACATTGCAATCAAATATTTTCCTAACACTTAAATTGATAATCAGCGTTAACAAAATCCTCTTCTTCCGAAAGGATTTTCTTGCCATTTCCAGTCTACATTTGATATCTTTCGGGTAGCAACAGTTATTTTACTACCCAAATAGCAAAACTCATCTACTAGGCTACTTTTTGTGACTCATTTCGTACTCTAATTCCCTCAGCCTCTCCTGAGTTAATTCGACTACATTCCATTAAACTTGTGTTGCTTTTGCTAATGTTCATCTTATATCTTCCTTTCAAGACAGTGTTAATTTCGTTTAACGGATGTTCCAAGTCCTTTGCCATCTCTGGCAGAATTACAATATCTCGGCAAACCTCGCTGAATTTTAATTCCTTCTTCAAATTTTTCTTTGGTTTCCTTTACTGCTTGCTCAATGTACAGGTCGAATAATATCGGGAACAGTGTACGACCCTCGATCCTTATGACTGCCGTCTGGTTTCTTTACAAATTGTACATACAACCTTTCGCTCCCTGTATTTTACCCCTGCTGCCTTCAGACTTTCAAAGAATGCGTTCCAGTCGACATTGTCAAAAGCTTTCTTCAAATATACAAAGGCTGTAAACATAGGTTTGCCTTTCCTTTACCTGTCTTCTAAAATAAGTCGTAGTATCAGTGTTGCCTCATGTATTCCTACATGTCTCCGGAGTCCAAAGTGGTCTTCCCCGACGTCGGCTTCTACCAGTCTTTACGTTCTTTTGTCAATAATTCGTTTTAGCATTTTGCAGCCCTGACATATGAAACTGATAGTTCGGTGATACTGACACTTGTCAGCCCCTTCTTTCTTTAGAATGGGAATTACTACATTCTTATTGAAGTCTGAGGGTATTTGTCCTGCCTCATACATCTGGCACACCAAGAGAAACAGTTTTGTTATGGTTGGCTCTCCATAGGATATCCATAGTTCTGAGAGAATGTCGTCTACGCGAGAGGTCTTTCAGTGCTTTGTCATATTCTTCTCGCAGTATCATACGTCCTGTCTCATCATCATCATCATCATTATCATCATCGTCATCATGATCATCATCATCTACGTCCTCGTCCCATTGTATAATATTGTCTTAAAGTTGGTTTCCCTTGTATAGACCCTCTATACGCTCCTTCTACCTTTCAGCTTTCCTTTTCTGACTCTAACTGGTTTTCCATTTGAACTCTTGACATTAATGTAACTGCTCTTTTTTCCTCCAAACGTCTCTTTAACTTTACTATAGGCCGTATCTATCGTTCCCCAACTTGCATACACTGTAGTGACAAAAGTCATGGGATAGCGATATACACTTATATAGATCGCAGTAGTATCGCGTACAGAAGGTATAAAAGGCCAGTGGATTGACTGAGCTGTCAGTTGTTCTCCGGCGATTCATGTGAAAAGGTTTCCAATGTGATTATGGCCGCGCGACGGGAATTAACAGAAAAAAATGTTCAAAAGTGTGTGAATTCCTAAGGGACCAAATTGCTGAGATCATCGGTCCATAGTCTTTCACACTACTTTAACTTATTCTAAGAACAACACACACACACACACACACCCATGCCCAAGGGAGGACTGGAACCTCCGGCGGGAGGAATTAACAGACTTGGAACGTGGAATGTAGTTCGAGCTAGACGCATGGCACTTTCATTTCGGAAATCGTTGGGAAATTCAGTATTCCGAGATCCACAGTGTCAAGGGTGTTTCGAGAGTACCACATTTCAGGCATTACCTGTCACCAAGGACAACGTAGTGGCCGACAGTGTTTACTTAACGAGCAAGAGCAGAATCGTTTGCGTAGAAAAATGGCTCTGAGCACTATGGGACTTAACATCTGAGGTCATCAGTCCCCATAGAACTTGGAACTACTTAAACCTAACTAACCTAATGACATCACACATATCCATGCCCGAGGCAGGATTCGAACCTGCGACCGTACCAGTCGTTTGCGTAGAGCTGCCAGTGCTAACAGACAAGTCACACTGAGTGAAACAGCCGCAGAAATTAATGTGGGACATAACGACGAACGTATCTGTTAGGGCAGCGTGGCGAAACTTGGCATTCATGGGCTGTGACAGCAGACCACCGACGTTAGTGGCTTTGCTAACAACTCGATGTCGCCTGCAGAGCTTCTTCTGTGCTCGTGACCGTATGGATTATACCATAGACGACTCGAAAACCGTGACCTTGTCAGATGAGTGCCGATTTCAGTTAGGAAGAGCTGATGGTAGGGTTCGAGTGCGGTGCAGACCCCAGAAGCCATGGACACAAATTGCCAACATGGCAACGTGCAAGCCGTGGTTGCTCCATAATGCTTTGGGCTGTGTTTGTCTGAATTGGACTGGGTCCTCTTGTCCAACTGAACCAATCATTTACTGGAGACCATTTGCAGCCATTCATGGCCTACATGTTCCTAAACAGGGATTGAATTTTTATAGATGTCCATACGCCATGTCATCGGGCCGCAATTGTTCGCGATTGGCCTTAAGAACATTCTGGACAATTCGAGCGAATGATTTGGCCGCACTGATCGCCCGTAATGGGACGCAATCGAGAGGTCAGTTCGTGGAGAAAATCCTGCACCGGGAAATTTGTGGTAAGTTCTGTGGGACCAAACTGCTGAGGTCATCGGTCCCTAGGCTTACGCACTACTTATTCTGACTTAAACTAACTTACGCTGAGGACAACACACACACACCCATGCCCGAGGGAGCACTCGAACAACCGACGAGGAGAGCCACGCGAACCGTGTCCAAAGCGTCCCAGACCGCGCGGCTACCCCGGGCGGCTCCTGCACCGGCAACACTTTCGCAATTATGGACGACAATAGGGAGAGAGTGACTTAATATTTCTGTATGGGACTTCCAGCGGCTTGTGGAGTCCATGGCACGTCGAGTTGACGACATTGGGAGGTTTCCCATGCCTTTTGCCACTCGGTGTATGTTCTTATATCCTTACATTTGATCTGTAGCCATTCGTGCTTAGTCGTTCTGAACTTCCTGTTAGTCTTATTTTTTAAACGTTTCTATTCAATTTCGCCAGCTTCATGTGCTGTATTTTTATATGTTCTTCTCGTAACAGTGAAATTCTGTATCTCCACACCGAGCGAGGTGGCGCAGTGGTTAGCACACTGGACTCGCATTCGGGAGGACGACGGTTCAATCCCGCGTCCGGCCATCCTGATTTAGGTTTTCCGTGATTTCCCCAAATCGCTCCAGGCAAATGCCGGGATGGTTCCTTTCAGAGGGCACGGCCGACTTCCTTCCCCATCCTTCCCTAATCCGATGAGACCGATGACCTCGCTGTCTGGTCTCCTTCCCCAAACAACCCAACCCTTTGTATCTCCTATGATATCGAAGGATTTCTACGAGGCATTGCCTTTTTACCTATTTCATCCTATGTTGCCCTCACTATTTCATCTTTCAGAGCTACTCATTCGTCTTCTACTATATTCCTTTCTCCCCGTTTCCGACAACCGTTGCCTGCTACTCCCTCCGAAACACTCAACAACCTCTGGTGAAATGGTTCAAATGGCTCTGAGCACTATGGGACTCAACTGCTGAGGTCATTAGTCCCCTAGAACTTAGAACTAGTTAAACCTAACTAACCTAAGGACATCACAAACATCCATGCCCGAGGCAGGATTCGAACCTGCGACCGTAGCGGTCCTGCGGTTCCAGACTGCAGCGCCTTTAACCGCACGGCCACTTCGGCCGGCAACCTCTGGTCCTTTCATATTATTTGTGCTGTGTCTTAAGCTATATCTTTCAGTTACAGTACCGTGACCCTGGTTCCGAAACCTTTGTGTTGCCATTACATAATCAACTTGAAACCTCTCAGTGTTCCATACTTCTTCTAAGTACGCAACATTCTTTCATGGTTCAGGTAAAAATTTTCGGCCTCGATACATCAGTTCTTAGAATCTAGTTTTTTGCGCTACGTCTACGAAAAGTACAAATTTTCAGCCTTGATATATCAATTCTTAGAATGTAGTGTTTTGCCCTATGTCTACGAAAGTAGCGTTATTTATTAGTAAGCTGGAAAATATTTTGAGGTACTCAAACGTTGCAGTGAGTATTCATGTATTGCAGCAGAAATGTTCGCAGAGAACTCACGACAGACAAAATGTCAGTTCACGCTGTGTTGTGTCCAGCAGTCCATAGTCCTAGCTATGAAACGATGTTCGAATACCCATCATGACGTCGCAGCAGGAGTTTTTTTTCCTGAAGAAAGGGGAAAGCTTCTCAGTTGCATTGACGCAATGCGCTTTCCAGCTCGGCATTGCGGGAAGAGGAAAATAATTCCAAGCACAACAAAACACTTTGTGGTGGATGAAGTGAGCCCTGAACTAGACACCGCTCACTCCCCCTCCCCCTCCCCCTCTCCCAAACCCTATCCAACTCTACATCCTCCACCGATGCGAAATCGAGACAGTGTGGAGTGAAAGGGAGAAGCAATACCGGGTAATCCCCGACGCTCTGCTCTTCGACATGCCCGTCCGCTGCACATGTCCAAAGGGTACGTCCGAAGGATGCTGCAGTTGCGTCGGCACTTCCATCCGTATTAAATGCAGCTTCTGCAGTAGTGGTGACATCAAGATTTGAACGGCTGGAATAGTTGTATATCAGATCTCTAGTCCGTCATTATCGGCCTTTTTCGATACAGTGTGTCCTTTACGTAAAATTTTTGTCATGAGAAGCTGTCTACAGATAATACGAGTCATCATAATGACAGGTATAATTTTATAATTGCTATTAATCGACTGTATCGAACAGCAGTAGGTGATCAGCTGCATCAGTTACTCAAGCAACGTACGTTTTCAAGAGGAATGTTTTTTTTTTGTTTTGTTTTTTAAGAAAAAGAAGACCGTTTTTCTACAACGGTTCTTTCGGCAACTCTTCATTCTGCGAATGACGTATACATCTGCATCTGTATTCCGCAAGCCACCTTACGGTGTGTGTACCACTGTCACTCGTCCCTCTCCCCCCCCCTCCCCCCCTCCCTTTCCTGTTCCAATCTCGAATGGTGCACGTGCAGAATTTTAATGATGAATCACTAGCAGCAGTGCTGTATCGTCTGTAGCTGCTGATTGATTAATTTACGTTACAAATTTTGTTTATTTCAAAACATCGGAAGCTTTTTCTAGGATATCAAAGACCGTCTCGTCAGTTATTGTAGAAACTGTGTCATTAGTTAAAGGAATACATTTCATCGTGAGTGTTTGGTTTCTGACATTTCGCTATTGGCAGTGAGGCTTTATAGAAAATAAGGAGGGATTTGACTGCGCTGAGAGTTGTTTTATCCGAAAAACTTGGCTACACTATTGCGTATCTGAAACTTTTAACACAAATCTTGGAAAAATAAAATTGGGTTGCTCTCTTTGTTAGGATGTATTTTTCTAAGGTGATGATTTAATGTGGAAGGCTTTATATCTTGATTTGAAGATGATGTTTTTACAAATAACGCACAAGAGTAATACACCCTTTCTCGTCGCGAGGTTGAACCCGCATTTCAAGTTTGCAATGGGATACTGGTGCCGACTTCTTTTCTCAGCCACTTCGAGAAAATATTCCCCCATAACGCACTGGCTGTGCCGCTTGACGAGACGGACCTCGGGGAAGATCAGTTTGGATTCCGTAGAAATGTTGGAACACGTGAGGCAATACTAACCTTACGACCTATCTTAGAAGAAAGATTAAGAAAAGGCGAACCTACGTTTCTAGCATTTGTAGACTTAGAGAAAGCTTTTGACAACGTTAACTGGAATACTCTCTTTCAAATTCTGAAGGTGGGAGGGGTAAAATACAGGGAGCGAAAGGCTATTTACAATTTGTACAGAAACCAGATGGCAGTTATAAGAGTCCAGGGGCATGAAAGGGAAGCAGTGGTTGGGAAAGGAGTGAGACAGGGTTGTAGCCTATCCCCGATGTTATTCAATCTGTATATTGAGCAAGCAGTAAAACAAACAAAAGAAAAATTCGGAGTAGGTATTAAAATTCATGGAGAAGAAGTAAAAACTTTGAGGTTCGCCGATAACATTGTAATTCTGTCAGAGACAGCAAAGGACTTGGAAGAGCAGTTGAACGGAATGGACAGTGTCTTGAAAAGAGGATATAAGATGAACATCAACAAAAGCAAAACGAGGATAATGGAATGTAGTCAAATTAAATCGGGTGATGCTGAGGGGATTAGATTAGGAAATGAGACACTTAAAGTAGTAAAGGAGTTTTGCTATTTAGGGAGCAAAATAACTGATGATGGTCGTAGTAGAGAGGATATAAAATGTAGACTGGCAATGGCAAGGAAATCGTTTCTGAAGAAGAGAAATTTGTTAACATCGAGTATAGATTTAAGTGTCAGGAAGTCGTTTCTGAAAGTATTTGTATGGAGTGTAGCCATGTATGGATGTGAAACATGGACGCTAACCAGTTTGGACAAGAAGAGAATAGAAGCTTTCGAAATGTGGTGCTACAGAAGAATGCTGAAGATAAGGTGGGTAGATCACGTAACTAATGAGGAGGTATTGAATAGGATTGGGGAGAAGAGAAGTTTGTGGCACAACTTGACTAGAAGAAGGGATCGGTTGGTAGGACATGTTTTGAGGCATCAAGGGATCACAAATTTAGCATTGGAGGGCAGCGTGGAGGGTAAAAATCGTAGAGGGAGACCAAGAGATCAATACACTAAGCAGATTCAGAAGGATGTAGGTAACAGTAGGTACTGGGAGATGAAGAAGCTTGCACAGGATAGAGTAGCATGGAGAGCTGCATCAAACCAGTCTCAGGACTGAAGACCACAACAGCAAGAACATAACGTATCATACGGTGTGTTAGAAGTTGCTTTGGGATCCTGGTCTCATATTGCTCACACTGTTATCGGTAGATACACTATGTGGCCATTCTGTAACGTTTACGATTCACGAGTCGCTTAGGTGACATCTGCTCGGTGTGTACAAAGAGAGAACAACGACGAATTCGAGCAGCGTGTTTCCAGGGTGGTTGGTTGGTTGTTTTGGGGAAGGAGACCAGACAGCGTGGTCATCGGTCTTATCGGATTAGGGAAGGACGGGGAAGGAAGTCGGCCGTGCCCTTTCAGAGGAACCATCACGGCATTTGCCTGGAATGATTTAGGGAAATCACGGAAAACCTAAATCAGGACGGCCGGACGCGGGATTGATCCGTCGCCCTCCCGAATGCGAGTCCAGTGTCTAACCACTGCGTTCCAGGGTGGATTACGTCATGCAGCAGGAATGTGACGTGGCATTCACGATCCCTGCACTTGTCTGTTTGCGACTTCCTTTTCATGGGGACAATTAAAGCAGGAAGTCTGCGCGATATGACCTCAAGCACTGCGAGAGTTGCTGGAATCCACACGAGCTCTAGTACGGCGCATTCCATTGAAGATGCTGCGCAGTGTTACGAATGGTTGCTGTCCTGCAACGAGCGGAGATATGTCTGCATCTGTGCTCATTGTGTGACATTATTTTGAGAACATAATCGGTGTAGTGTGCGCACTCATTTGCCCTTCATATCGTGAATGCCCTTAGTTAATAAATATTGGCTATTTTCTTTGAGGCTACGTAACTTACTTCATTTTCTGTCTTCTTCTTCTTCTCCTCCTCTCTCTCTCTCTCTCTCTCTCTCTCTCTCTCGCTCGCTCTATACTAAAGCGGTAACCCACTTATTTACCCTTGTTTCATCGTCAATTTTACCTCGTTTTATTCTCACTTAAAATAAATAACGGTAATGCTCATTTCGTTCCCGTCGTCTGTAACCAGCCAATTGGTACTGGGTGGCGTTCCAGTTAATCCAAGCAACAGGGCGCAGTGGTCAAGACACTGATTCGTCTCCAGGCAGCGTGGGAATCTCACCTGGAGCTAACTATCGTGCTATTTCCTTGAGAAATCAAATTCCGGGATGTTTACACTTGTTCAGCGTTTTTTCGTCTTCAATGACTTCGATGTGTAAGGCGTTGAACTCGAACCTCCCTTCTGCTGAGTCAGCGGAAATCTTATTCAGTACCATCCGGCGTTTCTTTGTGAACACATGGCAATTATATCACCTGCTTTATGCTGCCGTACCCACTGGTGTGACGAAGTAACGATACTCATGCTCTTAGAAAGGAAGTGAGATGCGTGACTGACTGGTGATTACAGCTTACGTAAGTAAAATATTCAGCTTTGTGTCGCATTACGAGAGCAAAACAAGGCCGTACATATTTAAATGAGTATGAAGGATTTGGAAACAATTTACAGTTAATATTACGACAGGGTTAATTATTATTAATGTTCATCATTTCGTTAGGTATTGTAGTGTTATGTGTAAGATCTGAACGATTTAGAAATAGAAAACTAATCTTATATGTTACGAAATCTCCTGAATTATGGTACTAACTGCACCTTACTTTTCGCGAAACATAAACGCAACACTAACGATCAGAATCGGTCATTAGGGTAACGGTCACTCCCACCAGAGCCTCTTGAAGCGTAAATGACCTTGCAGTGGCGCCCCACTACAAGCGGACACGCGTTGACACGGTGAGTCAGGGGGGACGGTCACCTCACGATGAGTTTCCTCAACAGGAATTTCCAACTGTCAGTCCCTACTGGGAACTCCTGCGCCTGACAGCGCAGTCCCAGTTCCCTCGATTACGTAATCACTAGTCGTGTCGGTGGCGCGTATTCTGTTCATCGGACTTCAATAAAATAAAATCGCTGGAAAGGACGGAAGACACTTGCAGCGAGATGTCTATTTGTGGCTGGTTTAGCTAATCCTGCGGTCGTGGACCGGAATTCCTGCATGTGCCGTTGCAGCTGTTCAACAGAGTTTTCTTTGCCGGCAGTTTTCCCTGTCTCTGAACTGTCCTGTTTCTATAGAGCATCTCTTCTTTTTTATTTATTTATTTATTTTTTTATTGTTAGTCGTTTATGTGTTTCCAGTATTCTTGCCAGTAGTGTCGAACGCAGCACAATGAGCATTAATTGTATTTCACTTAACCTGTGTAAGAAAGAATAAACAAGCCATTCTAGTATTGTGCACTCTATTTCTTCATCAGCGTCACGTACGTAACATCTGTGCACTGCCGTTTAGTGAGATGGAAACCAGATCTAAACTGTAAGTTTTGTAACCGCTAGGTCAGTTGGTAACAAAGAGGATATTCCGTGGCTGTAACCAGAGCTTGTTACTTATCGTGTGAACTGTTGGTTTGTTGCGACTGATGAATATGAAACTGAAAGGAACAGAAAACGGTGCAGAGCTTGATAACTCCTCTTGGATTTGGGTGACCGTAAAAAGCGTGTAAGCCATTTCTCATTAAGACAAAAATATAATCCAGAAGGCATATCTTAGTAACAGTTGTATGGCGGACACCTTGGCGGTGAAAGTATTTTCCAACATAGAAGATTCGAACCAGCGGCCTACAGGTTCAGCAGTACCCTGTCCAAAGATTTAGGAACCTCGTTCAAAAGCTAAATGTTTTTGATTGTTTTCTTTTTCCCTGTATATGAGACACTTCCAAGATTTGTAAAAGTCCATATTTATCGTACCGACTACTTTATCAGTGATGTGGTGTACACAATAAGCACTTATACTGAACAGTTAAATGAGGATGATGCTGCTTTGTTTTTTCTGCCCTTGTAATGACCTCAAAGACTGAAATATGTTGCACAAGTATGTTCACTTATATGGTATCCTTCGGGGATCACGAATACTGTGGTAAGAATTACCTTGAATAGTCTGTCTTATGCATTGTTCTGCAACAGTATGAAGTGTCTTGAATGAAGTCCTTTCCCTCTTGAGACTGTTTACATTTGAGTAAAAAAAATATTTCATTGGGGATTAGTTAAAGTCGTCCCGTTCTCCCATGGACATTATCAAGCACTATCATACAAAAATATTGTTAAGTGATTCCATTTGTCCGCATATCGTTATACACACAGGATTGTGGAAAGATCAACTCGTAAAGGCGTCCTAATTGCCGCTGACTGGCTTAATATCATACAGTCACAAATCTGAGGGTTCATATCTACAAAGAATAAAGTCCGTCCCATGTGCGGTTTTAGTCACTGTGCCAGCACGCAAAGCATATTAAAGTAGGCTGACATAATGTCCTGAAATCAAAATAATACGCTCCTGTGCTTTGACCTCGTAGACGTTCATGGTATTTAAAGGTGTTGACCATACACCGTGTATGTTAATTTCAAGTCATACCAGAGTTGGCGAATGCTGGCTGCGTTACTTAGCTGTATTCAATCACACATTGTCACGCAAACATGTATCTTAGGACTCACTTTACAAGAAGCCTTCCCTTTACGGTGATATAGTTGTTCATTACCGGATGAATTTTTGTAAGTCACGGTATTCCCACACGATTATTGTGTTATTTCGTTGCCTGCGCTGATTGGTTACGCAATTTGGTTTTATCCACATTAGTAACTTCAATGTAATGAAAGAGGGCTAATTTACGCGATTCATATTTCGTGTAGTTACTTACCGTGCTAAATAGCTGCAAAGTAGGGATCTGATAAAAAATGTAACACAAATAATAATGAAACTTCCTGGCAGATTAAAACTGTGTGCCCGACCGAGACTCGAACTCGGGACCTTTGCCTTTCGTGGGCAAGTGCTCTTCTGGGGACAAATAATAATGATAGTAAAACATCAAGCATCCCACATAACACTTTCACACCATTTTTTTTCTTTCTTTTGTTTTCTTTTCTGCAAAAACTTACTCTCAAAAGTCATGCAACATATAGTACTAATACATTATCCTCTTTCTGAGCTCAATATTTCACTCGTTATAGAGGGATGCTGACTCAGTTTTTCAAGCTAGCAAATGGCAAGGAACAAAATGGAACAGACGTCAGCAGATAGTGTGTATAGTGTTAAGAAACAAAGTGTATGGAGTGCGCGCAGTGACTGGAAATGAGATGAATGAACAATGTAGCATTAGCCTTTTATCATCATTAAATAATTTGTTTGTAAAGGGATATTGCGGACTAGGCCGAATCAGGTAGCACTGTTTTACACAGAGTGACTTTGTATTCGGGACGGTGGACGCTCCAGTCTTCATCCAGTCATCCTAATATAAGTTTTCCGTGGTTTCCCTAAATTATTTCAGGCAAATGTCGTGGTGGTTCCTACTAGAAGGCCACGGCTGACTACCTGTCTCATCCTTGTCATCCTAAACCTGTAAGACTGTAAATTTTTATATATTTGAATTTCTTTATTTTCATTCTTAAATGGTAATATGAAGACATGTCCAGTATCCTTCCACCACCACCACCACCACCACCACCACCACCACCATCATCATCATCATCATCATCACCACCGACACCACATGCTAGTAGCCATCACCTTGCACAGTCTGTTAAGTAAGAGCGTGGTCGGCATTACACACAGGTGGTAAAAGATATCGCCTTAGTTCTTTCACAGCCCAATATGGGGAACCTTTGTCCTTCATGCAGTGTCCATAAAGCAATAGTTTACTTTGATTTCTTGTCTGAGATACACAAGACGAGACACCATTTGTATGGGGAAATCAAAGTCATTTGTACAGAAGTGGGTAACATGGTATAAATTGGTTAAAAAGTGGATGATTGTGAAGAACGTGGCTCAATCGGTTACGTGACTCCAAAAGTGGGAAAAATGATTATTTACCTTTCTCCGGAGCGTCAGGCGCAAGCACAATTCATTTTGATAGAGCTGTCAACGACAATTCGACTCATTTGGAGGTCTCTTCCACGTGAATACGCGGAGAGCTTGGTTTGGTCGCTGCCAAGCAATTATCGATGCTGCGGCTGACTGGACGTATTATTAATTGTAATTGCGTTTTTCTTTTGTTCGTGTATGATGTATGTATAGGTTTTAGTTTACTGTCAAATAAATTTTTCTACCCATTAACCCGGTCACGATCTTACTAAACAGATTGTAAATCAACACCGTTTTCCTATTTTACTGCTTCTTTTAGCCGTACGTTGCTTTTATTTGCAATTGTCAACGGTAGGAAAGCCTCTTGTGTCTGCAAAATATATTCTGAAGTTAGGCTGTCTGATGCTACAGACGACTCTTTGCTGTATACGAACCTGCTGAACCGACGTCAGTGGCCTTGTGCGTGACGTAATTACCAAGATGCAGCGTAATTAAGCAATGCGCTTTGTGGGAGTCGTCAGAGACGACCACGGGACCTCGCAGTTGCGCTGGTTGACTGAAGCAATGCGTAGAAGTTTATTACAAAAGTCGCAATCATGCAAGCAAAGATCAAATGGATCTTCTCGCCTGCTGAGTGGTAGATAAATGATAAAATATAACACGTTTCTGAAATTAAGCTTTTTAATTAATTCTGAGGCTGGCCTGTAAGAAGAGCCGTACATTTGCAATGAAAGTACAAAATTATAATTGTTGTATGTTGATGCTAGGCAGTGAAAACCTCGTAACAGCCATTTTGCTAGATTTTGCAGGAGAAGCAAAAACGGTTTCGTAAGAAATATAAAGTGATACAGATAATGTTGCTGCATGTATAACTATATAGTAGGAGCCTAGTTATTTACAGATTAGAGAAATCCATGCACTTTCAAATTTCTACTTGGTAATAGAGTTAGAGATATTCATTGCCTAGTTCGATATATTACCGTCTCAGCTGTTGTTACTGTTATGTATGCTGAGTGCTTGGGCGGTGTGTTCTTAGACACCAATTAGCAAAAGGAGATAGCAACAGAGAACAGTTTTTCCTTGTTACCTGAAGCAGGCGCTAGTGTACATAAAGTCATAATTTTTAATTCAGTATCCTAACAGCCAACCTACTGGTGACGGTGACCTAAATTCAGTCAGCAGTTAAGACATCTTACTTGCTGCGAGCGTTGTTGTGGGTCAGGTAATCGACTACATCAGTATGACCATTTTTACATTGTTGAGTCGCGTAAGGTTTAACAAGAAATTATCATATACCACGTGGTACTCTTACATTAATTCTTTGCAAGGTTCTTGACCTTGAAGCTAGATTTCGCTGTTCCGTATTAATTGTTATGAAATTTAATTGTATTCGCGCTCCAGTGTCATCACCAGTTGCCATACCCAACCTCTTGCACAACTTTCTTACGTACAATAAGCAACTGTGTTTCAATAACAATAACAACCCACTTAAACCATCATAATCGCGCTAGGTGCATCGAGGCTTATTATAACACTTAAGCATGCTTTACATGGGAGCGAACAGGAACAAACTGGTATGAGCGAACGAGAGTTCGCTCTGATGCAAACGATGGCCGAGTTCGAGCGGACAGCTTTCGGCTGTGTTCGGTTCGCAATCGCCGGGGCTCGTTCTTGTTCCTCTGGTTGTCGGTTCAAATGGCTCTGAGCACTATGGGGCTTAACGTCTGAGGTCATCAGTCCGCTAGAACTTAGAACTACTTAAACCTAGCTAACCTAACGACATCACACACACCCATACCCGAGGCAGGATTCGAACCTGCGACCGTAGCGGTCGCACGGTTCCAGACTGAAGCGCCTAGAACCGCTCGGCCACACCGGCCGGCTCTGGTTGTTGGTCTTTCAGCGAACCATCATGAAGGAAGTTAGCATCTGCTCCGCTTTGGCAAAGAGCATTCGTCTTGGATTTCGGAGGGTAAGCTTTCGTCGTTTGCACGATTTGCGTGGACGATGAAGTGGTATGAAGAGAATGTAATGTTTCTGATAGCAGAATATAGATATTATAGGTACTTGTAAAATGCACAACTTAATTGCCGAACAAAAAGAAATACTACTGGCGAAAAAACTTTCGAAGCACTCAGTGGTTCACCTTCAGACATGAGAAGATAAATCCATTAGATGCATCTATCAAGCAGGAACGAAGTGAATAAGCACAAGCTTTGCATTTATTTCTGTTAAAACGTAACAGCGCTTTAAATTTACTTGAATGTAAAATGAAATGAAATGGCTCTGAGCACTATGGGACTATACTGCTGAGGTTATTAGTCCCCTAGAACTTAGAACTAGTTAAACCTAACTAACCTAAGGACATCACAAACATCCATGCCCGAGGCAGGATTCGAACCTGCGACCGTAGCGGTCTTGCGGTTCCAGACTGCAGCGCCTTAACCGCACGGCCACTTCGGCCGGCTCTTGAATGTAAAAAGTACGAATATGTGTCTACTATGCTGATTAAAATTAAAAATATGTGAAAGACGTGACCAATTGCGTTGCTTATATTCGTTGTATCTCTAAATACATAGCTCATGTATCACTGCTACTTTAGAGGTTTTTGATATAGTAGCCGAATAAATAATAAAAAAAATCTGCCCTCTGACAAACTTTACAGCAGATATTATCAAGAACATATCTGACAGGTTGTATGCTTATTCATATTTCACTAATCATACTTTATTGTCATTATCCTCCGTACATGTGCTCTAATAAAATCATAGAAATTCTTCTCATGTCACTACAGACATCAGGAACTATCTGTGATACAGCAGCTATTCAAGTGCGAAACATTTTTAACGTAAATGTCTCCAGCTGATATTAACCATAGACTAAATGCTAGTCTTTCTTCCTGTTATATTGCTCGTCGGTTACAGATGTACTGGTTTTACATTTCCCCCCTCAGTTGTTATGAGAAACCAACGATTGGCGTCAACTAAGGTATGTGCAGAGTTAGGAAATGATGTCAATAAAGGCTGGAGCTGCAGTTCATTGTCAGGTGCACTACCTCCAACCTCTTCACACTTGCGTCCAAATTCAGACAGATGTCGTAGATTCGGCGAAAAAACAGTAGTTTGTAGACCTGCGACGAGTATGATGAGGCGTTGCCATAGAGACGAATACAAAATAGTGTTGCGTGATTCGTTGAGGTAGACACACGAAGCATCCGCGCCAACCACATTGGAACTGTAAGAGATCTATTTACATGGCTACATTCTTCTTTCCCTACATCATTTTGTCTGTTTTCTCAAAATCAACGCACTCTTCACGCGAACCAATCACAACTGAATGTCACAGTTTTGCATCATGGCTGTTACTAGTGTTATATCGAGTGAAACGTTTATGGTGATTATAAGCACAAAAAACACAGTAACGCAGCGTTCTTAGGATTGATTAAGCGACGAATGGAGTGTTCTCTGTCCTGTAAAATTCTCTTATACGCTGCTACGGAATGTTCAAACGCTCGCCGCGAACAGCGCCCGGACAAGACAAGGGGTGGTTGGTATTCGGGGAATTGAGGCACTTAGCGTAAGCTTGCCTCAACAGATAAAGCACTCTGTGATACGGCGCCCTTGTTTACTTTCGTTGTTTGTAAACTGATGTGGAGCACGGCGCGGGGGAGGAAGGATGAGAGGAGGAGACGTGATTGTTTTGTCCGTACTTCCCTTTGGTTCGCGTAGGGACAGGGCTGTACGTATGGTACTAGGCAAAATTTCTTCAGCTGGTTCGTTATACAATGTCACTCCCGAAACCTTAAAGCCATTGTTTTGTGTGTGTGTGTGTGTGTGTGTGTGTGTGTGTGTTTCTGTAGTCTTACGAAACATGAGCACTTTTGAAGTGGTATTGTTGTAAACAGTCCACACTTTTCTCCTGGGATGCGACCAGTCATGCTGTGGCTTTATTATGGGTATACGGTGAACAATCACAGTTTGTATAATTAGAAATGGAAAAACGTCGCTGTTTGGTCTGGCTTGTTTGAAGAGGCGTTTTAGATAGAATCTTTCCACAGTTTTGTTGGAGTCAATTTTAGGGCCTACTGGAAATCAGTATCATTTGGGTCAAGTAAGTCATCAGAAACTTGTTTTGCGTTACAGAGCCATACTTTATCCGATATCATTGGCAGCTTTTGTTTACTGAATAAACGTTTGCATGTCATCACTAAGTAGGTACTGGTAACACTAAAGCTGGTGTTATTCTTTCAAACCGTTTTTGACGGTAAAAATGGTTCAAATGGCTCTGAGCACTATGGGACTTAACATATATGGTCATCAGTCGCCTAGAACTTAGAACTACTTACACCTAACTAACCTAAGGACATCACACAACACCCAGTCATCACGAGGCAGAGAAAATCCCTGACCCCGTTTAACGGTAAAATAGACGGTTGACGAAAATAACTGTATTTTATAACTTTTTTCTACGGGAACTTGATTTTGTGGCAAAAATAACATAGAACACAAGGCAACGGCTAAGTTTTCTTATTCTACAGGTTATTATAAGTATAAAACAATTTATCTTTATCGTGGTCCTACAGATATAGTGGTGTAAAGATTGAATTTGTTAGATGACGATGGTAGTGTGACGGCAGCAGAGAGGTCGCAACTTTGGTTGTGGCGTAGATATCTGAAGAGGAACATGATGCGGCCAAACAGTCCAGAAAATTTGAGTTTAGAAATCTAGATAGATGACTTGCACATCTGTTTCACTAACCTGTTTACACCGTGGCTTCAACTTCAGCACGGATATATCATCAACACTGCATACGCTGTTTTCCCCACCATCTTTCCTGCTATTAGGGATTCTGTTCCCGCACCAACAATGTTAATTATTGGCTATTTCGTGCGACATTTACAGCTCCCCAGTAATCATTTGTCACCAGCACTGCTAATATGATCGTATTCGACAGTCTTCTTCACGACTTCCTAAATACTCATGTACATGATGTCTGTATTCGTTTCCATTACTAATATTGCTAAAAAGACTGCTAACGTGGCAAGCGCTTCCGGGTCTGTTGTTACCAAATACTACGTCAGCATCTAACGACCACCGTTTCTTGTGACACAGCCGTTGTTACTGACATTGTATTCAGTATGTATGAAAACCATTATTCTTCCGTCTCCATTTCAACATCATCTGTTACCCCCTCTCAGTCTCTTTCTCCTCGAACCGACCCCTCTTTCCCTCTCCACTACCAACATCGCCATTAGTCATAGATGGCCTCCCCTTCCTTCCCCTCCCCCCTCCCCCTCCCCCCAAGTATCTCAGAACCATGCCCTTTACAACACTCTGATATTCTGTATTTCCTTCTCCTTCTTCATGGATACAAACTGTCCTAAATGCAAGGCAGTGTTTGCGACATAACTCCACTGTTGTCGTTATCAGTAATACTGGTATAACCGTTGTTGAGATTGATTTGGTGCCATTAGGACCATCGCTACCAACCTCACGACCTACAAGATGAATTTTACCACGAAAATGATAATTATTGCTTGCAACAGTTCTGAGTGATTGCAACACTGTAGTCAGTTGCTGGACACTAACTGAATCTTCTCTAACGCCTCGAGCAAGGAACTACATCCGACAGCTTCGCTGCCTTTAATGCAATCAATACTTATGCTACCCAGTGTCTTTATTCTACCTTCGTCACCTGTGAAAATTATGCAGTCACTCATTTTCTTTGTCTCAGGTCCATAGTCGTGGAACACTTACACTGTGAATAATAATTTTCTTTATCCCCGAGTTACCTACCGAATTATGATAAGCTGAGTACAAGTTATTAAGACCTTGCCATACGCTGAAATAGTATTTTTGTTTCATTTAGCTGATGTCGATAACCTACGTTTGTAGAGAATTCCCTGAAGGACATATTGTTGCGCGGTATCTAATCCTTCAGTCGCCTGTGTAGTTCATGAAATGTTGATATGTTCATTCGAACGAACTGGAAAATCTTCTCAGGGTGGTTAAATATCTGCATTCACGCCTCTCACCATCTGGATGTTCTCTTTCTTAACTCGTATCAGTATTTTTAAGCGACGACAGTCAAAGTCTTGCTAGCGTTTGTTCGCGTTCCATTTTGGGTGGGACTGGGCTAAGAGGATCGTACGAACTTCCCCTTGCCGATTTGATTCATATTGACAGTGTGTGTAGGACAGGACTTGGACTTCAATTTTTGTAAAGAAGAAGTTTTGAGAAAACCGAGTTTGAAAATTATGGGCCGTGCTTGAGCTGTTTGCTTTGTAGCACCGCTAGTGTTCACAGAGTCAGCAGCTGAGCGAGTAACCACTTAGTTTCATAAGCGCGAGGTCTCTGGATCGAATCTCGCTGCTGGTTTTCTTTTCTTTTTTCATGTAATTCCAACAACCCGTCTATTATGGCCGTGCAAAATACACTGAAGAATGGCTCAAATGGCTCTGAGCACTATGGGACTTAACTACTGAGGTCATCAGTCCCCTAGAACTTAGAACTACTTAAACCTAACTAACCTAAGGACATCACACACATCCATGCCCGAGGCAGGATTCGAACCTGCGACCGTCGCGGTCACGCGCTTCCAAACTGTAGCGCCTAGAACCGCACGGCCATTGCGGCCGGCTACACTGCAGAACCAAAGAAACTGGTACACCTGCCTAATATCGTGTAGGGCCACCGCGAGCACGCAGAAGTGCCGCGACATGGCGTGGCTTGGACTCAACTAATGTCTGAGGTAATGATGGAGGGAACTGATACGTTGAATCCTGGAGGGCTGGCCGTAAGAGTACGAGGGGAGGGAGATTCCTTCCGAACAGTTGCAAGGCATCCCAGATATGCTCAATGATGTTCGTGTCTGGGGAGTTTGGTGGCCAGCGGAAGTTTTTAAACTGAGAAGATTGTTCGTGGAGCCACTCTGTAGCTATTCTGGAAGTATGGGGTGTCGCATTGTCGTGCTGGAATTGCCCAAGTCCGTCGGAATGCGCAATGGACACGAATGATTGCAGGTGATCAGAGAGAATGCTTACGCACGTGTCACCCGTCAGAGTCGTGTCTAGACGTATCAGGGGCCCATATCACTACAACTGCACACGCCCCACACCATTACAGAGCCTCCACCAGCTTGAACAGCCCCCTGCTGATATGCAGGGTCCGTCGATTCATCAGGTTGTCTCCACACTCGTACACGTCCAGCCGCTCGATACGCTTTGAAACGAGACGTGTCTGACCAGGCAACATGTTTCCAGTCATCAACAGTCCATTGTCGGTGTTGACAGGCCCAGGCGATTCGTAAAGCTTTGTGTCGTGCAATCTTCAAAGGTACACGGGTGGGGCTTCGGCTCCGAAAGCCCATATGGATGACGTTTCGTTGAACGTTTCGCACTCTGACACTTGTTGATGGCCCAGCACTGAAATCTTCAGCAATTTGCGGAAGGGCTGCACTTCTATCACGCTGAACGGTTCTCTTCCGTCGTCATTGGTCCCCTTCTTGCAGCGTCTTTTTCCGGCCGCAGCGATGTCGGAGGTTTGATGTTCTACCGGATTCCTGATATTCACGGTACACTCACGAAATGGTCGCACGGGAAAATCCCCACTTCATCGCTACCTCGAAGATGAAGTGTCCCATCGCTCGTCCGCCGACTATAACACAACGTTGAACCTTCCTTAATTCGTGATAACCTGCCATTGTAGCTGCAGTAACAGATCTAACAACTGCGCCAAAAATGGTTCATATGGCTCTGAGCACTATGGAACTTAACATCTGAGGTTATCAGTCCCCAAGAACTTAGAACTACTTAAACGTAACTAACCTAAGGACATCATACACATCCATGCCCCAGGCAGGATTCGAACCTGCGACCGTAGCGCCTAGAACCGCTCGGCCACAACGGCCGGCCAACTGCGCCTGATACTTGTTGTCCTACAAAAGGTGTTACTGACCGCAGCTCCGTATTCTGCCTATTTACATATCTCTGCAACTGAATACGAATGCCTATACCAGTTTCTTTGGAGCTTCCGTGTATAAATATTTAATAAATCGTTTACCACTTTCCTAATCTTTAACATGAAAAAATGAGAAAAAAAAATTCTTAAATAAATTGGAAATGAAGATAGGATACACGAGAACTTTCGATAAAATCAGTGTAGTGATTTTGTTTATATTATTGTATCTACATTTGTGACAATTATAACATGCAACCTACGCAGCACAGCACGGATGTGGATGATACTGACCGTAGGAACATGGAAAAGAGTAGTTATCATGACATACAGCTGAAGCAATGAATTTTTGCGTTTCCATGGATTTTTTGAATGTGTCTATTGCAGAGCAGACTTGCTTTACAATCATAAACGGTTCTCAGTCGCCAGACAGTATGAAAGCATAGCGCCGGGTATTGGTGGGAGACCTCGCGCTTGTGAAATTAAGCGCTTACTCGCTCGGCTGCTGACTCTATGGACACTGGCGGCCCTACAAAGTGTAGAGCGTAAGTTAATAATTGCCAACCAACTCCTTCCTAACCAACTAGGCATACAGCCTTGACAACTCAAAGAGTGTGTCCAATAACATATGACTATAACTGCGACACAAGCAGTTTTTAAGGTGAGCTTGTGTCGCATAACAATGATATCAGGCCTCAGGCGGGATTTTATGTGCTGTATTTCGTACAGCGTAAGCACGCCTATAATTTTCAAACTCGGTTTTGCGTCTTCCTGTCTAGACATGTTGAAGTCCTAGTCGTGCCCTACACACGCAGTAAGAGTGAAATCGGCGAAGGGAAGTTGGTACTGTCCTGTGAGACTGCGAGCAGAGAACATGAGAAGGAAGCTACCGTTTCGTGCAGAACAGTAACCGGCCAAATCTGAGCACCGCGAGGGCACGCCGTGTACACGGCTGCCGGACAAGTGTGGTGCGCGCCTGTAAGAACAGCGTCCGCGGCGCGTCGCATTCCGTGGGACGCGGAAGCGCGACGCCGTTATCTGCGGCTGAGCGCGGCGCGGCCGGGTCCGGTCGTCCTCCTCCCCAGCCCAGCCCAGCGCAGCCCGGCCGAGTGCGGTCCGGTGGAGGCGCGGCGTCCCCGGCGCTGCCCCGCTGCCCCGCCAGGCCGCGCTGCCCGCCGAGCCGCCGCCAGCCGGCAGTCCGCCGCCGCCCGCCGCCAGCCATGGAGGTGCAGCCGCACCACGACCAGCTCGACACGTGCGACTCCTTCGACTCGGAGGTGCACCTCGTCTCCGTCGACGACATGCTCAGCCTCGGTGTGTTTCTCCAATGTTCTTCTCTCTCTCTCTCTGGCCCGTGTGCTGCTCTCGCTTCTGTGCGTTTAGATATTCACTTCAGGCACCGTTGCCTCCGAATTGTGGGTCAGCTGAAAAGTGTCTCTCACCTGGCCACCAGCAAATGTAACAACATTTCCGATTACTAATAGGCAGCGTTTCCGAAACTGACTCATTCGATTTGACAAACCTAACTATGAGGGTAATCCCGAAAGGAAGGTCTCCTATTTTTTTATAGGTACACAGACCTGTTTATTTCTACAATGGTTTCCATCAGTTTACAGTGTGAACATTTAGCCATTTTTTCGACATAATCACCATTTCTGGCGATGCATTTTTGTAGACGCTGTGGCAGTTTTTGTATGCTCATGTCATACCAGCTCGCCGCCATGCTGTTCAGAAAGTTATGAACCTCTTCTTTCACCTTGTCGTAGGAGCTGAATCGCTGGGACCACAATTAACGCTGACAGTTACTGTGAGACTCTGAAAAAAACTCGAACGGGCAATTCAGAATCGGAGAAGAGCAATGTTCAGCAAGGGCGTACACATTCTTCGTGACAACGCAAGCCCACGCATCGCTCGGCAAACCGTTGCTGCCGGCCGGGGTGACCGAACGGTTCTAGGCGCTAAAGTCTGGAACCGCTTGACTGCTACGGTCGCAGGTTCGAATCCTGCCTCGGGCATGGGTGTGTGTGATGTCCTTAGGTTAGTTAGGTATAAGTAGTTCTAAGTTCTAGGGGACTGATGACCTCAGAAGTTAAGTCCCGTAGTGCTCAGAGCCATTTTTGAAACCGTTGCTCTCCTGCAACAGTTTCAGTGGAACATAATCAGCCACCCACCCTATAGTCCTGACTTGGCACCCAGTGACTATCAACTGTTCCCTAGGTTGGCCGGAAAGCGATTCAGCTCCGACGAGGTGACAGAAGAGGTTCATAACTTTCTGAACAGCATGGCGGCTAGCTAGTATGACATGGGCATACAAAAACTGCCCCAGCGTCTACAAAAATGCATCGACAGAAATGGTGATTATGTCGAAAAATAGCTAAATGTTCAAACTGTAAACTGATGTAAACCATTGTAGAAATTAACAGGTCTATGTTCTTACAAAAAAAAAAAAAATAGGAAACCTTACTTTTGGCATTACCCTCGTAACTCGTACACGGATTAAGGCAGAAATTCACGATGCGCGGGAAGAAAAACTGTCGCTACATCTACACTGCACAAGTCACCTTACGATGTGCGACAGAGGGCACTTCTTGTACCGCTGTCACTTCCCACTTTCTGATTTCCCAGTCCCAAATCGCTCGCGGGAAGAACGATTATTGATAAACCTCCGTGTGAGCTCGTATCTCTCTATCTTCGCGGTTCTCTCCTGAGATGTAGTCAGGAGGAAACAAAGTATTGGTTGTCTCTTCTAGGAACGGATGCTCTCGGAACTTTAAGAGTGAGCCACGCTGTGATGCAGAACGCCTCTCTTGCAACGTCTGCCACTGAAGTTGGCTGACCATCTCGGTGACGCTTTCGCTCTTAGCAGGTGAAACTGTAACGAAAGGCGCTCCTCTTCTTTCGAAGTACTGCGTGTGACCCGTACGGGAATATACTGGATCATCAAAAAGTCAGTATAAAGTTGAAAACTTAATAAACCACGAAATAATATAGATAGAGAGGTAAAAATTCACACACATGCTGGGAATGACATGGGGTTTTATTATAACCAAAAGAAAAACAAAGTTCACAAAATGTCCGACAGATACGCGTCGTTTGGTGATGATCGTGTGCTCAGCCGCCACTTTCGTCATGCTTGGCCTCCCAGGTCCCCAGACCTCAATCCGTGCGATTATTGAAGTCGCAAGTGTATCGTGATCGACTGACATCTCTAGGGATGCTGAAAGACAACATCCGACGCCAATGCCTCACCATAACTCCGGACATGCTTTAAAGTGCTGTTCACAACATTATTACTCCACTACAGCTATTGTTGAGGAATGATGGTGGACATATTGAGCATTTCCTGTAAAGAACATCATCTTTGCTTTGTCTTATTTTGTTATGCTGATTATTGCTACTCTGATCAGATGAAGCGCCATCTGTCGGACATTTTGTGAACTTTTGTATTTTATTTTGGTTCTAATTAAACCCCATATCATTCCAAACATGTGTGTCAATTTGTACCTCTCTATCTACATTATACCGCGATTTATTCAGTTTTCACATTTATACTGACTTTTTGATCACCCGGTACATAATGGATGTACGAATACAGGTCGTAGACGCATGGCTGACGATATATGTAAGATTGGGACTGGCGGTGAGTCGTGCACGGCTAGCCAAATGGTAAAGCGACCGCTTGCGATAAGCGGGAAATCCGGGTTCGAGTCCCAGTCCGCCACAAATTTTAATTGTCGTCATTCCATTCTACACCTGATAGTTGCCCTTATTCGAATACATTTAATGTAGTCATTGGCCGAACGAGTGTTTTATAGGCTACCTCCTTTGTGAGTGGACTATATTTCCTGAGAATTCTCTCAATTCCGGCCGCTGTGACCGAGCGGTTCTAGGCGCTTCAGTCCGGAACCGCGCTGCTGCTACGGTCGCAGGTTCGAATCCTGCCTTGGGCAGGGATGTGTGTGATGTCCTTAGGTTAGTTAGGTTTAAGTAGTTCTAAGTCTGGGGAACTGATGACCTCAGATGTTAAGCCCCAAAGCCATTTGAACCGTTGTCTCAATGCACCTTGCCGGCCGAAGTGGCCGTGCGGTTAAAGGCGCTGCAGTCTGGAACCGCAAGACCGCTACGGTCGCAGGTTCGAATCCTGCCTCGGGCATAGATGTTTGTGATGTCCTTAGGTTAGTTACGTTTAACTAGTTCTAAGTTCTAGGGGACTAATGACCTCAGCATTTGAGTCCCATAGTGCTCAGAGCCATTTGAACCATTCAATGCACCTTGCTCTCTGATCTGTCGTACCTTAGACTACTTTTGTGTGGTCGTTCCAGTGCAGACAGCTCTATGCACAGCTCTGAGCACTATGGGACATAACATCTGAGGTCATCAGACCCCTAGACTTAGAACTACTTAAACCTAACTAACCTACGGACATCACACAAATCCATGTCCGAGGCAGGATTCGAACCTGCGACCGTAGCAGCAGCTCGGTTCCGGACTGAAGCGCCTAGAACCGCTCAGCCACAGCGGCCGGCTGTGCACATATTCCTAGATATTTTATGTATCTGACTGCTTCCAATTGTCGTTCTACTATCCCTTAATCATATGGCGATGGCTGTTTCTATTTATGGATGCATTACATTTGTTTTTGTTGAGGAGTAACTGGCGCTATCTGCATCAGGCGTCGATCCTCCGTAGGTACTCCTTTCTTTCGCTACAATTTTCTAGCGGGTCTGTACACAACAGGGTATCACCCAGGAGACTCTCATGAAAATTCCGTAGTTATCGAGTAGCTCGTGTACCTATACATAGTGAAAAACAATCGTATCAATCTGTATGAGCCCGTATTTCTTTAATTTCTCTGTCGCGCGAATTACGTAAAATGTACGAGGGCGTTCTGAAATGTAATATCTAATATTTTATGTGAAAAATCTTAAAGATTTTTAAATAAAACAAACGTTATTAACAATCTAAGTATTCAGAATGAGATTTTCACTTTGCAGTGGAGTGTGCGCTGATATGAAACTTCCTGGCAGATTAAAACTGTGTGCCGGACCGAGACTCGAACTCGGGACCTTTGCCTTTCGCGGGCAAGTGCTCTACCAACTGAGCTACCCAAGCACGACTCACGCCCCGTCCTCACAGCTTTACTTCTGCCAGTACCTCGCCTCCAACCTTCCAAACTTAACAGAGGAGTGCTAGTTCTGCAAAGTTCGCAGGAGAGCTTCTGTAAAGTTTGGAAGGTTGGAGGCGAGGTACTGGCAGAAGTAAAGCTGTGGGGACGGGTCGTGAGTCGTGCTTGGTTAGCTCAGTTGGTAGAGCACTTGCCCGCGAAAGGCAAAGGTCCCGAGTTCGAGTCTCGGTCCGGCACACAGTTTTAATCTGCCAGGAAGTTTCAATCTACGTATTTATTCTTCATGTCTACAAATTTTGTTTCTCAACATAGTAATCCTGGCGACGAACACATTTCTGCCAACGAGAGACCTATTTGTTGATACTGTCACGGTAGAATGTTTCACTTTGTTGACGGAGCCACAACCTCGCATCTGCTTGCACCACTTCAGAACTATCGAGTGAAGTCGGCAAAAGTTTGGAAACACATGAAAATCGGATAGGGCCAAGTTGGGACTGTGAGGAGGAAGATCGATGACAGTAAACCCAAAGTGTCGGATTGTTGGAGATGTTGCAGCGCTCGTGCGTGGTCTGGCATTGTGATGTTGAAGGAGAGGGTGCTCCATGTGTGAACGAACTCTTCGAATTCGAAACTTGATTATAGCACGCAGTTTCTCACGCACTGACGTAATTCGAAACTTGAATATGTAGCTCGCGATTTCTCACGCACCGACGTAGTTACTTTATACACTTCAATGCCACACTCTCCAATTCGAAGCCCTATAGCGGCAAAGAGCTTAAAATCCGCAGACATGGAGAATAAATCTAAAAATGTTAATAACGTTTCTTTTATTTGAAAAGCTTTAACCGTTTTCACATGAAAAATTCGTAAGCATTTCTTTTCAGCACACCTTTGTATGTTGGCGAAAGTTGTACGTTTTTCTACTCGCATTGCGTAGTGGACACTCTGCTGTGAAATTTGTGGCTAAGGCTGCCGCGGAGCATATAGGCTGCGCTCCCTAGCAGTCTGCTGATCATCTCTATGACACACGCTGACTAAACAGACCCTGACAAATCGTACCGCTCTTCCCTGAATCCTTTATCCCGCTGCTATTAATACAACTTCGCGATTCCGCAGAAACGTTGGGCGAGGTTGTCGCAGCTGTTGGATACTGCTGCATTTATAAACCGATGTACAATGTGTGTGGTTCGACGTGGGTTAGAAATTCTTGTTATAACATTTTGAGAGCGTTACTATCAAATTTTGATTAATATATATCAGCTTTCGTGACCAAGGGCGGCAATGGTAGCCACTTGCCCTGATCAAGCAGTAGACAACACAGTGTCGGCCCTTGGATACAGTAGATTACCCTCAGTATATGTATAGTTTCGTAGTTATTTTGTCGCATTAATAACACCAAGAACACAGTGAGAAAAGCTGTTAATCTCCACAGTATACCACAGCTAAGGTGCCGCTGTATACATTTCGGTTTATTTGTTGGGAACTGTTACTGCCGTGTATCATTTCCGTTCTGTTATTGGCTTGCTATAGCTGTACCACAAATTTCGTATAAAACGGTCACAGGTCGTCTAATATGCCTCCTCACTGCAAGTTGCAGAGAGGTAGAATTTTGGAAAGAATAGGTGTAGTTTTACAAGAAGTTTTCGTTTGTCTTCCAAATGCGACTGAACATTTCATATTACTCTGAACATAAGTTAATATGTCGCCACTTTTTGTTGCTGGCAAAGTCCCTTAGAGGAAAGGCTCGTTAGAAACTCTGAACTGTATCCTTTGAACAGCGCCAAAGTAAAAAAACTTCTTGGGGCTGCTGTTAGAGACATCCTGATGAGTCTTACAACCTTTTAAATTAGCGTCGTAAAGCTAACCTTGTACTTTTAGCACGTCCATTGGTGAGAATTTAAAGGAGCGAAAGCTGTCCTTAGAAGCCTTTGAAACAAAAAAGACATCCCCTGATGTGGACCAGGACATATGTGATTACAGTTCGCAATCAGTGTCATTGACACTTCGCTTTCTGCAGATGTGTACAATCAGCAGAATCTTAAAGTAAAAGCATTTCGGTGTCGGTTGGTACACGTCTATTCACCAGCGTCACATATTGGTAAAGAACATAGAACGGCGACGCCGCGGTAGAGCCGATGATTTGCAAACATAGCTATTTTTGAGAGATGCGGTTGAAACGAGAACTGAACTGTTACGTTCTCGCACACTTCATATGTGCCTGGGACGGTTCGCTTTAGCTCTGCTGTCTTGGTCGCAAACCATACGGTCGCGAGAGCTTGCGTGGCGTTACCATAAGGCGAAGTCTGGGAAGGGCCCACGCACCACGCCAGTGGCTTGGCGGACGTTACCGACGTCTGCGCTAGCAGTCCGCTGGTCACGTGCGGGCGATACACATCTTATCCTGTCAGGCATATCCCGCGATATGGAGAGCGGAAGGAGGAAACCCAAAGAGCGAACTTTCCGCGCGTTGCCACCGCTTCAGAATGTAAAGTAGAAGCAGTTCACCTGAACCCAGAAAAAGGTTTCCGCGTTACTCACATTCTTGTTTTGTTTTCCTGGTTTCTCAAATTATTCTACGGCGTAACCGCGCCACAGTTTTGACGTTCTTGTCATTCGTGGCTTACATTTGTAGCTCAGTGAGTTGACCGTCAGATTACAAACAGAAAGGCTTGAATATTGTTTGCCGGTATTCGTGGCATGATTGTTCACTTTAAGTTCTTAATGAATCGCTTCACAACTGCAAGAACAGGTGATTATTGTGTTAGAGCAGGGGTCTCCAAACAACGGCCCGCGGGCCGAAACCGGCCCGCGGGCCGAAACCGGCCCGCGAGGGCCGGCAAACCGGCCCGTTTTAGCTGGCCGGACATCCCCGGTATCCGGCCCGCCAAATATTTGAGGTGGTACCTATACTGCCGATAATTGAATTTCGAGGCCTATCGCGACCAATACATCGCGACATTGGCTCTGCTTCTCGCTGCAAGACTGCATAACTAAACTTATTGTTGCGCCGCTTGAAATAACAATGCGTTGACACACTCTACCTCTGTTACGTCTTGCAGTAATAGTGTTGCTAACAATGATTTTGACATTTCGTTAACTTTGCAGGACGCTTTCGTGAAGAATGTGCAGTGACATACTTTTTTGTCGGTGAAATTCGCCAGAATAAAATACGCTAGAATTTCGCTCAGGTACGTCCACCAATCAAAATTATGTAATTAAATAAAAATCGTAGTTCGTTTCAGTGCTAGCTTTTCCCACAACCTTAGATTTTTGCGATTTCATCTTTCCTTTAGCCTTACATTACGGTGATCGTGGAGTGCTAGGGTGCTTTAATCCCACTAGGTAGATCTTGGCCCTTATGACAACGAGGAGGAGTCAATGTGACCAGCGGACTAAAAAGTTTGGAGACCCCTGTGTTAGAGTAATACTGAAATACTGCGGATTTCGTACAGTCTTGATGAAATTATTATTATCCTTTTATTGTTTAGTCATTGAACACTGTTGTAGTCTTTATTTTGCGATTCCGCAAGTACTTCTGTAGTAGGGTCGTTTCGTCGTTTTGAGAAAAAATATTTCTGTCGAATCATTTCCTGTAACGTGGATCATTTACCTTCCCACTCACCCTGGTTTAGCGAGGTTTCAGTGGTTTCGCTAAATCGCTTACGGAAAATGTTGGCGAGGTTTCTTGGAAAGGGCCATAGCCTCCGTCGTCCCCAACTTTGTCCACCTGGTCTAAGCTCTTTACGGGTTTGATCTCAACGGGATGTTAAAATCTGATGTCTTTTCGGGTACAAAAGTTGGTATAATAGCGAAGAATTGGTGTCAACATCTGAATAATGAGTACTGACTTGGGATCATTCAACTTTCAAACGGACGTAAAGGAAAAGAGAATGTTAATGTCCCATCGATGACGAAATCATCAGAAAAATTCAGAACAAGCTCTGTTTGGAAAGATGAAGGAATCGCCAACGTCCTTTTCAAAAGGACCAATTCAGCATTTATTTGCCTTAAGCGATTTTGGTCAACCACAGAAAACGTAAATCTGCGTAGCAGGACGATAATTTAAGTCTTGGTCCTCCACTACGGAGTTGGGCGTACGGTATGGGCTGGGGTTTGAACATTACAAGTATTACAGATACCCTACATGCGCTGTGTATACTGGTAATAAAACAACGCACGGAGGTTGCCCGTACTTACCTTGCCAGGCAATCACAAAGTTTACCAGTCGACAAGCATCACACGCCAACATGCCGTCGCAATTTGATACACATGCTGCCAGAGTGTAAGAGACCAAACGCTTTGTTGGCTTCCATTATAGATGTTAATCTTCATTGGGAAACTCGTTCAGGAGTATTTCGTACGCAGATACAACTAATTCTGGGTACCCCAAACGAATTAACTGTTCTGAAATGAAATGAATGAATCGATGAGAATGAAATCAGTGAAGGTGCAATGACATGAAATGTTTAGCTGTAATACAATAAATATGTGGTAACAACCGATAATGTGTGCCGGACCGGAAAGCGAATCCTACCGGCACCAGTCGCTTTTAGATTATCTTAGTACGCCTCCATGACTGATTCACACTTTCATAGTTATTTCTTTTTCTACTTACGATTTCCGAATGTTACTACCAGAGTTTCGATCACGGGGCATGTGAAATTAATTAACTGCTCTGAAATTAAATGCATGAATCGATGCAGATATAATCAGTGAACATGCATCGAAAATCATAGAGGGAAAATCAATGCGAAAGTTTTGAGTGAAGTCTGGAGGCGTACTCAGGTTGCCTTATAGTTAAGGCGGCTGCTCGTGATCAGTAGAAAATAATAGGTTCGAGTTCTCATTTTCAGCTGTCACTGTGACTTCACGTTCTGAAACGTTGTCCCGATACGAATTACTTTTCTGAGGGGCTGGTATTGATCGCCGTGTAAACAGTCGTACTTGTCATGGTGAGACTAGGTCCGACACAGGTTTGCGCTTCTCCACCTGTTCTGTATATTTTTCCAAAAAACTTAGCGCTCCAAATGACGCTGTGGTTGTAACGACGTGCCTGCTTGCTGCAGTGCGTACCATTGCTCGTCATTTCTGTCACAGCCACGATTTTTTCGCCGGTTACGGTGTTGAATATCGATGTTGCCCGTCCGGAATGAAACCCGTTGAACATAATGTTGACTGTACTCCAAACACAGAGCCTCATGTTTCTGGGTTAGATAGTGTGGTATTCACGAACTGATAGTTCTTCTGCCATAGAGATTTATTTAAAATCATGGCCGACGATCGGATTCTTCGGGATATAATTAAGGGGCGTAGTTTTCAGTACTCGCTACAGACGATGCCACACATTCATCCTTCATTTCGTACAAATAATTACTCTTAGCGAAAACAGATTTTTTCTCGTTGTAAGATACTGATTATAATATATTACGTAGTGTTGATAGATCCCAAGTATGCCTATTCGGTGAACCGCTCTCGAAGTGGCACCTGCTCCGCATCACGTGCAATACCACTTTTATTCGCATCGCTCTTACTTTGCCACAGGGGAAGTCATGCCGGTCAGTAGGTAGAAGGATGACGGACAGTCCTTGAGAGAAAAAGGAGCTCTGAGATTAACGTCCAGCTACCGGTCTCCAGTAACCAGTGCTTTTTTTGTTCTCGTTGTATCGGTCCAGTCTTTCATAACTGGATTTCACCTGATTGATACTAGTTTAATGGGGTACCTGTCCACAGAAGACAAGGGTCTATGAAAATAAAAGAAAAAATGAAATCTCATTGTTAAATATGAATATGCTATATAAAACAACGTGTCAGTTTCAGAAGAGTTACACTCGCAGCGTGCACATTAAGCGCAAAAGTTAATCTGGTTGGTCGACTTTGCTTGAAGCGTTGCGAGAGATAACGATGTACAAATTAATGTTCCCCTGTACCGCTGTGTAGCTTCTGAGTGGGTACTACAGCTATGTGAAAAGGTAAATGGCCATATTTCTTTTTGGCGGTAGTTGCTGTTAAAGGCGGGTATTGCTCTTCTTCATTCCCTTGGAATACACCTCGTCACTAGCCATGTCTGTAGCTGGCACACTGAACATGGCTCTTAATTACCTTACTTTTCTTTTTTGTTCTTGTCACTCTGCGAAATTTCTTCCCGAATTTTATCGGCATTATCCGTCTCTGCACTCCCCTTATTTTGGTGTTCAGGTTCCTAAAGGGAGTCACTTTTCTGTCAATAAACTTACGTGTACTCCATATTTTGCGAAGCGCTAACGATCCTTGGCTCAGTGATGCCGGTTGTGTCGAAGTTTTACAGCAGCGCTTTTGCCATTAGTTATTTTCTTATGCACCCAAAAATTTCGTGAGCTGACATAATTTCAGACTAAATCAATGAATTTTCGCATTGGAAAGATTGAGTTTTCTCTTCCTTTCAGCCCGTGTATTTATATGTATCTGCTAGTATAAGTTTTGTTTACACATCAGTTCCGGTGGTTTGTTGCTATTTTTCTTCTTTGGATGACGTCTCATATTCTGAGCAAGGACATAATAAATTTAAATTTACTCCTATTTGATTTCTTGTGTTTCTTCAAAAATGTTCAAATGTGTGTGAATTCATAAGGGACCAAACTGCTGAGGTCATCGGTCCCTAGACCTACACACTAATTAAACTAACTTACGCTAAGAACAACACACACACACACACACACACACACCCATGCCCGAGGGAGGACTCGAACCTCCGGCGCGAGGGGCCGCGCAGTTCGTGACATGGTGCCTCAAACCTCGCCGCCACTCCGCCTGGCTTGTGTTTCTTGAGTTGCATGTTCCTTAAGTTAAAATTTGAGCTAATTATTGTGCAAAAGCAATATAATTATTTATTTTTCAGTGCTATCATACACCTCCAACTTGTACATGATAGCACCGTCTATTACTAACAAAAAAAATGGCGCTCGTTGACTTCGCTTTTGTTCTTGGGATTGCATAAAGTGAATTTACTTTGTGGAAGAAGCTGAAATGAGAGAAATCTGACTTAAAAAGGAATGCGCGCACGTACACACACACACACACACACACACACACACACACACACACACACACACACACACACCTCTTTAGTACTAAATTGACGATTCCTTGATGTTTCGGAATGTATCTTATCAACCTATCCCTTCTTTTAGTCGATTTATTCCAGAAATTTCTTTCCTTCCCAGTTCTGTTCAGTACCTTCTCATTAGATACATGATCGACCCATAAAATCTTCAACATGCTTCTGAAGCACCACATTTCAAAAGCTTCTATTCTCTTCTTGTACTATCGTCCATATTTGACGTACGTACAAATCTAGACTGCACACAAATACCCCCAGAAAAGAGTTCATAACACATAATCTATATTCAATCTTAACGAATTTCTTGCCACTGGTAGTCTACATTTTATACCCTCTTTACTTGCACTGTCGTGCAACAGCAAAGCATCCTGCTTTTACCGATGTGGTCGAACATCACTCAGTCGAGCTTGAAGCTTCTTCAATGTCGTCACATTTGCATCAGAAGTTATGGTGGTTCCACTTGGCATGATGTCCACAAGCAAGAGTCCTTCGGAATCGAAAAACACCGGAGCCATAACTTTTCCAGCAGAAGGTGTGGTTTTGAATTTTTTTTTCCCTTGGGTGAATTTGCATGATGCCACTCCATTGATTGCCTCTTCGTCTCTGGTGAAAAATGATGGAGCCATGTTTCGTCCCCTGTCACAGTTCTTCCAAAAAATTCATCTCCACCATTCTCGTACTGTTCCAAAAGTTCGCTGCATACCGTTTTTCTTGTTTCTTTGTGAGCCACTGTCAACATCCTGGGAACCCACCTGGCACAAACCTTTTTTAACGCCAACACTTTCAGTATTCTGCAAACACTTTCTTCCCCTATCCCAACGTAGCGTGACAATTCGTTCACTGTGATGCATCTGTCAGCAGTCACCAATTCGTTAACTCCTGCACATTGTCTGGAGTGTGTGCAGTACGAGGCCTGCCACTGCGAGGACAATCCTCAATATTGCCGTGCCCGCTTTCATCACGTAACCTGCTTGCCCACCGACTAACTGTACTGCGATCGACAGCAGCATCTCTATACAAAGTTTTCAACGTCTTGTGCATGTTTCCCACTGTCTCGTTTTCACAGCACTGCAATTCTATGACAGCACGTTGCTTCTGACGAACGTCAAATGTAGCAGCCATCTTGAAGACATGCTGTGACGGCGCCACTCACGGGAACAAGTTGAACTAAGTTTGAAAAGAAGTGGGAAGGATGTGTCTACACACTGTAAAACTTTCACAAATGCAGAATGAAAACTGTATTTTTACAAAAATGGTGTGCATTTCTCTTGGAGTGACCCTCGTACCTTAAAGACTGTGTCCTTTCCGTCCAACTGCACATTCCAGTCCTTCGTTGTCTAACAGAATTACGTTGTGATCGGCAAGTCTCAAAGTTTTTATTTCTTCTCCTTGGACCTTATTTAATTGTGCTACAGATTTTTCTTTGGTCTCCTGTACTGTACATATTGAATGACATCGTGCAGAGACTGTATCACTCACCAGTGCTTCCCTTTCATTCCCTGAGACTCTTATAACTGCCGCCTTATTTCGGTACAAGTTGTATCTAGCCTTTCGCTCCCTGTACAGTATTTTACCCCTGCTACCTTAAGAATTTCGAAGAGCGCATTCCAGTCAACATTGTCTAAAGCCTTTTCTGAGTCTACAAAAGCTATAAACGCAGGTCTGCCTTTCTTTTAACACAACAGATAAAAGAAAAAACGAAGGCCCCGTATTGTAATATGTTTTCTTTCATCTACATCCATACTCCGCAAGCCACCTGACGATGTGTGGCGGAGGGTACCCTGAGTACCTCTATCGGTTCTCCCTTCTATTCCAGTCTCGTATTGTTCGTGGAAAGAAGGATTGTCGGTATGCTTCTGCGTGGGCTCTAATCTCTCTGATTTTATCCTCATGGTCTCTTCGCGAGATATACGTAGGAGGGAGCAATATACTGCTTGACTCCTCGGTGAAGGTATGTTCTCGAAACTTTAACAAAAGCCCGTACCGAGCTACTGAGCGTCTCTCCTGCAGAGTCTTCCACTGGAGTTTATCTATCATCTCCGTAACACTTTCGCGATTACTAAATGATCCTGTAACGAAGCGCTCTACTCTCCGTTGGATCTTATCTCTTCTATCAACCCTATCTGGTACGAATCCCACACTGCTGAGCAGTATTCAAGCAGTGGGCGAACAAGCGTACTGTAACCTACTTCCTTTGTTTTCGGATTGCATTTCCTTAGGATTCTTCCAATGAATCTCAGTCTGGAATCTGCTTTACCGACGATCAACTTTATATGATCATTCCATTTTAAATCACTCCTAATTCGTACTCCTAGATAATTTATGGAATTAACTGCTTCCAGTTGCTGACCTGCTATTTTGTAGCTAAATGATAAGGGATCTATCTTTCTATGTATTCGCAGCACATTACACTTGTCTACATTGAGATTCAATTGCCAATTCTTTGTGAGAGATAACTTTTTTGGGATGGGCGGTAGAGTGCCGCGTCCTTCAGGAGAGAGCAGCAGCTGCGGTGTGGTGTGGACTGTGGTGTGGTGCAGCTGTGCTCGCCGCGCCTGGCCGGCCTTGTTACACAGGAAGCGCCGACACGGCACGACACGACAGGACAGGACGCGACGCTACGCGGTGTGACGTGTCGGCTCGCCTCGCACATTTCTTGCAGCGGGTGACACACGCACTTGCAGCACGTGTTATCTGGCCTGGGCGCGGCTGATGTCATGCCCCGGACAAGGGCGCCCCTCCTCCTCCTCCTCCTCCTCCTACGCCAGATAGCTGCGCCGGATAACAGCCCTTCTATCCCGAGGCGTGCCACACGCCGCTATTGACCGAGTACTGCGCTCGCTTCCTGGTTCTACAAGCTTCATCGTTGTCTCCCTCCGCTTATCCGCAAACCCGTCCCTTCTTCGAGATGGGCACGTTCCGTCTAAATCTGTCAGCGGACTCTTTATCTTAGCGGGATCACTCTAATGAGGTGTGTGTTTTTCCTTTTTTTCACCTATAAAGAAACTTACTGTTTTATTACGTCGCATTGTAGATCTTCCTGTGACCGATAGATACGAAATTTCTCAAGTGGGAGAGCGGGTTGGGGTTGGGTTGTTTGGGGGAAAGAGACCAAACAGCGAGGTCATCAAATGTTCAGATGTGTGTGAAATCTTATGGGACTTAACTGCTAACGTCATCAGTCCCTAAGCTTACACACTACTTAACCTAAATTATCCTAAGGACAAACACACACACACACACACCCATGCCTGAGGGAGGACTCGAACCTCCGCCGGGCCCAGCCACACAGCCCTTGAGCGAGGTCATCGCTATCATCGGATTAGGGAAGGACGGGGAAGGAAGCCAGTCGTGCCCTTTCGAAGGAACCATCCCGGCATTTGCCTGGAGCGATTTTGGGGAAATCACGGAAAACGTAAATCAGGATGGCCGGACGCGGGACTGAACCGTCGTTCTCCCGAATGCGAGTCCAGTGCGCTAACCACAGCGCCACTCTAGTGGGAGAAGTCGAATGTCCACGACAGTAAAACACTGTCGTATTGAACCCAGTTTCAGATTGCTGACCGTTTCTACATCGCCCCTAGAGACCATATTTTTCTTTTCTTTTTTAGTTTTTAATATCTACATCCACATAGAAACTGCACAAGTCACTATACGGTCTATGGCGGAGAGAACGTCGTAACTTCGCTAGTCATACCCTTTCGTGTTCCACTCTCAAATGGAGCGAGGGAGGAATGATCACATGGATGCTTCTTTATGAGCCCAATGTCATTGATTTTTGTCCTTACGACCGTTACGTTAGGTAAATTTCAATGGTAGCACAATCTTCCTGTAGTCTGTCGCAAATGATGATTCTCCAAACTTCCTCAGCAGCGTTTCGCGAAAAGATTGTCTTCTTTCGCCAAAGTATAACGGTTATAGCGACTCTCGTCCACCTAGTCAAAAAAAATTAATTTGTTTACATTTGTGACGTCATCAAGCCACACCTCTCCTCCTATCCTTCCTCTACTCTTTCCTCCCCCTCCACCCATATCCCTCTCCTCTCCTCTTCCCATCTCCATCCCACTCCAGCCTATCATTGGGTAGTGTCAGAATGAAATAACCAGTCAAAATCCAAGCCCAATAGTGCTAGTGAAAAAAAGGTAACGTCCCTTTTTCGTTGATGTAATTATTGTGACATCACAAGCCAACTCCCTTTTTATGATGTCAAGAGATGAATGCGGAAAATTGCAAAGATGGGCTTGGAGATTACAAAAATAAAGACAGCGGAAAGTAGTAAATTTAAAAAAATACACACACACAGACACAAAATGAAGGATGGTGATAGAGATATTTATCTAAATCACGACCAACATTCTCCATTGACCATAATTCTCTCCAGTGACCATAACTCTTCCCATCGACCGCCATTGTCCATCAGCCACTATAGTGCATCGGCCATAATTCTGTCTCCTGTTCGCAGACCGAATTTCGGTCCCTCATTCCTTCTTCAGCCGGCCGTTGTGGCCGAGCGGTTCTAGGCGCTTCAGTCCTGAACCGTGGTGCTGCTACGGTCGCAGGTTCGAAAAATGGTTCAAATGGCTCTGAGCACTATGGGACTCAACATCTGCGGTCATCAGTCCCCTAGAACTTAGAACTACTTAAACCTAACTAACCTAAGGGCATCACAGACATCCATGACCGAGGCAGGATTCGAACCTGCGACCCTAGCAGCACCGCGGTTCCGGACTGAAGCGCCTAGAACCGCTCGGCCACAGCTTCCGGCTCGCAGGTTCGAATCCTGCCTCGGGCATGGATGTGTGTGATGTCCTTAGGTTGTTAGGTTTAAGTAGTTCTAAGTGTATGGGGACTGATGACCTCAGATGTTAAGTCTCATAGTGCTCAGAGCCACTGCTTCTGCCGTCTCCGTCTTGTGCGCAAGTTGCCGTCGGCTCACTTTGTGACTTCAGTTCGCTGAGCCCTGCGTCCAACGGTTCACTGACAGTGAAGCTACTGTATCTGTTCATCAGGCCATCGGCTACTTGTTTTTCGACAGCCCTCATCTAGATCACTAATCCCAAAACATGTGTCTTAGCACGCACGTTTCTTCGGTTTTCAGTGAGGCCCCTCTAAGTACGCAGTGTTCCTCAGCCGCAGATTTTGTTGGTTGCTTAATTTATGTATGTCTCATGTGTTCCTGATGCCTTTCTTCTAGTGCATATACTGTCTGCCGGTTGTATGCCTTACAGCATTTGCATGGAATACAGTGGACACTCGACTTATGGAGCCCTGTACCTAACAGTACACGCGTTTTCGGAAAACGCATTTAATGTTACGCTGAGCCAAGTTCTGGCGATTTATTCGATACTTTGCCGTAGTACGGCATATTCGCCGTTATCGTGTCCTACTCATCGTGTGCTGGTTGCTGGGCCTGGGCCTTCTGCCTGAAAGCACGTAGGATATGTCCCCGCCGCATCCGTTCTTCCTTAATAGGTCCGTTAAATAATTGAGTTTCCTTCGTAGGCTTTCATCGCTCTGTGGTTAAGTGTACGTAGCTCACCGTCACACTTTGTAAGATGATGGCAGCTGGAAGCGTGTTATACTAATCAGTGTGGGTAGCTTTTTCCAGTACACACTATATCCCGTAGTGCCGTCAGTTTTGTGCGTTACTAGGAGGTCCAAAAGAGGGGTGTTCGCCATTCTCTTCCGCATCCATGTGAATTTGATGCTGGGGTGCAGAGAGATTCAGATGTTGGAGACACTCCTGAAGTCTTTCACTCCCTGTGGCCACATCAGGTATGTCTCAAAAACACATTTGGATATATTTTCTCCATTATTTAATTGCCAATTGTTTTTGCTGTTGTCACACTGGCTTTTCACTATCTCGATCGGTAGCGAGTTAGTCTGTGCGGTAAGCTACTCGCTAGCCTACAAGCTGCTGTAAACATGGAGGGGAACTACGTCATTAACTTTAACGCCAGTTTCTGGCTGTCACCTCGATCCCGGACGCCACCTATTAGCGCACAGTTCTTTCCTACTTGAAACACCCATGCACGCCCCAAGGATCTACATACAGCGTCGTCACTGTGCCTGTCCTTCTACTCTAGTATCCACATAGACTCGCCTTCAGACCTCTGGGGTGAAGAATGTAGACTACACTGCCATACTGCTGAATCGAAGGACTTCCCTAGACTCCGTTCTGTTGCTCGTGGCACAAAGGTCACTTTTTTTTAAAATAGCAAGTGTATGGAATTCAGTATCAGATTTGTATACGGTTTTAACTTGTCGAGTACAGTGAATAGGACGCTTTGACTAAAAGGAGTTCAGCTCCACTCCGTTACGCTGTAAACCGGGCTGGTGTGATATTTCTTTCATCAAACTGTTAAAATTTTAATAATAATATTCATTACTAACTGTACCTGGCCTGCGTTGCAATGCCACGGAAAGAAAACTAAAGTGTTTGGTTTTGTAATCTGTTTATTGAAGTGCTTTAGGATGCACAATATTTTTTTCTTTTTCCGTTTGGTGCGTACACGAATAAGTCAGGCGGTTTCCCGAAGCGTGAGCAAGCCACTTAACGTTCTGCGTGTGAGAAGCATGGATTTTCCAGATTTTGTCGACACACTTGTGTGTCCGTCCGCTTTGTTGACGATCACTGCAAGTGCGAGTCGCACCGGGAACTGCAAACGTTTGAACTGGAACGGCATATCTATTAGAATCATTCGGATGCATGGTAACGCTACATCTTCTCCTTGGTACCGTCACAAAGCCTTGGCGGATTGATGTTTATGAGATGAATGAGACTCACCACCCTAATTTTTAATATCAACACGTGCGGCGGTATGACCGGAAAATCAAATGAATCCAAGAATTCAATCGTACAGTTTACGACTTCGTCTTAATTCATTACAGTATCGATGGACTTATAAGTTGTCGTCTCGCCTGGTATTTTGTTTGTAATACTGTAATTGATGGCATTGTCATCGCGGTTTTTAGATGCTAATATACCACTATCACTGAGCCACGTATTAGAATGCAACGTTGTATGGAAATTTCGAATCAATCAGTCAAGATCCCTCCGAGATTTGCCGCGCGGGATTAGCCGAGCGGTCTGGGGCGCTGCAGTCATGGACTGTGCGGCTGGTCCTGGCGGAGGTTCGAGTCCTCCCTCGGGCATGGGTGTGTGTGTTTGTTCTTAGGATGATTTAGGTTAAGTAGTGTGTAAGCTTAGGGACTGATGACCTTAGCAGTTAAGTCCCATAAGATTTCACACACATTTTTGAACCTCCGAGATTTGCTATTAAGAATAAACGATTGGAAAATGTAGGTGTTTCTAATCGCAAATCGTGGGAAGTTCCTGACCAATTTATCTAAAATCTTAACTCAACGTTGCATTGGAATACGCCAGTGGTTTCATATGCTTCTTTTATGCCAGATGTGTTATGAATAGCTTTAATGGTTAAGAAGTAATAAACAAAACGTCATGCCGGACGCTGTAGTGTCTCACGCATTTCAGTGTTTATGACGTCATATTTTCTGAATTATATTTCGTAGAGTGATATAAATATGCCAGCACATTTAGTGATATATGTGGATAATGTATGCAAAATACGTTGCGAATAGATTTAGTGGTATCGAAGTAATGCATCAAAAAGTCATGCCTGATGCAGCTGTTTTACGGCATGTAATGTAGTAAGTGATACCTCTTCTTCTTGCATCATTGGGGGGGGGGGGGGGGGGTCAGCGAGAAATATTTTCGTGAAGGTTTGAAATTATAAATTATGTGTAGTTTGTTGCCAGTCGCTAAGCGCTCTCATCCCTAAATAGTGGATGGATAAGCTGGATATTTTCTCGCGCTGACATCCCATTGTTTATGGCGTTTTTTTTGTTTTTTAGCCTTCGTGGGCATACAGAGAACAACTCACCAAAGTTTCATCGCAATCGGATGAATTGTTTATGAACGCATAGAGGGGAAACATGCAACGAAACATTAATTTTTATTTTTCTATATGATAATGAAATTTAGACGAAAGGTAATTACAATTTTTCCTTGTAGTATCTGTTTTAGCCCACCACAAGAATCCAAGTCTAAAATTTTGTACTTTCTGTTTGTCTTAGAATGATTATCGACAGGGAGATGATTAACCATGTATCATTCTGAAGCAAATTACGGACAGATTGTGAAATATTGAGGTTACGTTTGTCAGCAACAAGTGTACGTGTGACTTTCAGTTTGAGCGTTTTGTTTGTAGTTTATAAAGTCTTACGCATTTCTCCGTTCGTTCATTTTCTGTACACGATGGACATGATCATGTCAAGGAGAATAAATTCGCCGAAACGTGAACCTCGTCTTCAGGTAGACGACTCTTCCATACAGGCAGTAAGTAGTTTTCTTACTCAGTTATGCTGACTTGTGTGATTCGGGGAGCCACGTATTCGTGTCACGTCTGTTTAAATATGTTCTCTCTGCCTAACTTACGTCCTGGTTTCGATAAATATAGCACATTTAAGTAAGTAAACTCTATGCATCCGTATAGTAAGCGCGCATTCACTAGCTGAGCTCCTCATACGATTTAAATGCCACAGCAACTTGATACCGCTGTAGCTCGTCATTTGAAGTGATTGAGTTAAGGACACTGCGGTTGTCTTTTGCGGGAATCGAAACTTAAAATCCAACGAGTAGAATCTTGCGTACTACCTTATTGCCGCTCGTTGTGTAGAATGCGTGCATAGTAATTGTTATCCCGAAGAGGACCTCGTGCAACGTAAAGTTATTGTGAAGTTATACGAATTCGAAAAATAATTCCCTAGCATATAAGCCCTGATGTATGTGAACATACAGGGTGGACAATTTTAATCCACAATGTGGAATAACTCGGGATGGAGGTGAGCTATAGCAAAACGTTTTAGATAAAAGTCCTAGATGGCAAAGAGGCTACACATTGCTACCAGTGGCCCTGATTTTGAACGAGATATACAATGTGATTTGGAGGTTAAAGTGATTTTTTTTTTAAGTGGGAACTCTGACTTTTGATTCAAGGTTTGGAAAGGGCGGCATTTTCTGTATAATATGATACATTGTTGAATGTCATGGCTAGTTAAATTGAGGTTAAATAAGTAAATATGTGAAACTTCCTGGCAGATTAAAACTGTGTGCCCGACCGAGACTCGAACTCGGGACCTTTGCCTTGGTAGAGCACTTGCCCTCGAAAGGCAAAGGTCCCGAGTTCGAGTCTCGGTCGGGCACACAGTTTTAATCTGCCAGGAAGTTTCATATCAGCGCACACTCCGCTGCAGAGTGAAAATCTCATTCTGGAAGTAAATATGTTTTTAGTTCTAATTGGGATTAGTCTAGAATAGGGGAGGGACACACCAAAATAGCAAAATACAATGTTAGATACGAACTGGAAGGGACATATCGAGGAAGGGGAGGCGTTTGTTTATGGTTGTTCTGTCTTGCAGATGCCACAATAACATTTATACGCTGTGATGTATTTATTTTTGCCAATAAACACGTTAATCAAAACTCAAAGTTCAAATCTCTGTTTCCCCTTTCCAAATCCGACTTTACAAATAGGGGTTTCCATGAAACAAAACTTCAACTTCGAATGAACTTCGATAATTACCTCTGAAATCATGGTTATTGGTAATGATACGTGACCCTTATTTCAAATCTTAAATCAAATATTTGGGTTTCCATTTTAAAAAAATCACTTTAAGTTCCAAACGACCACTAGTGACAATGCATGACCCTCTTTGCCATCTACAACCTTTATGTACAACATCTTGCTGTATCTCATCTGCATCCCGATTTATTCCCCATTATGGGTTAAAATGGTCCACCCAGTATATTTATACAAGACGGTCGGAAGAAATCTGAAAATAAGGCTGTTGCATGGTAAGTTGCACTGAGAAATAATTGTCAATAAAAACGAAATCGATACGTTGCGCCGTTTCTGAGTTAATGAGCATTGAAGCTGATCAATCAGATTGCTGCGCGTGCAAATCAAATGGGCTGCCAGAGATGGTGTCGCCAGACGTGTTCTTCATTTGGTTTCCTAAGACCGAACAGGCGAGTTACACAAAAATGGGACATGGAACCGCAGCAAGGATCTAACGCGAGCCAACGCCTTATCAGTCTCGTTCGCTATCATCTACACTGTGAGAACAACCGATACTAAATGTATCTGGCGGACCGCTTGAATTTACGCCCACAATGGCCTGATTGCCTAACTGCAGTGCTAATTGACTCGGAAACGGCGCAAAGTATATTTTTCTTAACAATTATTCCTCGGTGCATCTTACCTGCAACACCATTACAAGCTTTTCAGACTGCCTCTGATCACCCTTTGCGAACAAATAACTTGTCACGGAAAATATGTGAAGTCTTTTTTTAGTTTCGAGTAATATACCAGTGAACGAAATGAAATTGAAGTAGCCCCTAGAAATCGCCACAAGACAAGCAGTTTATTCGTACATGACTGATGGTGATGCAACTTCGAGCTGCAAAATTTATTATTTGAATCGGTGCATTTTGTCGAGGAACAATTTCATGTGTTACCAGTAGGAGCAACGGATTATTGGTAGCCTATTGATTTCTTGGAAATACTGTACTGATGATTTTGGTATTGACTGGTCTTAAAGTGAATGTGTTTAATCATCTACACACCAAGACAACAGACTCGGTAATGAAGAAACGATATATGCCGTGAAGGAGGTTCTGTAGTTCTCATATAATGTGACATGACTTTACCTAGTTGACATCCTTACCCATGACTGCCCCGGAGGTACCAGGTAAACATCGTACTTTATGTCCAGCCTTTTGCTTTCTAAGGCGCTCGAAATTCATTCTGAATTATAGCCGTCACCTACAACATACGCAAGCACAGTTCTAATACGACATACTTTTAAACTGATGTATATGGTTCAGGGTGAATTTGAAGCGCCAGCGCCTTACAGAATAAAAGACTGGTATGTATCTAGTATCACCGGGATATTCATGTCAACAAGATACAGTCTTGTCACATTATATCAGAATGCCATACGACATGGCCTGTGCTCATGTACCCATTGCAATAAGGGTCGTTGACGATGTAGGTTCACATCGTAGAGTAAGTTGTGGAACTTTATTTTGGACGAACGACTGATCGGCATTGACGAATGCTGCAAATCGCAGGTAGGCTGAACGTCAACAATCCACATCACGGAAGTTGCAGACGTGCGCGCCATGCCCCTTCCCTCCCCACACCGCCGGCACTGAATTCCGATAACACAGCGTCCAACCACACGAAGCTCAGAATACCCACAACTGTTCGCGGCGCAATTGGAAGTAAATTTTGCTTGACCTTTCTCTTCCCAAGAGTAAGCCAGACAGGAAATGTATCACGGAACGGGTGCACAGCAACTTGCCCATGAGTTTCACTTCAGTCAGCACCAGTGAACGTATAATCTCGGACTGCAAAGGGATGACAAGCAAAGGGTTGGTGAGCTTCTGCGCGAACACGACTGACTCGCGAAGCTTGTCTGCGAAAGCTGTTTCTGCTCCATGACAGCAACAACAAATACTGATTATTTGCCATTTATTTCCTCGTACTGGTATGAATGTTTGTGATATGCGTTTACCAGTATTAGTCATTTACACTTCGCCACGCGAATGCAAATAGTTCGACGCGTCACGTAACGGGAATGTCGCCAGGCTTTGTAGTGGCGGTCGGCGTGAAAGTCGAGCGCAGTATGGACGAGAGCGCTATTTTAACACTTTTGATCGCGGCCAGATTGTGGCCTTCTGACGCGTAGGGTACTCCCTCCATCTGCGAAGTGGTGCAGACACTCAGCTTTCCACGTTCCGTTCCGGATTACCGCAGTGTGTGGAAGACCGCTGCCGCCAGAATCGATTGATGTGTACATTGTGCTGATTACAGGAATTCCTCCGGATTCCTATAGCGAAAAGATGGGCCACAGTGAAACGAATCACTCAGAAGTTCAGTTGTGAGCAAAAATAAAAAAAAAAGGGCTCATACGTTTACCTTACAGCATGTCGCAGGGCGTAGGGATGAGCGTGGCTGGAGGAAATAGACAGTGGAGCTTTAAGCATGGCAAAAAGTCGCTTAACTTATGAGTCATGGATGCACGCTTCCCGCAAGATATGAGAATGTCGAAAACCACATGATGAAATTTATCCAACTCGGCAGCAGTGCTCTCTTCAGCCAGGTGGTGGAGGTATTCAGTTGTGAGGGGCATTTACATTACGTAAACTAAACTCTTGACATGTCTTGCATTGTCTACCAGGGAATGTGTGCGTGTGCGTGTGAGTGAGTGTGTGTGTGAGAGAGAGGGAGAGAGAGAGAGAGAGAGAGAGAGAGAGAGAGAGAAAGGTATGGTGGTGGTTGGCAGTACTGCAGGTAAGTCTTCTTACGACTCTCGTAAGGTAGCTAAAGTAGGAAGAAAACAGTTCATAAAGCGAGTTTTAACAAAGGTATGACAACGCTTGGCTGTAAAAAAAACTTCCTTTTTGCAATCCGAATTGCACTTGTGGGAGAATGTATACAGGCGCGTGAAATGTTATCGAACAACCGTCTTTGTCGTCACACGTCCTTATCGAATGAAATCGTGAGGGCAGAATTAGAGCGGCGAAGGAAACTAGACAACCTTGTAGATAAGAAACAACACATCTATTATGTAGTTCCTCCCATTGCGACTTGGAGCTCTTGCAGCACCCCTTCATATTTATTTTATAAATATCCAAACATCTGAAATTTGGATGCATAATACATAATCTTTGTACTCACGCAAATTCGCTTCAGATTTCTTAGCTTTTTCCGAGAAGCATCAGCATCATGATGTTTCAACATGTTTCGGAGCGACCGAACGTGGTGGCACTGTGGAAATACACTGGACTCGCAGTCAGGAGGACGGTGGTTCACATTTACATTTACATGATTATTCTGCAGTTAACAGTTAAGTGCCTGGCAGAAGGTTCATCGAACCACTTTCAAGCTATTTCGTTACCGTTTCACTATCGAACAGTGCGGGAAAAAGGAACACACAAATCTTTCTGTGCGAACTCCGATTTTTCTAATGTTATTATGATAATCATTCCTCCATATGTAGTTGGGCGACAACAGAGTATTTTCACACTCTGAGGCGAAAGTTGGAGATGGAAATTTCGTGGGAAGATCCTGCTACAACGAAAAACGCCTTTGTTTTAATGATTACTACCCCAATTTACGTATCGTATCCGAGGCACTCTATCCCCTGTTTCGCGATCTGCAGAACGAACTGCCCTTCTTTGAACTTTTACGATGTCGTCCGTCAATCCTGTCTGATGCGGATCCCACACCGCACAGCAATACTCCAGAAGAGGACGTACACGCGTAGTGTAGGGAGTCTCTTAACAGTAAATCAGTTACGTTTTGTAAGTGTTCTGCCAATAAATTAGAGTCCTTGGTTTGCTTTCCCCACAACATTGTCCATGTGATTGTTCCAATTTAAGTTATTCTTAATTGTAATCTCTAAATGTTTAATTGATTCTACAGCCTTTATGGTGTAGATTCCTTGTGGTACTCATGTGATGACTTCGCAATTTTCCTTATTTAAAGTCATTTGCCACTTTTCGCACCATACAGATATCTTGTCTAAATCGTTTTGCAATTCATCTTGTTGACTTAACAAGACGGTAAATGAGAGCATCGTCTGCTAACAATCTAAGAGGGCTGCTCTGATTGTCTCCTAAATCGTTTATGTAGCTCAGGAACAGCTGAGGGCCTATAACAGAATGTTGGGGAACGCCAGATATTTTCTGTTTTACTCGATAACTTTCCGTCAGTCAGTACGAAATGTGACCTTTCTGACAGGAAATCCCCTGTAGGTTTTTCGTGATTTCTGTAAATCACTTAACGCAGATGGCTCTTTTGAAAAGGACTCGGCAGAATTGCTTCATTCTTTTCGTCATAGCAGAGCTCGTGTTCCGTCTCTAAAGATGCAGTCGTCGTCCTTAAAGGCAATCGAGCATTTCTGTTACTGTCTATACTTCTCAACCAATGCAAGTTATAATCAAATCCTTTGGGATCAGAACGTGTCGTTGTTGTTGTTTTGGTCTCCAGTGCGAACATTGGTTTGATGCAGCTCTCCACACTAATCTTCCCTGTTCAACCTCTTGATTCTGTGCAACTAACTCAACCTACATCCATTTGAACCTATATAATGTGTTCAGAACTTGGGGTTTCCCTTCACAATTTTAGGCGCTCCTCCCCACTCTTCCTTCCAGTACCAAATTGGCGATTCCTTGATGCCTCAGAGTGAGTCTTATCAACGATCGCCTCTTTAATTATACTTGTGCCTGAAATTTCTTTTTTCCCCGTTATTACTTCCTCGTTAGTAACTGAGTCTACCCATTTAATTTCCGACATTTTTCTGTGGTACTGTGTCCACTTTTGTCTTGCATGGGCTGCACCCCATACAAATACCTTCAGAAACGACTTCCTAACATTTCGACCGTCTTTGGAGCCTCCTATTCAGAACGACTAAACTCGACCCAGTCAAACACACGAAAGGGTTTTATTTAAGTTGAGCGTTTCGTTGGCCGCTTTTTCCAGTAGATGCGGCGTTGGTTGCCAGCAGTAGGGGCCTAGATATCCGCGACAACCCGCCAGCGCCTTGTTGATCCCGTCCTAGTTGGCTCAGGTGCTGCCCCTGTAAGCTCGGCTGTTGGCCCAGCCATTACAGCGGCCTGCAGTAATGCCAGACTCTGTTGTATATTATGGGGCTGCTGGCAGGTACGAAGGCCACTGCAGCCGCCGCGCCGGCCACGTCATCATTGCCGTTGCGTAACGTTGGATGGAGTTGTTCACCCGTCCTCGCCGCCTAGAAATGAGGGACGCAGAAATGAGGGCTGTAGGCCTCTCTCTTTTAGTTACTGGTGCGAACAGTTTATGTTCCGCGCATTCTCTGTACTGGCCGTTTAGCCAGATATGCCTGCTTCATCACAGAGACTTGTTTCGTGCGCCCTTAAGCCTTCCACACATGGGCGACCCAGCGTAGCAGACCGTCGCCAGGTCGTGCGATCTATCACTAGCTGTTCGCACTCCTGTGGGCAAATTGCAAATCGCACCAATCTATATCACTGAGCGCACGTAATTCCCATGCAAACTGATGAATCGCACGCGACGAACCGGCCATGCGTGGCCATGTGGCTAAGTGGTTGCGTATCGTTAGTGTGGTTATTAAGTCTGACTGTGTGGTTCTGTTTCATTTCACTGTGCTCACTTGGAGTAAGAAGTTCACATTAGAATTTATAATTACTCAGGGAGCTCAATTCACACTATAAAAAGGAGATGAACCGCGAAGTGCGGCTTATATTAACAAGGGAGATAAGTACACTGAAGAGCCAAAGAAAGTAGTACACCTGCCTAGTATCGTGTAGGGCGCCCGAGAGCACGCAGAAGTGCTGCAACACGACGTGGCATGGACTCGACCAATGTAGAATTGACGCCATGAATCCTGCGGGGCTGGCCATAAATCCGCAAGAGTAGAGGGGATGGATAACTCTTCTGAATAGCACGTTGCAAGGCGTCCAAGATACGACCAATAATATTCATGTCTGGGGAGTTTGGTGGCCAGCGGAAGTGTTTAAACTCAGAAGAGTGTTCCTGAAGTCGCTCTGTAGCAATTCTGGACGTGTGGCGTGTCGCATTGTCCTGCTGGATTTCCCCAAGTCCGTCGGAATGCACAATGGACATGAATGAATGCAGGTGATCGGACAGGATGCTTACGTACGTGCCGCCTGTCAGAGTCGTATACAGACGCATCAGGGGTCCCATATCACTACAACTGAACACGCCCCACACCATTACAGAGCCTCCACCAGCTTGAACAGTCCCCTGCTGACGGCAAAGTTCATGGATTCATGAGGTTGTCTCCATACCCGTACATATCCGACCGCTAGATACAATGTGAAACGAGACTCGCCCGACAAGGCAACATGTTTCCAGTCATCAACAGTCCAATGTCAATGTTGACGGGCACAGACGAGGCGTAAAGGTTTGTGTGTGCAGTCATCAAGGGTACACGAATGGGTCTTCGGCTCCGAAAGTCGATATCGATGATGTTTCGTTGAATGGTTCGCATGCTGACACTTGGTGATGGCCCAGCATTGAAATCTGCAGAAATTTGTGGAAGGGTTTCACTTCTGTCACGTTGACCTATTTTCTTCAGTCGTCATTTGTTCCGTTCTTGCAGGATCTTTTTTTCCCGCCACAGCGATGTCGGAGATTTGATGTTTTATCGATTCCTGATGTTCACAGTACACTCGTGAAATGATCGTACGGGAAAATCCCCACTTCATCGCTACCTCGGAGACCCTGTGTCCTTTCGCCGTATACTGCCTGTTTAGATATTTCTGCATTTGAATACGTATGATACCAGTTTCTTTGGCGCTTTAGTGACTAAACAACTGACAGCACCAAGTTTTGGAGTGAGCAGTATTTTTAAGCTTGCGGCGTAGATATAGAAATTCAAGAGAAGTTCATAGCAGTAGTCACTAGTCACGAAACACGCGGCTCTATCTTCCGATTTTAAGTTACCTATTACACGACGATAAGTATTATTAAGTTTTTTGAAATTCTAAACACAATAAGGAAATATTAAGCCGGCGTTTCGATTGAAATATTTGGGAAATAATTATTCTATAGCTAAATCCCTTCTCGTATCATATAATCTAACTGTCCCTCGTCCAATGTACAACAAGAATTATGTGAAACAGCGGTGTTGCTGTTGCTAACATTTCTATACACACATCGAGATTATAAAAGCATTGCGTGAATACTTGCATGTAAACTACATGACTAGTAAATAAAAAAGGTTAGATTTATTTGCGAAATACACCCTGGAAAGATTCACACAACACGCTTGATGTCAATGAAAAATGTGTGTGAAGTTTTGTGTAAAATTGCAGTTCCTGAGAAAGGCATTTCAGAACAAGTCAAATCAATTTTAATTCCCGTTTACTTTTTTTCAGATTTTGGTAGCCATACGGAAATGCACTGCCATTGCTGATAAACACAGCAGTTCACTTGCCATAGCAGAATTTTACGACACAGTAGCGTTTAAAATACTGGTTGAAATTGCTTGGTCCGCAGCTCGTGGTCGTGCGGTAGCGTTCTCGCTTCCCACGCCCGGGTTCCCGGGTTCGATTCCCGGCGGGGTCAGGGATTTTCTCTGCCTCGTGATGACTGGGTGTTGTGTGCTGTCCTTAGGTTAGTTAGGTTTAAGTAGCTCTAAGTTCTAGGGGACTGATGACCATAGATGTTAAGTCCCATAGTGCTCAGAGCCATTTGAACCATTTGAAATTGCTTGGTAGACCGCTCGTCTGTGGTGTCCGTAACAGTCATCGTTTTAGTGTCGGGGAATATGTTACCAGTTTCATCAGTATTATTTCCATATTAGAAGAGAATGGGAATTTTTGCTGGAAAGTAGATTCATGTTGTCTCTGATTGCCTTGCGGTGATAACTACACTTTTCAGGAGAAAACGTGCATGTTATCTTCAGATGATTCAAATGGCTCTAAGCACTATGTGACTTAACACCTGAGGTCACCAGTCCCCTAGACTTAGAACTACTTAAACGTAACTAACCTAATGACATCACACACATCCATGGCTGAGGCAGGATTCGAACCTGCGACCGTAGCAGCAGCACGGTTCCGGATTGAAGCGCCTAGAACCGCTCGGCCGGTGATATGAAGGAAAACAGTAAGATAGTCATCTCACGCATCTACCTTCAGCGTTACTCGTTTCAAGCTGAAAAAGTACAGCTTTTCTCTTAATCGTTAACTACTGAATTGATACCGATTCGAAGCATTTGGATTTAGAAATGCGACATCTCATATTTCAGGTATGTATTCTGCAATGCCTGCAAAACCTTTTTGGTAGCTGAACGATGGTTTTCTTTCAGGAACGAACTTGTGATTCTTACATTGTGTGTTACGTGCGTGACAACTGGTAACAAGTAGACAGCGAGAGATACCGAGTATGCGTTGGAAAGTACACAGCGCATTGTAGTTCTGAAGGAAAGGCATTTTCTTTATCGTTATGTAGCTGCAGGTTTTTCATCCAGACCAGTTTTGTTTTAATTATTCACGATCTGTTCTGAATCAGGGGAATTCAGGCTATTAAAGATATCCAACATGTCGCCTAAGAATCGTGTTACCTTCATAAAGTGCTGTGGAAACTGTCAAAAGCTTATTGTAGGAAGTTACCTTGTCAAACTCTTTTTCTATCTAAAACCACTGAAACCGGATAAGATTACGAACATTTCATATCTCCGCACATTCTTGTAGTCCACGCTTTTAATGTGCAAAATGGAGGCAGAGAGTGGGTTTATTTGTGTTGTTATCCAATTGATGTCCTATCCATTGACTTTGTTTTCGCCCTTTCGGTTTGAATTTATGTAACGTTTTGGGTAACCATGTAAAATACCTACTATATCGGAATTGCTAACGAAATATCATAACTTTTGCATGAAGAAAAGAACTGGAAATAAATTAAGGTAACAGTATAAGATTATTAGCGTGGTATTCATAGCGTTAATGAAGTGAAGTACGCACTGTTATTTCGTGAGGTCTGTTGTGTATCCAGGTCACTGCAGGAGAATCGTTATTCCTCCAGTTCCGTGATATTCAACACACAGTATGGACTCTCTGTTTCGTGAGCCGCCCTCGTCTTCGCCCATTGGTGAACAGAGTCGCCAGAATTGAAACAAAGACGATATTATCGTTACTATTGTTAGTTAATGCCCTGTAGTCCACATGGCAAGCCTACTGTAGTCTGCTTTCAGTAGTTTATCTTTGCACCTATTGATCATGAATTCTAAAACAACAGGTATTTTGTCAGTACTAGCGTAACATCGTGAGCAACCTACGCGACTCCTGCCTATTTGCGGTTGGAACAGCCAGTTTTCTGAAGGTGCCCGTGCGGTTGTCGTCCTTAGCCGCAGTTTCAAATTTAACGTGTATGGAGTTCCCGTATCGCCTGCTTTCGTTCAGTAAAACCTCTAACCGCAGGCTCTCAGGTATCGCATCAGAAGTCTTTCTCTAGCATCGAAACGGGACTTACTGGCAGGGCCAGGTGGATTCGAAATTTTAAATGAGTTTTCAAACGACGAACATAGCCATCCTTCAGGCAGCATCGAACATACAAGTCTGCGATTATATTAATTAGTGACGACGCGCACGGGGAGGATTGTTGTTGCCTAGTTTAAAGCTGCAGATATCGTACAACAGACTGGACGTAGAAAAAGCGTTCGACAGTGTAAAATGGTGCATGATGTTCGTAATTCTCGAGATGGTGCGTGGAAAATGTAGAGAAGAAAGGATAATACACAATATGTATTAGATCTTATAGTTAAATGTTTCCTTGACAGTCCTGGCCGTAGTGATAATATGTAAGGGAAAAATGAATTGAAGTTTGTGTTGGGGAGGGCACTCACCTTAGATAGTTCGTGCAGCAATGTTGACCGTCGTACTGCGGTGGTGTAATGGTTAGCATTTCTGACTACCAAGCAAGAAGACCCGGGTTCGTGTCCCGGCCGCAGAACAAATTTTAATTCATTTCATCTGCTTGGATCGTTATCGTAGATAATATAAAGAGACTTAAATGTCTCAGGGAAACATTTAATTATAAGGTCTATAAGATCACCAATGGTACAAGGACGTCCCATTACGTCCAATGCTGAGGTGCTCGCCAATATCAGAGACCCCTGGCAGTAGTGACATATGTGTTGGGGAGGGCACTCAGTTGTTCGCACCTTTTAAGCTGAGTAGTTCTAATGCGACTGCTCCCTTCGTAGATACCTCAGACGTTAGAGTAGGTGGTTGTGATCCCCGTCATTGAGCCGCAGGCGACATAATGATAAGAGGCGCGGCATGCTCTGTGGAATGTGCCCTGCAGCGCTTAAGCGCTCCGAAGCACTGCCCCGCGTAATCCCCTGCGGTGCTGGTCCCCCGATTGCCTGCAATTACACCGCCAGCACTGCTTCCTTCCGTGCTACTGTGATCCTATCGCTAATCTCGCGAACTGAGTCTGCTTTAAGCACGGTCTTCCTGCTCGCCGTCCCTGTGGCTCACGAGTCGGGCGATTCTCCTGTTGGAGGGTAAAAGAACCTTAACCCCACGATCAGCCGCAGAGGACCACCCGGTGCCAACCGGCCGCCGCGTCGTCCTGTCACATTACGTTACTCAGATGCAGTATGGAGGTTCATGGGTCAGCACACCGCTCTCTCGGCCGTTGATGGCTTTCTAGACCCTGAAGCCGCTACTTCTCGTTCAAGTAGTCCTCTACTGGCAGCATGAGGCTGAGTAGATACCTTCTCAGTCATCCGACCGCGGAAAAATACTTGGCAGTACATGGAGTAGAACCAGGATGCACGGCGTGTCAGTCAGACACGCTGAGCACCAAGGCCGGTTCAAGAAAATTTCTCCACACAAGCGACATATTATTTGATGCTTTTACGCTTTTTGCTCTTGTCATGTGTATAATAATCTACCTCTGTAACTGAATGGTACCTACTTGGTGAACCTGTGTTCGATTGCTGGTGACAACACAAATGTAAACTAATAGACCAATTGCTGAAGAGGCCTCAAATGAAAATATTTCAGTAAAGGGTACTTTCCTTTGCGAACTCTTTCATGTTGTTGCACTGCCAAACAAATCAAGTACCGTGCGTGCTTGCGTGTTTGTGTGTCTAAAGGGATTTCTTAAGCTTACTAAATTTTAGCAGTCATCACACGAAGGTTGGTTTCATGTTGCTGATCTTGAGGAGACCAAAAGTTTAACGTGAAATGTAGAGAAAGTTGAAGCTTGACTTTTTACGGATACGCAAAGCACTGACTGGACTGGAAATCTCTACTTCCAGTAAAAAAACAAAAGTCTTTTCGAGGGCGAACATTAAACCTTTGGATCTGTATATCAGACCTATCGTTGCCAGTTCCAGTTATTTTAAAAAATTTAAATATACACTACTGGGCATTAAAATTGCTACACCAAGAAGAAATGCAGATGATAAACGGGTATTCATTGGACAAATATATTATACTGGAACTGACAGGTGATTACATTTTCACGCAATTTGAGTGCATAGATCCTGAGAAATCAGTACCCAGAACAACTACCTCTGGCCGTAATAACTGCCTCGATACGCCTGGGCATTGAGTCAAACAGAGCTTGGATGGCGTATACACGTACAGCTGCCCATGCAGCTTCAACACGATACCACAGTTCATCAAGAGTAGTGACTGGCGTATTGTGACGAGCCAGTTGCTCGGCCACCATTGACCAGACGTTTTCAATTGGTAAGGGATCTGGAGAATGTGCTGGCCAGGGCAGCAGTCGAACATTTTCTGTATCCAGAAAGGCCCGTACACGACCTGCAACATGCGGTCGTGCATTATCCTGCTGAAATGTAGGGTTTCGCAGGGATCGAATGAAGCGTAGAGCCACGGGCCGTAACACATCTGAAACGTAACGTCCACTGTTCAAAGTGACGTCAATGGGAACTAGAAGTGACCGAGACGTGTAACCAATGGCACCCCTATACCACCACGCCGGGTGATTCGCCAGTATGGCGATGACGAATACACACTTCCAATGTGCGTTCACCGCGATGTCGCCAAACACGGATGCGACCATCATGATGCTGTAAACAGAACCTGGATTCATCCGAAAAAATAACGTTTTGCCATTCATGCACCCAGGTTCGTCGTTGAGTACACCATCGCAGGCGCTCCTGTCTGTGATGCAGCGTCAAGGGTAACCGCAGCCACGGTCTCCGAGCTGATAGTCCATGCTGCTGCAAACGTCGTCGAACTGTTCGTGCAGATGGTTGTTGTCTTGCAAACGTCCCCATCTGTTGACTCAGGGATCGAGACGTCGCTGCACGATCCGTTACAACCATGCGGATAAGATGCCTGTCATCTCGAGTGCTAGTGATACGAGGCCGTTTGGATCCAGCACGGCGTTGCGTATTACCCTCCTGAACAGACGGATTCCATATTCTGCTAACAATCATTGGATCTCGACCAACGCGAGCAGCAATGTCGCGATACGATAAACCGCAATCGCGATAGGACACGAGGCATCACAACAACGTTTCACCAGGCAACGCCGGTCTACAGCTGTTTGTGTATGAGAAATCGGTTGGAAACTTTCGTCATGTCAGCACGTTGTAGGTGTCGCCACCGGCGCCAACCTCGTGTGAATGCTTTGAAAAGCTAATCATTTGCATATCACAGCATCTTCTTCCTGTCGGTTAAATTTCGCGTCTGTAGCACGTCATCTTCGTGGTGTAGCAATTTTAATGGCCAGTAGTGTATGTCTTCTTGTATATCCACACTTAAAAAAATTAATTATCCTGCTTCGTGGTCCCCGTAACTTGTAACGATGATAATTATAATATAAAATTAAAGTAAAAAGGCACGTGTACAGACAGCGAAATGACATAGTATACAGGGTGATTCAAAAAGAATACCACAACTTTAAAAATGTCTATTTAATGAAAGAAACATAATATAACCTTCTGTTATACATCATTACAAAGAGTATTTAAAAAGGTTTTTTTTTCACTCAAAAACAAGTTCAGAGATGTTCAATATGGCCCCCTCCAGACACTCGAGCAATATCAACCCGATACTCCAACTCGTTCCACACTCTCCGTAGCATATCGGGCGTAACAGTTTGGATAGCTGCTGTTATTTCTCGTTTCAAATCATCAATGGTGGCTGGGAGAGGTGGCCGAAACACCATATCCTTAACATACCCCCATAAGAAAAAATCGCAGGGGGTAAGATCAGGGCTTCTTGGAGGCCAGTGATGAAGTGCTCTGTCACGGGCTGCCTGGCGGCCGATCCATCGCCTTGGGTAGTTGACGTTCAGGTAGTTACGGACAGATAAGTGCCAATGTGGTGACGCTCCATCCTGCTGAAATATGAATTGTTGTGCTTCTTGTTCGAGCTGAGGGAACAGCCAATTCTCTAACATCTCCAGATACTGTAGTACAGTTACTGCTTGCTGGATGCATGCTACATTTTCATCACTCGTTCTCGGCCGTCCAGAACTTTTCCCTTTACACAAACACCCATTCTCTGTAAACTGTTTATACCAACGTTTGATACACCACCAATCAGGAGGTTTAACACCATACTTCGTTCGAAATGCACGCTGAACAACTGTCGTCGATTCACTTCTGCCGTACTCAATAACACAAAAAGCTTTCTGTTGAGCGGTCGCCATCTTAGCATCAACTGACGCTGACGCCTAGTCAACAGCGCTTCAAGCGAACAAATGTACAACTAAATGAAACTTTATAGCTCCCTTAATTCGCCGACAGATAGTGCTTAGCTCTGCCTTTTGTCGTTGCAGAGTTTTAAATTCCTAAAGTTGTGGTATTCTTTTTGAATCACCCTGTACAGTGACTTCTGTGCACCTCGGAGTCTTTGCTGCGGTAGTGGTGTACTGTGCCTACAGCTGCGACGTGCGCGATCCTGGAACATCTTTGCAACAGATGTAGTGGCTGAGGTATGCTTCCACGCAGTCGCGGCGCGGCAGACGGCGATGACAGATCCTTGCTGCTGCTGCCGTCTGTAGCCAGCTGCTTTTTGCGGCCTCCATACTCTTTACCTTGCCGGGAGAACCCGCGCAACCGCCGGCAGCCACAGGTCAATGTCCACGCTGTCATTTGGATCGCCGCACATTTGCATTTCCTTTTGGAGTACAAAGCATGAGGTCACCAGAGGCGAAGCTTCGGTGCCGGCTGTTTACCGAAGGACACCTGCCGTTGCGAAGGAGGCTCGTACTTGAGGTAGGACTCAGTGCTCCAAACTAAGACAGTGCGCGGGGCACGGCACAAGAGCACTTTCTTCAGCGTAGTTTTCCGGTCGCCTGTGTCACTGTGAAACAGCCTGGAATCGAAGCCGGATGTTTGCCTTTCGCGGTCAACGCCCCGCCAGCTAAGCCTCTTGTGCGTCAAGCTTCAACATTCCAGTTTCTCTCTCGTACTCTGGCGAGCTTACAGATACTCTTCTGCCAAACCTAGCCTTCTCTTCGTCGGGTAAGGTGTTAGACAGACGTCATAATTCGCTTTTCTGCTTAGAAGTGGTATGTTAATTTTAAACATCATGTTTCAGAACCTTCCAGTTTCTGGTAGGACTGTGTTTTCACCGCCAGATCAGGTCCACGCAGTACTGTCATCGAGACATGGTTACATTACAGCCTCCAGTATTATAGACACCTGGTCGACTCACATACACCTGTTTCTTGTGGCTTCTTTGCTTCGACAGTATTGTGTAATCGTGCTTCCCAGACGGAGGAATTAGTTTTATTCCACGGTGGTTACTTCAGCATCATGTGTAGTCCGTTATTATCCTCTTTTCTGTTTCTGTTCTTTACTTTTGTTTTGTTTGCACCCAGACTTTATGTTGTGTTCATAAGCTTTTTTATAGGTCTGAACTATTCTTCTCTGACTTCATTCGTTTCAGTCAGTCGAGTACTGTCAACTGCGAATCCTCTTAGTTTAATGTTCATTCCGAACATTCGCTCAAAGTCGTCCGTTTCTGCTTCCATACACATATCAAGCAACAGTTCTGATTTTAAACCAGGAGGAAGGACGACTGCGCCACGTAAGCTAATGACCATATATAATTCTTTTAAAATAAAAAAAAGTGGAATTGGTTCACGACGACATTTCTCTCTCGGAAAATGCTTCTGTCATGTATCATTGTGAGGGGTTAACTTCATATACTTCAATAATCGATTACTAAGGTTTACCGCTGATCGAACACAATAAATCTTAACAACACATCGAAGTTAACTAACTTGTAAGTCTCGACAAGAAGAAGAGGAAGTAAACAAAGACGCTATAAATAATGTTTTCCTCAATGTGGGTATGAAGAAATGTTATCCTTTAAACAATTTGTTGTGGCTTTTGAACATGTGGCAATCGGAATAAAATGTTCATTGCGTGTTTAGGAAGAATTGATTCCGTTTTGACATGGTACTGTTGTAATACGAGTGTAATACGATATGCGTAACGGCTTCCCAGCGAAATGTCTCCAACGTACTCAAAACAACCTTGGCAACGTGTGGGCGGACCCAGGCTGTTTTGAGTACGCTGCAGAAATTTCGATGGGATGCTCTTACACATCCTCCATACAGTTCCGATATCTCCACAAGTGATTTCCAAATTTTTGGAGCCCTGAAGAGAGGCTTTCGTGACCGTCGATTCGTATCGGACGATGAGTTGCACCCCTGGATACTGTCGTGGTTCATTAGGCAGTACCTTCATTTCTCCATGAAGGCACTAATCGCCTTGTCTCACTGTGGGATAAATGTATTAACAGTTGTGGCTGTCACTTATAAAATAGCAAACTGTTTACTTATTTTTTCCCCACGTCTCTCATTTTCATTTATCTCCCTCTTATATTACGCAATTTACGTCTATATTATTTCTTATGAGAATCTTTGCGTCCTGATATAGGAAGCGAGGTACTGTGACAACCGTACTTTTAGGGATCTCACTCCGTCTGCCGCCACCAGCAGCCGTAATGGCGCTGTAAGCCTGAAGATGGCCCGAGGAAAGGGCCGAAAACCGGTTGGCAATAAATAAAAATCTGAAAACGTGATCGAGACTGTTTTTATTCATTTTCAAAGTTTTATACCGATCGCTGTGCTTCAGTCAAGAATGCTTTCTAAAATTTTTAAGTACTGTTTGTCACTGAGAATATGGATAATTCCAAATATTTTCCATGGAAATCTGTTGCGGAAGACTGGAAATTTAGAGTAGACAATGTGTACAGTATTTTTTTTTTTTTCTTCAGATGTCCGCCAACATAGGCATCAAAGTGTCATACATGTTCCTTTCGGACCCTTCCCAGTTGCACCTAGCACTGCACGGTTCTATTTACCTGCTGGTATGGACACTGATCGCTTTGGCTCGAAGAGCATTGGAATATATAACGCTGATTACAACTTCTTTTAGACAACAGTCGGACACACGTCAGTGCATATAGAAAAGTAGAAGTTCCCTTGTGCATATTGGAACAGACTGTACTGGTGTGCATCCGCGCTTTCTGCCGTTATTTCATGTGCAGCTATCTCCAGATTACCGGAGTTAATTCGGACCCAAGACTGCACAGATAACCGGAAAACACGGGCAATCGAAAATACACTCCTGGAAATTGAAATAAGAACACCGTGAATTCATTGTCCCAGGAAGGGGAAACTTTATTGACACATTCCTGGGGTCAGATACATCACATAATCACACTGACAGAACCACAGGCACATAGACACAGGCAACAGAGCATGCCCAATGTCGACACTAGTACAGTGTATATCCACCTTTCGCAGCAATGCAGGCTGCTATTCTCCCATGGAGACGATCGTAGAGATGCTGGAAGTAGTCCTGTGGAACGGCTTGCCATGCCATTTCCACCTGGCGGCTCAGTTGGACCAGCGTTCGTGCTGGACGTGCAGACCGCGTGAGACGACGCTTCATCCAGTCCCAAACATGCTCAATGGGGGACAGATCCGGAGATCTTGCTGGCCAGGGTAGTTGACGTACACCTTCTAGCGCACGTTGGGTGGCACGGGATACATGCGGACGTGCATTGTCCTGTTGGAACAGCAAGTTCCCTTGCCGGTCTAGGAATGGTAGAACGATGGGTTCGATGACGGTTTGGATGTACCGTGCACTATTCAGTGTCCCGTCGACGATCACCAGTGGTGTACGGCCAGTGTAGGAGATCGCTCCCCACACCATGATGCCGGGTGTTGGCCCTGTGTGCCTCGGTCGTATGCAGTCCTGATTGTGGCGCTCACCTGCACGGCGCCAAACACGCATACGACCATCATTGGCACCAAGGCAGAAGCGACTCTCATCGCTGAAGACGACACGTCTCCATTCGTCCCTCCATTCACGCCTGTCGCGACACCACTGGAGGCGGGCTGCACGATGTTGGGGCGTGAGCGGAAGACGGCCTAACGGTGTGCGGGACCGTAACCCAGCTTCATGGAGACGGTTGCGAATGGTCCTCGCCGATACCCCAGGAGCAACAGTGTCCCTAATTTGCTGGGAAGTGGCGGTGCGGTCCCGTCCCCTACGGCACTGCGTAGGATCCTACGGTCTTGGCTGCATCCGTGCGTCGCTGCGGTCCGGTCCCAGGTCGACGGGCACGTGCACCTTCCGCCAACCACTGGCGACAACATCGATGTACTGTGGAGACCTCACGCCCCACGTGTTGAGCAATTCGGCGGTACGTCCACCCGGCCTCCCGCATGCCCACTATACGCCCTCGCTCAAAGTCCGTCAACTGCACATACGGTTCACGTCCACGCTGTCGCGGCATGCTACCAGTGTTAAAGACTGCGATGGAGCTCCGTATGCCACGGCAAACTGGCTGACACTGACGGCGGCGGTGCACAAATGCTGCGCAGCTAGCGCCATTCGACGGCCAACACCGCGGTTCCTGGTGTGTCCGCTGTGCCGTGCGTGTGATCATTGCTTGTACAGCCCTCTCGCAGTGTCCGGAGCAAGTATGGTGGGTCTGACACACCGGTGTCAATGTGTTCTTTTTTCCATTTCCAGGAGTGTACACATGTTTATAGCGGAAGCTGCTATTTGCTGTATTTACTAAACAAGATGCAATTCACATTTGGAAGTCCACTGCATTACTTAATCGTTAATTCTCGGAAACTGACAACATAATTACAAGGGCAGAACCACCAAAATGTACCTCACGATGAAATGGAAAACAACAGAAAAATATTTCAGGGATGGGGCTGAGACCCGCAATGTCTCCTGGTTGTAGAACATGAGTCACATGCATAATGGTGTATTCCAAACGAAAATGTTACTCCTAATTATAACAGAATACTTCTGCCTTTATTTTTTTAATCTCCCAACTGTGCACGGATGAACCGCAATCCGGGTAATAGCACACTCTTAGTCCAGAGCTAGGGGAATATGCCTTTCCGGGCGGTTGGTTAATCTTGATAAAACCTCATGGACATGGAAAGGTGCATATACATAACTGCAAACATGCATTATATTGCAATAGCCAATTTATATGGGGAGAAATTGTTTAAAATACATTTCTCTGTAGATACGTGACTGCTGTAGGTAAAAACGTAACAGGACGAGTAGACGACAATGAAACAAGCAAATAATCCTTATAAACATAGGTCTGGAAACCCGAAACGACTTTTTACGACTAAGCAGATGAACGCCTTGAAGTAGAAGCCCTGAGAATCCAGACTGCCGATATTCACTTAAACACATTATAGTTGTTCGAAGTGTCCCCAATTCATGTGTACACAGGCTTCAGCATGTTTCCTCATCAACGGCGTACACGTTAAAAAATCCCAGGTGTGTTCTAAACGCATTGACAACCTTCCACAATGCGTTCGCGAAGGTCATCCACACTATCAACAGGTATGTAATACATCAAAGCAAAAATCTGACTGCTTTAAATCGGTGGCCGTGGGAGGAGATGGTGTTTGCGAGCGAAACATTTAAATGTGTGTGAATTCCTAAGGAACCAAACTGCTGAGGTCCTCGGTCCCTTGACTTACTCACTACTTAAACTAACTTGCACTAAGAACAACGCACACACCCATGCCCAAGGAAGGATTCTAACCTCCGGCGGAAGGGGAGTATCCGGAATGATGACAAGTCAAACGAGGGCAGTGTATCACTTTTGAATTTACGCCCTTGTTGCAATGTTCCGGCCTAAACGTAGCATTAGACATTAACGGCGTTGTAACATTGTTATGACCGCACTTGTGCACACGTCGTATCGGGAAAACCGGCTGTAAACAACAGCTGTGGCCGCGGCACTTCAGATAAAGTGCGAAAGTAGTTATCTAGCCTACATAAAACACCAATTTAAATTATTTGCAGTTCGTCATCGAAATGGATATAATGAAATTATTTTCGAATCGTCGCAGATGTGACGCCATTTGGGGATAATAAATTAACTAGATGAGATTTGTTCGGATATTATCTCGGCTTTTTAATTCTCTTATTTTTACGTTTTAAGTGGACTAACGATTAACAAATCATCGGATTTGCAGATATATATGACATAAAGGTTTTTTTTTTCATCGAAAATAGTTGTGATTTCCGACGTGGCGGTTAGGTTGGGACATTAGAGCGCAGATGATGATGATGATGAAGTCCCATACTCCGTGACGGGGCGTAGGGGAACGATGCGGGAGACCCGCGCCGCCGTACTAGGCAAGGTCCTAGTGGAGGTGGTTTGCCATTGCCTTCCTCCGACCGTAATGGGGATGAATGATGATGATAAAGACGCCACTACAACACCCAGTCATCTCGAGGCAGGAAAAATCCCTGACCCCGCCGGGAATCGAACCCGGGACCCCGTGCTCGGGAAGCGAGAACGCTACCGCGAGACGACGAGCAGCGGACATTAGAGCGCAGATTAAATTTATTTGCACGTTACTCTATATCATGCCGAACATTATTGTATTTCATTATGCCGCCATGTAACCTCGTCACGATGATGTTTACCGAACAGAACCCTGTTACTGATTCCGCCGTATTATGAAATCAGTCATCTTCTCTCATTAGCAACTGCTATCGCGTATTTGGCACATTTTCCTTGACTACTCTATCAGAAGAAATGGAACACCCTCAAGGTGTGTATTCAACGGCACAAGGGTCTAATATGTGGATTACATGAGGATTATAGTGTTAGTGAGTTATTTGCGATGGTAATCGGCGATCAGAGGGCGTTCAAGAGGTCTGTCTGTGCAACCTTTGTTTTTTTCTCTTCAGACAAAAACTTTGCTGTGCTTGGAAAATTCATTTAGGGCACAACCATGACTTACCGCCGAGTACGTACTCTGTTGAACAGCTTCATCCATTTAAACGGGGTCACATTGTGGGCTTGCGGCAAGCCGGATGGATGCATCGAGTGATTGCTACACATGTTGGGCGCAGTGTATTGGTGGTGTGTGGCTGCTTTGAACAGTTGTCTGTGGAACATTGCCACACTTGTAGACCAAGTTCTGGACGTCCACGTAATACAATCCCTTCTGTGAGCAGCGATGGCCCGCGGAACATCATCCAGGGACGAAATCCGGGCACATGGTGCGATTGCCGTGTCATCAGGAAGCGTTGGGAATGTTCTGCTTGTAACACGACTAATAACACGTGTGAATCTGGCCAGGCTACCACTGACGCCACAACATCGCCAATCACGGCTACCCTGGTGACGCTATAGAGTCGACTGGAGAGTGGAATGGCGCTCTGTTGTCATCAGTGATGAGAGAAGAGTGTCTCTGTACGGTATTGATTCACTTACGAGTGTATGGTGTGCACTTGGCGAGGTGCCTATTCCAGAGTGCATTCGCCCACGACACACATGTCCCATCACAGCCTTCTTGGTGGTGATGGGGGTTGGGGGCACAAGTTAGAACATTTGCTGTTTCCGTTGGGTAAAGTAACAATTGCCCACAACACTGCACAGGCTTCATCCCCCTGATGCGCCCATTTCGTCGGCTGGAAGGTGACGGGCTTTTTCCACAGGACAGAGCACGTCCACATATGTCAGGTGCGACGCGACGCGCTCGTGGTAGTGTCAACTACCACCTTGACCAGGAACATGTCCACATCTCTCCCCAATTGAAGATATACAGGACACGATGAAGCGGGAATTTACTCGTTGTGGAGGGCCTGCGAAGACCAGTGCTGAAATGCAACAAAAGGCTCAAGATGCTTAGGACGATATATCGCAGGGTTCCATTCGCACAACTTGATCGTTTGTATGCGAGAAAACACGCCTGAGCTGCCGCCAGAGGGGCGTACACTGTGTAATGGTTCGACTCTCTGGGCACCGTTTACTGTGACGACACGTGTGTGTTCCGTTTGGCGTGAGTTTATCATAGACACCTACGATAATGACCTACCTGTCACTTCAGTAGTTAATAAAAGGACATTGGCGTTGAGAGTTTTGCATTTTTGCAAGCGGTGCATAATTTTCAGTGTTCGGTATGGCACATTTTATGATTTGTGACAGTAAATGTAATGTACTGCTTTTCTACATTTCTGATTCATATGTACACTGAAACTGGTACACCTGCCTAATATCGCCCACGAGAGCTCGCAGAATTGCCGCAACACAACGTTTCGCGGACTCGAAGTAGTGCTGGACGGAATTGACGCCATGAATCCTGTAAGGTTGTCCATAAATCTGTAAAAGTACGAGGGTATGGAGATCTCTTCTGAACAGCACGTTACAAGGCATCCCAGACATGCTCAATGATGTCCATGTCGGGGGAGTTTGGTGGTCAGCGGAAGTGTTTAAAGTCAGATTGTTCCTGGAGCCACTCTGTAGCAATTCCGGACGTGTAGGGTATCGCATTTTCCTGCTGGAATTGGCCACGTCCGTCAGAATGCACAATGGACATGAATGGATGCAGGTGATCAGACAATGTTTACGTACGTGTCACTTGTCAAAGTAGTATCTAAACGTATCAGGGGTTCCCTATCACTCCACCTGCACGCGCCCCATACCATTACAGAGCCTCCAAATGGTTGAAATGGCTCTGAGTACTGTGGGACAACACATCTGAGGTCATCAAACCCCTAGACTTCGAACTACTTAACCCTAACTAACCTAAGGACATCACACACATCCATGCCCGAAGCAGGATTCGAACCTACGACCGTAGCGGTCGCGCAGTTCCAGACTGAAACGCCTAGAACCACTCGGCCACTACGGCCGGCTACAGAGCCTCCAACAGCTTGAAAAGTCCGTTGCTGACACGCAGAGTTCATGGATTCATGAGGTTGTCTCCTTCTCCGTACACGTCCATCCGCTCGATACAATTGGACACGAGACTCGTCCGACCAGGCAACGTGTTTCCTCTCATCAACAGTCCAATATCTGCGTTGACGGGCCCAGGCAAGGCGTAAAGGTTTGTGCCGTGCAGTTATCAAAGGTACGCGAGTGAACCTTTGGCTCCAAAAGCCCATATCGATGATGTTTCCGTGAATGGTTCGCACTCTCTGACACCTGTTAATGGCCCAGCATTGAAATCTGCAGCAATTTTGGGTTGCACTTCTATCACTTTGAACGATTCTCTTTAGCCGTGGTTGGTCCCGTTCTTGTAGGATGTTCGTCCGGCTGCAGCGATGTCGGAGATTTGATGTTTTATCGGATTCCTGATATTGAGGGTACACTCGTGAAACGGTCGGACGGGAAATTCCCCACTTCATCGCTAACTCGGAAATGCTGTCATATTGCTCTTGCGACAACTATAACACCACGTTCAAATGCACTTAAATCTTGATAACCTGCCATTATAGCAGCAGTAACCGATCTAACAACTGCGCCTTTTTTGTAAAAAAAAAAAAAGAAAAAGAAAAGAGAAAGGTGGAGCCCTCGACGCCCACACTGGCATGATGGCCAACTCAGTAGGTCTACTGCCATCTCTGCATAAGGGTTAGTATTCACTGAAGTGAGGTGTTGCAGGATGTGGGTACTGCGATGTTTGCGTACGTCTGGTTAAGGTTAACCATTAATACGCGCTCATCTGGAGATAGATTGGGTCGAAGTCGAACGAAGGGTAGCGGTTTGTAGGGCAGAGGAAAAAAAGTGCCAAGGCAAGAGTCAAGAGAAAAAAACCTCTGCGATAATTAGGTCGGGTGGTAAGAGCAGTAGCGGATGTCTTGCTGCCTGCGATAGGTCATGCAAGGGTAGGTTTTCTTAGTAGTGGATATCATGCATGTCGATACCTTTGGCGTTGTGCGGTTGTGTTGCTCGGAGGCTGCCGCTGGGTGCCGGTGTAGAGCTCTGGTTCAGCGTCAGCAATCTGGGAACAGTTAGGTATATTATCGTTTTTGTGTCCGATAGGTCATATACCGGATGCACAGTGTTGGGCGACGTTGGCGGTTTGTTTGTGCGTCAGTGAGCGAGCTCGTCGGTGTCCCTGTTGTGGCCTGTTGGTGGGCTCTAATAACAGCTGGTAATTACCAGTCAGTGTTGCTGATATGCAGGGGCTCGCCGACCTTTGTCGCTTGTTGGTGTATGTTAGTTTACTATAGGTGGCTATGCCCTAGCTAGTAGTGTCTTTCGCCGCTTGTGCTTCCACCTATGGTTGTGATCGTAGTTTCCCAGAGTGAGGATGAAAGGATTGTTCGAGTGTCTCGAGTCCTGTATAGTCGTGTGGCGTGTTTTTTGAATACTTCCTAGAGGGTATCAAGGCGGTATTCATGGTGAAGATCCACGGTGCGTGTGTAGCGTGGAGCTTGCTAATGATTCGTAGCACTTTGTTCTGCATGATCTGCAGGCGGCGCAGTCGTGTAGGAGCTGCATATCGCCAGACGGGAGCTGCGTACTTCATCAGAGGTCTAATCAGTGTAATGTATATGGACCTCGACACCCTCCTATTCAGTGTGCTTTCCCTGTTGAGCATTGGGTAGAGCTGTTTGAGCCTCGCGTGCGTTCTGTTGGCAACGTACTCGATGTGGTCCCCCAATGTGAGTTTCCGGTCCAGCCAGACACCTAGGTCCCCGCCAGACACTTGTAGTTTTATATAGTGTCGCCGACTGCAGCGCCGTATTCAGCCTGTTTACAAATCTCTGAATTTGAATACGCATGTCTGTACCAGTTTCTTTGGCGCTTCAGTGTATGACATTGTCTGCTTTGGACGCCTGGTGATTTTTAACTGTGTTTGTGTTTGTGTGTGAGTGTGTAAGGCAGCAGCTGACGAGCCTCTTTGCTTGTTGCAGACGCGCTGCTGGCGGACCTGCAGAACACGACCCTGGGCGGCGCTCCCGCCCCCGGCCCCGGGCCCGCCCTCGGCCACGGCCACGGCCACGGCGGCACGTACCCGGGCTCGCACGCCTCCGCCAGCCCCACGCCGCCCCCGCACTCCTCCGGCGGCTACGGCTCGCTCAGCGGCCGCGGCCACCACGTGCGCGAGACCGTCACCACCACGACGACCGAGTACCGGCCCGCCGCCGCACCGCACCCGGAGCCGCCGCTCTCGGTAAGCACCAGCCCCCCTTCCTGTATTCTGCTTCACATCTGTTACTCGACAAAGCGAAATGTAGATCCGGTACGGCGATAACTAATTTTGGTCACGTGTCTGTAGGAGAGTCGGCGAAAGAAAATCGCTGGCAACTGACAGCGCTATTGCCAGCTTTCAACTGCAAAGCACAATGGGCCGCAGGGGAAATCAGTAGTGATCTATAGAGCTGCAACAACGCTGAGGCGGCTGCCATGGCAGCTAACTCTAAATATAGATAAATGTAAATTAATGCAGATGAATAGGAAAAAGAACCTGTAATGTTTGAATACTCCATTAGTAGTGTAGTGCTTGAGACAGTCACGTCGATTAAATATTTGGGCGTAACATTGCAGAGCGATATGACGTGGGACAAGCATGTAATGGCAGTTGTGGGGAAGGCGGATAGTCGTCTTCGGTTCATTGGTAGAATTTTGGGAAGATGTGGTTCATCTGTGAAGGAGACCGATTATAAAACACTAATACGACCTATTCTTGAATACTGCTCGAGCGTTTGGGATCCCTACCAGGTCGGATTGAGGGAGGACATAGAAGCAATTCAGAGGCGGGTTGCTAGATTTGTTACTGGTAGGTTTGATCATCACGCGAGTGTTACGGAAATGCTTCAGGAACTTGGGTGTGAGTCTCTAGAGGAAAGGAGGCGTTCTTTTCGTGAATCGCTACTAAGGAAATTTAGAGAACCAGCGTTTGAGGCTGACTGCAGTACAATTTTACTGCCGCCAACTTACATTTCATGGAAAGACCACAAAGATAAGAGAGATTAGGGCTCGTACAGAGGCATATAGGCAGTCATTTTTCTGTCGTTCTGTTTGGGAGTGGAACAGGGAGAGAAGATACTACTTGTGGTACGAGGTACCCTCCGCCACGCACCGTATGGATTTCGGAGTGTGTATGTAGATGTAGATGCCATAGAGACGTATGGGAAATCGTGTTAAGTGACTGGTTGACGTAGTCTCGCGAAGATCCGTGCAACTGTCAGGGATCTTCTTTCGCCGATTCTGCCATACACTATCCCAGCAGAAGTTCCAGATACATACTAGTGGACACTAATGTGCAGTGTGTCCATCCCTCGCCTTTACGACGTATTAACTCTGCTCGGAACACTATCAGTGAAGTGTCTGAGTGTATGTGGAGGACCCATTATTCCTCAACAGCTGCAACCAGAGAAGGTAGTGATGTCGGACACTGGGGTCTCGAGAAAAGTCGACATTCTAACTCATCCGCAGTGTGTTACATTGGGTTGAGGTCGGCACTCTGAACGGGCCAGTCCGCTTTGGAATGTTATTCTTCACAAACCTCACAGATGCTTGAAAGTCTCTTCGGGTTTGCTGCCGGATGCTAAAATCGACTCGATAACCCAAGAACTTGCGCATTTGATGGCTGTTTGTAAGGAAAATGTATTATCCGAGAAGCAGATTCGTCGGGCTATGGAGTTTGGACCATCTGTGGAGGTGCATGAAGAGGTACACAGATCGGTGACCTTTCTTCCTTATGCTGGAGGCATATCGTTTAAGATTGGACGAATTTTAAGGAATTTTAACATTAGGAGTGTGTTCCGTCCACCTCCTAAGATTAGGGCACTACTCGGCTCTGTGAGAGATGATTTGGGCCTTAGGAAACCCGGTGTATAAAAAATTCCGTGTCAGTGTGGGAAGGCCTACATTGGCCGTTCGATTCGCACAGTTCATAACAGGTGTGTCGAACATCGCCGTCATACGAGGCTACAACAGCCGGAAAAATCAGCAGTAGCAGAACACTGCTTAAATGAGGGACACAGTATGAAATTTGATGGAACTGTGGTAATTGCCAACATTTCCGGTTTTTGGGACAGTGTCTATAAAGAGGCGATTGAAATTAGGTAGGTGGATAATTTAATTAACAGAGACAATGGGTTTCCTCTAAGCAAGACGTGGAATCCTGTATTATCTCGCATCAAAATTGAACATCTTCGGTGCGGCTCTGAGTGCGATATATCGTTGCCAGCAGTGTTCTACTAAGGGCGACGCCACCTCCCTGTCTTGGAGGGCAGCATCCGTGATGGACGGCGCATGGCTCGTGGTGGCCTATATTGGACGTCGATATGCAGCCTGGCGTCAGTTCTCAGCGGGACTCATCAGCAGAAGCAGCCTTCTCCTGAAGATGGCGACCAGTTGGATCGCCGAAATGTCGAGTCAAGTAGATTGTAGGATCCGGCAGCAAACCCGAAGAGACTTCCAAGACTTATTACGCCAGGACGGCCTGCGTAGCCACTCAGAGATGCTGCTTTATGATACGGTGCTTTGCATGCTGTTACAATCAATCATCTTCGAACTGTTCCTCTGTAGTAAGCAGTATGTGTTGATATCCTTCCACATTTAGCATTTTCGTAAGCGGGATAAGGGGACCACTCCTTAACCGCGAAAACCTCCTCATACTCTAAGACTACCTACTCCATACTCCACTGTAGGTATTACACTTTCCCCAGCCATTCGCCATACTCAAAACATTTGTATCGGGTAATCGGAGGGTGTGAGTCATCACTCCAAATCACTTGTGCCCAGTCACCCACTGTCCACTGGTGTCGCTATTGAACCGCTTGAAGTGTCGCTAAGCACTGACTGCAGAAATGTGTGGCTTATGAGGAGCTGCTCGGCCAGTGTACCCCATTCTTTTTGGGTCCCTACCCCAGCCCCTGTGCTACCTGGACTGCTGGTAGCACTTTGAAACTCAGGAGTCATTCCTTCCGCTGATTTCATTCGATGTTCTACAACCACCCTCCGCAATGCTCCACGGTCCCCCTTCGTCAGTACGTGAAGTCCACCTGGTCTTGGTTCGGCCGTGGCTCTCCCTTCGCGTTTCCACAGTACAGCCACATCACTAAGAGTTGACTTGGCAGCTGTAATAGGGTTGGAATGTCGCTGATGGATTTCTTACTTCGAAGTCACTGAGCTCTGCTCACTGACTCACTGTACTGTTACTGCTGCTCTGCTGACAACCACAGTACTGTCCGACTCCTTTTATACTGACGGCTCCGACTCTCGTTGCATGTCGTGGTCAATTTCGCATTACGTGGGGATGCGCGGAGACGTTTGATCACGTTGCGTAGGGGCAGTCGCGCTTCAGTTAGTTCGCAATGCATGGACTGAAAGTTGTATTGGAAAATAACTCCACGTACAACTGCGGCCTGTTGCTTCTAACATCATTAACTTTATTGATCATAACAAAGAGAAAGAAGCGGTAGTGCTGATGGAAAGGTGATAGAATGTACGAGCAAAGTGTTCAAAAATGGTTCAAATGGCTCTGAGCACTATGGGACTTAACTTCTGAGGCCATCAGTCCCCTAGAACTTAGAACTACTTAAACCTAACTAACCTAAGGACATCACACACATTCATGCCCGAGGCAGGATTCGAACCTCCCAACGTAGTGCCTAGAACTGCTCGGCCACTTCGGCCCGCAGCAGAAGTGTTAAACCAAAGTAAGTCAGTGGTGTACAAATTACGACGATGTGAGTCGAATGAAGTGTCTACACCGAAGAAGAAGAAGAAGAAGAAGAAGAAGAAGAAGAAACAACGTGCACACAGTAAAAACTCACAGGCAATACGGATAATTGTGTTCTTAGGCTAAAATTTCTGCGATATTCAAATGTTCAAATGACTGTGAAATCTTATGGGACTTAACTCCTAAGGTCGTCAGTCCCTAAGCTTACACACTACGTAACCTAAATTATCCTAAGGACAAACACACACACCCATGCCCGAGGGAGGACTCGAACTTCCGCCGGGACCAGCCTCTGCGATATTATGAGCAATACAAGGAAGTACCAAATGTGTTATGGTTTACGTAGGCCTGACCACACCGTGATAGAACGCCGCAGCGATCTTCAGGTCTAGCAAAGAAACCCTGAGAACAATTGTTTGCCAAAATAAACAACGAATTATGTACTTCAAAAAAGGTAAACTACGTAAGACAAAGGAAGTATCAGAAGTAAAGCAGTTAGTAGTTTGTTTAGGCAAGACGTGGATTCATACATACTACACTGTGAATAATTGCCGGGAGAATGATTCTGTGGAAGCAGGGAAAGGCGGTTGTCTGCCCTACCTGGATGTTTCGGATAGACTGAATAATGATGGCTCGCTGGGGCATTCAGCGTATCAAAAGCCCCCTCATAGCAATTTGTATTTGCAATCACCGGCCGCGCGGGATTAGCCGAGCGGTCTCAGGCGCTGCAGTCATGGACTGTGCGGCTGGTCCCGGCGGAGGTTCGAGTCCTCCCTCAGGCACGGGTGTGTGTGTTTGTCCTTAGGATAATTTAGGTTAAGTAGTGTGTAAGCTTAGGGACTGATGACCTTAGGAGTTAAGTCCCATAAGATTTCACACACAATTGAACATTTTGTAATCGCTGAATTCTCTTCACTTGTCAAAAACTCTTGAGTGTGCTTGAAACACTTGCACACAAAGTTTACACAGTCTCAGATCCTGATGTTTGTCTGAAGAGCGCCGCTACCTACAAACAGTGTTCTGAGAAAATAGAAATTCTAGCCAGCAGGTTAGCATAATATTATCAGCTAAAACCAAAAACGAGGAACTGGATAAAGAGCAGTGCACGGTGGCAAAATCTCTAGCTTTTCTTGCCTTTCTTGGCAATATTTCATTCAAGGTAGTCAGAATCCTCCAGAGATTTGAGGTTGAAGTGGTTTTCCTCCCTCTATCAAAATTTAAGTCCTCCTGGGATCAGTAAAGGACGGATGGTGGGAATTTACAAAATATATTTCCAGTGGCTTGTGGATTACATAGGCCAAACTACATGCATCATGGTAGAACGCTGCATTGACATAAACGCTGCACTCGCTTTATGCGACCAACCAAGTCTGCTATGACTGAAAACTGTATCTTCGCCGGACATTCAATGATGATAAAACACTAATTTTGGCCAGAGGTGACATAATTTTGCGACTCCACTATTAAAGAATCGGTGGAAATATGCATGCTGGAAAATCTGTTGTTGTTGTTGTTGTGGTCTTCAGTCCTGAGACTGGTTTGATGCAGCTCTCCATGCTACTCTATCCTGTGCAAGCTTCTTCATCTCCCAGTACCTACTGCAACCTACATCCTTCTGAATCTGCTTAGTGTATTGATCTCTTGGTCTCCCTCTACGATTTTTACCCTCCACGCTGCCCTCCAATGCTAAATTTGTGATCCCTTGATGCCTCAAAACATGTCCTACCAACCGATCCCTTCTTTTAGTCAAGTTGTGCCACAAACTTCTCTTCTCCCCAATCCTATTCAATACCTCCTCATTAGTTACGTGATCTACCCACCTTATCTTCAGCATTCTTCTGTAGCACCACATTTCGAAAGCTTCTATTCTCTTCTTGTCCAAACTAGTTATCGTCCATGTCTCACTTCCATACATGGCTACACTCCATACAAATACTTTCAGAAACGACTTCCTGACACCTAAATCTATACTCGATGTTAACAAATTTCTCTTCTTGAGAAACGCTTTCCTTGCCATTGCCAGTCTACATTTTATACCCTCTCTACTTCGACCATCATCAGTTATTTTACTCCCTAAATAGCAAAACTCCTTTACTACTTTAAGTGTCTCATTTCCTAATCTAATTCCCTCAGCATCACCCGACTTAATTTGACTACATTCCATTATCCTCGTTTTGCTTTTGTTGATGTTCATCTTATATCCTCCTTTCAAGACATTGTCCATTCCGTTCAACTGCTCTTCCAAGTCCTTTGCTGTCTCTGACAGAATTACAATGTCATCGGCGAACCTCAAAGTTTTTACTTCTTCTCCATGAATTTTAATACCTACTCCGAACTTTTCTTTTGTTTCCTTTACTGCTTGCTCAATATACAGATTGAATAACATCGGGGAGAGGCTACAACCCTGTCTCACTCCTTTCCCAACCACTGCTTCCGTTTCATGCCCCTCGACTCTTATAACTGCCATCTGGTTTCTGTACAAATTGTAAATAGCCTTTCGCTCCCTGTATTTTACCCCTGCCACCTTCAGAATTTGAAAGAGAGTATTCCAGTCAACATTGTCAAAAGCTTTCTCTAAGTCTACAAATGCTAGAAACGTAGGTTTGCCTTTTCTTAATCTTTCTTCCAAGATAAGTCGTAAGGTCAGTATTGCCTCACGTGTTCCAACATTTCTACGGAATCCAAACTGATCTTCCCCGAGGTCGGCTTCTACCAGTTTTTCCATTCGTCTGTAAAGAATTCGCGTAAGTATTTTGCAGCTGTGACTTATTAAACTGATAGTTCGGTAATTTTCACATCTGTCAACACCTGCTTTCTTTGGGATTGGAATTATTATATTCTTCTTGAAGTCTGAGGGTATTTCACCTGTCTCATACATCGTGCTCACTAGATGGTAGAGTTTTGTCATGACTGGCTCTCCCGAGGCCATCAGTAGTTCTAGTGGAATGTTGTCTACTCCCGGGGCCTTGTTTCGACTCAGGTCTTTCAGTGCTCTGTCAAACTCTTCACGCAGTATCTTATCTCCCATTTCGTCTTCATCTACATCCTCTTCCATTTCCATAATATTGTCCTCGAGTACATCTCCCTTGTATAAACCCTCTATATACTCCTTCCACCTTTCTGCCTTCCCTTCTTTGCTTAGAACTGGGTTTCCATCTGAGCTCTTGATATTCATACAAGTGGTTCTCTTCTCTCCAAAGGTCTCTTTAATTTTCCTGTAGGCAGTATCTATCTTACCCCTAGTGAGACAAGCCTCTACATCCTTACATTTGTCCTCTAGCCATCCCTGCTTAGCCATTTTGCACTTCCTGTCGATTTCATTTTTGAGACGTTTGTACTCCTTTTTGCCTGCTTCATTTACTGCATTTTTATATTTTCTCCTTTCATCAATTAAATTCAATATTTCTTCTGTTACCCAAGGATTTCTATTAGCCCTCGTCTTTTTACCTACTTGATCGTCTGCTGCCTTCACCACTTCATCCCTCAGAGCTACCCATTCTTCTTCTACTGTATTTCTTTCCCCCATTCCTGTCAATGGTCCCCTTATGCTCTCCCTGAAACTCTCTACAACCTCTGGTTCTTTCAGTTTATCCAGGTCCCATCTCCTTAAATTCCCACCTTTTTGCAGTTTCTTCAGTTTCAATCTGCAGTTCATAACCAATAGATTGTGGTCAGAATCCACATCTGCCCCAGGAAATGTCTTACAATTTAAAACCTGGTTCCTAAATCTCTGTCTTACCATTATATAATCTATCTGAAACCTGTCAGTATCTCCTGGCTTCTTCCATGTATACAGCCTCCTTTCATGATTCTTGAACCAAGTGTTAGCTATGATTAAGTTATGCTCTGTGCAAAATTCTACAAGGCGGCTTCCTCTTTCATTCCTTCCCCCCAATCCATATTCACCTACTATGTTTCCTTCTCTCCCTTTTCCTACTGACGAATTCCAGTCACCCATGACTATTAAATTTTCGTCTCCCTTCACTACCTGAATAATTTCTTTTATCTCGTCATACATTTCATCTATTTCTTCATCATCTGCAGAGCTAGTTGGCATATAAACTTGTACTACTGTAGTAGGCATGGGCTTTGTGTCTATCTTGGCCACAATAATGCGTTCACTATGCTGTTTGTAGTAGCTAACCCGCACTCCTATTTTTTTATTCATTATTAAACCTACTCCTGCATTACCCCTATTTGATTTTGTATTTATAACCCTGTAATCACCTGACCAAAAGTCTTGTTCCTCCTGCCACCGAACTTCACTAATTCCCACTATATCTAACTTTAACCTATCCATTTCCCTTTTCAAATTTTCTAACCTACCTGCCCGATTAAGTGATCTGACATTCCACGCTCCGATCCGTAGAACGCCAGTTTTCTTTCTCCTGATAACGACGTCCTCTTGAGTAGTCCCCGCCCGGAGATCCGAATGGGGGACTATTTTACCTCCATGGACCGTAATAGCGGCTACCTGTTGGATAATGCATTGGAACCCCATCATTTCCACGATTTGCTCTAATCGAAGACCGTCAAGTGACTCCGATGGGGCGGCAAGTGACAACAGTGTCAGCTGAATTCCGCAGTTGTAACACCGATGGCGCTGCCCGCAAGATAGTTGGTTTGTGTGCCACTACTATCTTAACGCACATGATGAATACACACAGCACGTTAGTAAATTGCCAGAAGGGGGGGAAGACTTAATCAGTCTTCGATTGCTCAACAGAAGATGACTGGCAGGTGCCCGGTCGAAACATTATGGACTGTAGGTAATGACGACCGGCAGTAAGCCCGAAAATTCTTTTAATACAATTCTACTGTCCGAGGAATACGGTCGTAAAAAGTGCGTGCCGCGCGGGGTAGCCGGGCGGCCTGATGCGCCTTGTCACGGTTCGCGCGGCTCCCCGCGTCGGAAGTTCGAGGCCTCCCTCGGGCATGGTGTGTGTGTTGTCCTTAGCGTAAGTTAGATTAAGTAGTGTGTAGGCTTAGGGACGGATAACCACAGCACGTTGGTCCCATAAGACTTTTCCACAAATTTTCCAAAAAGTGCGGCCATTGTTCAGTTTTGCTATCTAGGGCACTGGCAGGTAGCGTGTGGCAGCATCGTACTGGTAAGAACACTTCAAGTCTATCATTGTTACATACCTCACTGTTTCTCAAGCGTAAGCACCATTTTGATAGCACCCTATCCGGCATTAAGTTCGCTTTATCAGGTAATACTTGTCTCAGCAGGCATTTCCTGTGCAGTTTGTTTACGTTCATTCTTCTTCTGTGTGGGCGCAAGATCTTTCACAACCAATGCCATTGCGCAATTGGGAGGTAGCGCATCTATTAGCGACCGTTGTGAAATGGATGTATGTTTCTCCAAGGGGGTACATTAGAGCTGCCGGGTCTCAGCGTGTCTACCACAGAAACATGTGGAAAAGTTCACAGTTATTCATATACACATAGTACTGGACAGAATGACACAAACCGCGTTTCAGTGGACCTGAAATTGCGGTGCTCCTTTTTTAAATACATTTTATTAAGTCGCTTTCTTCTCTGTCTTTCTGTTCGGTAAAAAATAATTTGCAATTGATTTAAAACTAACTTCCCCACCAGCTACAGACTTGAAATGGATGGCAATGCGGTAGTGTGGCGGTAAGAACCACTTGCCTGTAATAGGCGAAGGGGTGTTGGTGAAAAGGGATGACTATGAGCATAGCGTAAGGTCTCTGCACGAAGGCTGTGGTTAACAAATTGGGTCACAGCACCTACGGGCGCAGTGTGCGTATACGACCCGCTACAGAAAGAGTCTGCGACAACTCATTGAATTTATGCGAGCAGGTGCAGCTCTGTAGCGGCTTAAGCAGTTTCTGCCAAACTTCGCATACGTATCACTTGCAACCTGGAAAAAGTTACTGTGACGCTAAGATACCCCTTCCTCCACCCGTAAGCAACCCTACGGTTCAAGGTAGGGGTGAAAAGGGGTTATATGAAAGCATAACTCAGGGACACCTGGAGCAGTTTCAGCCAAATATGGCGTATATGTGACTGAGTGTACTTTTGTTTTTATTAACTCGCCCTCTTGTCTGTGTCCTTGACTTTCCAGTACAGATTTTGGAATTTATTTTAAATCAATTTCCCGATGAACTAGAAACTTTGAACGTGGCTCAGAACTGGATGACAATGTAATATTAACTCGTTTTGTTGTGTGCTCTGTGGCGGAGGGTACATTTACGAGGGTCGTTTCCTGATGAGCTAGACTTGGAACTTTTAACCTAGCTTACAATTGTATGACAATGCAGTATTAACGCGCCTTCTTGTCTGGTGTGTGTCGGATGGTACTTTGTGCGCAGTTGCTATTTCCCCATTTTCATTTTGCGAATGGTTCACGGGAAGAACGGTTAATGGTAAGCCACTGCATGAGTCTGAGTCACTCTAATTATTACTTTCATGTTATGTGTGTTTTTTGTTTTTGCGATAGGAGGAAGCAATATTGTTGACCCAGGTGAGGACATACGGAAATGAATTTTACAACATGTCTCTGGTGTAACATCACCAAGATGTTCACATACAACACACACACACACACACACACACACACACACACACACAGGACTAAAAAGCAGAAAATAATTATTATTTAAACAAAAATTAATTTTTAGTATAACACGTTTCTATATCGGACTAAAAAGTATAAAATGATTTCTCCTAGGCCCATACAGATAGTTCTGAAAATTTGTGACTATGAATTTTTAATAGTTATAAATATAACTGAAAGATTTATAACAAAACACGTGCGGTGTATGCAATACATAATTGGTGCATGAATAGTTCACCTCCTAACTTTTAGCTATTGCATGCGCCCCACGTTTTTCGTTATAAATCGCGCAAGTATTTTCATAGCTATTAAAAATTCACTGTCATATGCGGCTAGGAAAAATTAATTTTTACGTGTTAGCCCGATATAAAAATGTATTGTATTAAAAAATTATTTTTATTTAAATGATTACGAAGTCGCCGTCCTTAACCGATTCCATCGAGCCGTCGCCATTACTGATTCTTCTGTAGAAAAGTTTCGAGGTGCGGCCGCATTCTCAAACGCTCATTCTTGTAATCAGCCAAGCGTGGGCAGTGAGGATACCAGCTTCCAACTTGGCGCATCACAAGAAAGAGCGCTTCAGAATGGCGGTGTGACCCCAAAAATTGGTCACAAAGAATGAAATTAAACAAAAACAATCAAATCTAGCTGAGGAACGTATTAAAATCCTTTACCAGCCAAGGAAACGCAAATAAAATTCTTCTTCGAAAATAATAAGAAATGAAGATCTTAGACTTGTAATCTCTTTCTACCTTAACGAATTGTGACCAGGGGACCGTGAAACAAAGACCAACACGCTCGCGCAACTTAATTCATCACGGAGATTTCGGCATCAACGTTGTTTCTTATAATTAAACTGTGGGGTCCCGCCCACTCGTCTCTTATAGGGTACCTAAAGGATGCTGCTTTCTCCGATAGCTATACAACTATGCAAGCGAATCACAGTAATGGTTTTCATCACAATAGATTGACAATACTTAACTTTGGTTTTGTGTGTCGTGTCGCAGGCTATTGGCGACATGCAAATAATCAACATCTTTCGCTATATACTATGTCCATGCAAGTAATGGAGATGGACCACAAGTAAGAACTCTTCTAGTGCTCCCTACTAGTCCATGGTCTACTATTGTCCGTCTTCTGCAGTCCTGCCGAGACTGGCAGGAGCGGCGTTTGTATTCTCTTCTGCTAGAGGCCGCTCCTATAGTGGTGCGGTCCTAGTCAGTCAACTATTATTGGCTGACGTCGTCTCACAGCCTTCTCTGCTTTTGCGTTCACCATCCTCGTGTCGGCGCTTGTCGTTACGCCGGGACATAACTATGGTATATTTTGTGTCGAAATAGCACTTCAGTATGAGACAAAATCAGCTATATCTTTTGTTGGTGTGCAAGAAATAAGCTGGTAGGCGTACGCTGAATATGGGGATTTATGCTGCTGTGGGCTGCCGTTTCGGTGACGCACCGCCCGGAAATTCCCGCCACTCTTAACAGGAACTAGCCACAGAGTAACATATCTGCCCCCCTTCTTGCAGCTGTGTACCGTAGCGTTCCAAATGTTTGGAAAAGGGCACAGGTCATCCCCGTTTTCAAGAAGGGACGTCGAACAGATGTGCAGAACTATAGACCTATATCTCTAACGTCGATCAGTTATAGAATTTTGGAACACGTATTATGTTCGAGTATAATGCCTTTTCTGGAGACTAGAAATCTACTCTGTAGGAATCAGCATGGGTTTCAAAAAAAGACGATCGTGTGAAACCCAGCTCGCGCTATTCGTCCACGAGACTCAGAGGGCCATAGACACGGGTCGCCAGGTAGATGCCGTGCTTCTTGACTTTCGCAAGGCGTTCTATACAGTTCCCCACAGTCGTTTAATGAACAAAGTAAGAGCATATGGACTATCAGACCAATTGTGTGATTGGATTGAAGAGTTCCTAGATAACAGAACGCAGCATGTCATTCTCAGTGGAGATAAGTCTTCCGAAGTAAGAGTGATTTCAGGTGTGCCGCAGGGGAGTGTCGTAGGACCGTTGCTATTCACAATATACATAAATGACCTTGTGGATGACATCGGAAGTTCACTAAGGCTTCTTGCGGATGGTTCAAATGGTTCAAATGGCTCTGAGCACTATCGGACTTATCATCTGTGGTTATCAGTCCCCTAAATGTTAGAACTACTTAAACCTAACTAACCTAAGGACATCACACACATCCACGCCCGAGGCAGGATTCAAACCTGCGACCGTAGCAGTCGCGCCGTTCCCGACTGCGCGGCTAGAACCGCTAGACCACCGCAGCCGGCTCTTGCGGATGATGCTGTGGTATATCGAGAGGTTGTAACAATGGAAAATTGTACTGAAATGCAGGAGGATCTGCAGCAATTGACGCATGGTGCAGGGAATGGCAATTGAATCTCAATGTAGACAAGTGTAATGTTCTGCGAATACGTAGAAAGAAAGATCTCTTGTCATTTAGCTACAATATAGCAGATGAGCAACTGGAAGCAGTTAATTCCATAAATTATCTGTGAGTACGCATTAGCAGTGATTTAAAATGGTATGATCTCATAAAGTTGATCGTCGGTAAAGCAGATGCCAGACTGAGATTCATTGGAAGAATCCTAAGGAAATGCAATCCGAAAACAAAGGAAGTAGGTTACAGTACACTTGTTCGCCCACTGCTTGAATACTGCTCAGCAGTGTGGGATCCGTACCAGATAGGGGTGATAGAAGAGATAGAGAAGATCCAACGGAGAGCAGCGCGCTTCGTTACAGGATGATTTAGTAATCGCGAAAGCGTTACGGAGATGATAGATAAACTCCGGTGGAAGACTCTGCAGGAAAGACGCTCAGTAGCTCGGTACGGGCTTTTGTTGAAGTTTCGAGAAGATACCTTCACCGAGGAGTCAAGCAGTATATTGCTCCCTCCTACGTATATCTCGCAAAGAGACCATGAGGATAAAATCAGAGAGATTAGAGCCCACACAGAGGCATACCGACAATCATTCTTTCCACGTACAATACGAGACTGGAATAGAAGGGAGAACCGATAGAGGTACTCAAGGTACCCTCCGCCACACACCGTCAGGTGGCTTGCGAAGTATGGATGTAGATGTAGATGTAGATGTAGATCTTTGTCTGTGACCTAGCGCCACCGAGGCAAGCGGTCGTGATGTTAGGCGCCCGATTGACAGCGGAGTAAACTTCCGACGTAGGCTACTTTTGGTACTCGACGTCTCACTTAGCAAAGCGTACCGCATAGCCTGAGGACGTGTCTGCTATAAACGCTCACTCTGCAGCAGACTTAAACCTATGGCCTTTGAATGCGCGACTGTGTTGTCGTTGGGCACAAGTGTGCAAGCAAGGTTGTTGTTGATGTTTCGTTCCGACAAAGATGTACAAGGCGAAACATATGATTCCACAGCATTTCATGTTTGATTTGACGTACATGAAAGACTCCTTCAGAACCTACCCTACTCATTTCAGCCACTCGGCCTCAGCAAATCAGCAACATAATTTAGACCTATTCGTGAATTTTCAACCTGTTTCAATAACAGTTGTGTGAATCAGTTCTGAATCAATTACAAGTCGTTTTGAGGAAATCGGAGACTTTATAAAGTTCCATCCTTTTTTATTGCAGATCTATTTTTAACTTTTGTTTCGCGCTTTTCACGCAAAGCATGTCTTGGGAGGGACCAGGAAAGGGGTGGGATGGGGGGCGGGGAGATCAGTTTCCGCATGCTACCGCTAGATTTACTGATGTAGCTCTGTCAATTCGGCGACGAGATAAAGTAGGTTACTGGAGCGGTGAATGGCAGCTATATCAGAGGCAAGTTTCAATTTTTTATGTGAAATATTAACTTTTATATCATTTTCAGTAATCAGACTTTCACATATTTTAATATAAAACTTGCGTGCTCTATGACAGTTGTTATAGCCTCACGACGAAGGACAGAACGTGTGCACTTGGCCCTGAATGTTGGTACCCATGCAGGCACTTGCGCAACCTCAGATACGGAGTTGCGTGCTGTTTCCTTTTTGCGTTTCCTGAAATCGGTGCCCTGGGGTGTACTTCACCTGAGTCATACAGTCAAGTAACTTCCTTGGTTTGCTTTTTTTCCACCGTTTGTTCTCTAACCATAGTAGATCTTCGGAAACTTGATCAAGTAACATATTGGAAGTCATTGGTTACTTCGATCTCCATCTCTGCGGCTGTCTCGTAATTTTTCATATGCGTAATATTTATGCCTCTCGCATTATGTGTAACACTTTCGAGTTTAAACATTTGGTGTCCATAACCCCTGTTCATCTGAAAGATAGAAAATGTTGAAGCCGTGGATAAACATTTGTACTGCAGATAAACAACTACATTAGTCAGCTAAATACCACATTGAGCGTCAAGTACATACAATATACGTGATTAAAAGTGAAGTAAAGAACCGAGAAAAACAATTTGTAAAAATTGGGGGTATGTCAGAACACGCTAACTCTGTTAACGGGGTAAGAACGTAGGAAAAGACTGACATCGGTGATGAGGACGATGATATTTTTTTCGATCACTGTTATTTACAATTTTGAATGCATTTTTTCTTATTGTATTAATTACCTAAATCCCGATCTGGGCGACATACCATTAATATGAAAACGAGAAAATTATTACAAAACTGCTCTGACAGTTGGTTTCTGTGTCACTAAAGCAAACAAAGAATGCGTTGTTATAAGGAAAATACGCTACGCCAAACAGATGATCACTTTGTTGTAGACAATTACACCTTCTTTCAGCTGTTTGTTTTAAATATTTTACAAGTCCTTTTAGCAACTAGAATCCAGATGAAATAGAAAATAATGGAAGCTTAGCGATTGTTAACAGGGCAGTCTTCAGCTTTTCGAATTTTCTGAGAAAAAGATCACTCCCTTCAAACTTAAAAACTTGCTCCTATCAGTCAGCCATTGTACCAGCGTTATTAACTTACAAAAATAAATGTAAACAAAAACTGCTTATATTTAAAATAAAATAATAACGGGAGCTTCTTGGGCCCTTTATGAATGAGTGTCCATTAGAATAGTGAATGAGAAAAAACGAAGAACTATTGATAGTGTACAAATACAGCAGTGTTTGTGTATCCCGAGCCTTGTGTTATCCTTGTGGAAACTTGAGAACTTGTTCGAAGTGTTTGCGAATCGTGTAACTGAGACGTGATGTGGTTGCCAGCCCAGTATTCACCTAGTTGGTTGTGGGTAACCACCTAAAAACTACGTCCAGGCGGGCCGACACACCGGCTCTCATTGTTAATCCGCCGGGCGGATTAGACCCAAGACCGGAACGCTTTCCCGAATCCCGGAAGCGGCGTGCTAACGCGCGCTGCTATCGGGGCGAGTCGTCGTCGTCATCATCATCATCATCATCATCATCGGATGATATCAAACTAAATTCTGTGGCGCTGTCATCCAATAGGACACAGGCGTGCTGACCGACTGCTGCGTCGTTCTCTGTGTCACTGGACGGGCCGAGCGGTCAGCATACTCCCGCTCAGTCCTAGTCGTCGATGTGAGCTTTCGAAATCTGAGCCTTCACGTAGCTTCTCAGTTGTCTTAAAGCGGTGAGGGAATCCTGTTCCAGTCCTCCTACCAAGAAAAAAGACGTTTCTGATACCGAGAGTTAGATACTGTCTTCCCTGTGGCAGTCACTCACTCCGACTGAAGACTCAAGGACACGGGTTCAGATGATAATAAATCCAGGAAGTTTTACATGCTTATTTCCAATACTTCGAACGAACCATTGTAAATGCGAAGAAAGCGAAGTGTCATATCTCCAGTGTGCATTGTTTGATGCGGTTACGACAAGGAACGATAATAATTTTAAAAAAATGCAACCTGAGTGATCAATGTTTCTTTCAATTTACCATTTTTCTTTAACACTCACATGGACCAAAAAAAGATAAATTAAAGAGAATGGCCATCACTCACTACTTACCGGATGGTTGGAACTGAAGTGCAGGTATGCACAGTGGTCCAGTGTGGGCTGTAATTATCGTATGGCAGCGAAACTTAGATACGCTAATGCCTAAATGCGGAACCGACTTACGCGGGAAAAACAATTAGTTCCATATTTGGCCACTAGGTGCAAATACGGCCCTGTAGAAAGTTTGTATGCCGGTATGACACTCATGCTGTTCTTTGACGAGCCATAACGTGAGCGAGCAGTATTATATATCGAGGAGAGAGGTCGTTCACTGTTAGTAAAGCTGTTTTATGTGATCGACGGCAATTAAAGTGCTGCATTAAGAAAGTATGGCCGACTGAAAGATCTGAGGACAGACCTGATGTCATGAAATGGTTTAAAGATGACGATAATGAAATTCGAAAACACGGTGAGCTGGGTGTGGAACTTTCAAGGGGAAGGCGTCCTATCTCGGTGGCAGTTATTGGCGATGTTGCTGTTGCTGTAACTAACGATGCAGCACGCGCGCCGGCCGCCGTGGCCGAGCGGTCTAGGCGCTTCAGTCCGGAACCGTGTTGCTGCTACGGTCATGGATGTGTGTGATGTCCTTAGGTTAGTTAGGTTTAAGTAGTTCTAGGTCTAGAGGACTGATGACCTCAGGTGTTAAGTCCCATAGTGCTCAGAGCCATTTGAACCATTTGCAGCACGCTCCCCGGGTAGTGCTAGTGCTCATGGAGTGGAATGAGAACTGTCGAGTCTGTTTTACACTGGTACCCGAACAACATCCAGACTATGGAGCAACTGAAACCTCTTGATCCGCAGCAAAGTTCTGAACTTGATCTTCAGTTTCTGACAGAGATCGAAGTTGACATGTGACCAAGCAGTAATCTGTGAAGTGACTACAGCGTACACTGAATACACATAACTGCAGAATTTGGGGTACTATTAAAATGCGTGTTGTGCACGAAGAGCCTCTGCACTCGCCTTGTATGAGTTGTGGCTTAGATTCACGAGCATCTCGTTTTCTCTGTTCACCTATTCTTTGAAGAGAATACACCCAGGGGGGCGTCAGGTGTACCGTGACGTTATCGAGACCGCCTCGTGTGGCATGTGACTGCTGCTTTGGAGCAGCGCAATTTGAAAGAACTGCTTTATGCAGCCTTACACGAACGTGGTATCTCCAGAGGTTTTCCAGATGCATGGGCTGCAAGATCGCTTGGTCTCATTGCATTTGACTCTCGTGGTATCTAAAAGAAAACATTTACGAGGGACACGTTCGGTCTCTATCTGATACGAAGGCCAGCGTACAGGAACACGTTGCTCAGGTTCCACCGGAACTGCTGCGGGCAACTGTTGGTCACGTCGTTCTACGGATGCAGCATCTCGTCGACGTCTCCAGTGCTCATATTGAACCATTTGTGTAAGTGGCTATTAATAATGAAATCAACATTATGCCTTTTTTACTTGTTTGACGTTTTCTGTCTACGTCCCGTTCCTAATCCATTACATATGGAAACGTTTCTATACGGCTTTCTTGCATTCACAGCGCCAGATTTACCCCTGTCCATTATAATTATCCGGGCTGTTATGCCGTGGTCGGTTGATGAATTCTGAGGTGATTCCCAACGTTTCGTCCCCTTGAACAGCCCGGTTAATTATAATGGACATGATATTTCCGGCCGTGAAAGTTTACATTTTAGTATCAGATTTACCCCTGCCAAAACTGGAATACAATATTTTCCAGCGTAAATCAGTAATTAAAGAGACAAATTGGTGTAAGAAAAAAATTTCTATCTTTACAAAATGAGGCTTTTATTACTTCTCAACATAATCCCACCGATATCAATAGAAAAAAATGTTCAAATGTGTGTGAAATCTTATGGGACTTAACTGCTAAGGTCATCAGTCCCTAAGCTTACACACTACTTAACCTAAATTATCCTAAGGACAAACACACACACCCATGCCCTAGGGAGGACTCGAACCTCCGCCGGCCGAAGTGGCCGTGCGGTTAAAGGCGCTGCAGTCTGGAACCGCAAGACCGCTACGGTCGCAGGTTCGAATCCTGCCTCGGGCATGGATGTTTGTGATGTCCTTAGGTTAGGTAGGTTTAACTAGTTCTAAGTTCTAGGGGACTAATGACCTCCGCAGTTGAGTCCCATAGTGCTCAGAGCCATTTGAACCATTTGAACCACTCGAACCTCCGCCGGGACCAGCCGCACAGTCCATGACTGCAGCGCCTTAGACCATATCAATCGACTTATCCTAAAGATGAACAAGTTTTTTAATACAGGACGCAAAGAAGTCTTTGTCTTGTTGTTTGATCCACTTTTCTCTTTGTTGCTGAACTCTTTTCCACGTAATGCAGTGGTCCAGACAAATGAAAATCCGAGGGAACTAATCTGCACTGTAGTGGTTTATTCGGTCAGCTGGGCGGTGTGAAGGGGGACGAGCATTGTCGTGTAGCAGTATCACGCCTTTTTTTTTTTTGACATACTCGACGTTTTTCTCTCGTTTCTGGATTTACGTTGTTCAATAGCATATCTGAGTCGTAGGCACTGTTCACTGTAAGCCGATCTTCTAAATAATCACAAACGACGTCAAATTGGGCATCACAAAAGACATGTCAAAATGGTTCAAATGGCTCTGAGCACTATGGGACTTAACTTCTGAGGTCATCAGTCCCCTTGAACTTAGAACTACCTAAACCTGACTAACCTAAGGACATCACACACATCCATGCCCGAGGCAGGATTCGAACCAGGGACCGTAGCGGTCGCGCGGTTCCAGACTGTAGCGCCTAGAACCGCTCGGCCACTCTGACCGGCAAAGACATGTCACTGAGGTTCGAACGTTTTTGAACTGTTCTACCCACTTATAAACGTTTCCGCGTTTCGTACAACACTGACCGTAGTGCAAAATCATTCAACAAAAGATTTTAGCCTGTTTCTCACCTTCATAAAGGAAACAACGAATCACTGAATGTTATTCAACTAATGTGGGAATGGATGAGGTTATAAACAAAACAAGTTTTATCCGTCATCTGTTCTCAGCTCATTCCAGTGATGCCAACCTAAGGGCATAAAAGTACAGAACTACTCCTACAAACTATTTCATTTCTGCACCAATTTGTCTAATTATTGAATGTCCCTCGTAGTTCGTCATACAGACACTTTAAAGTGTTCGTGACTCTGGAGTAATAATTTACGTACAGGCTTCAAAAAGCAAATTTCCGCCTCCTACGCTAAAGAACTGTCAGCTACAACTGCGCCATGCGTACTACACTGCCAATTAAATCTTCTTGTACAAATTACCAAATCCGTAAGCACTGCCGCTCAAGCTGAGGCCTCGCAGCACCCATTGCTAACATTTGGCTGTACGACGCCGATAGAGGTAGGCTAGCTTTCGCCCATACGGATTTCCGTCGCCGAGATATCGGTGCCAAGTCCTGCTTTCTCTGTCCACGGAAGAGTTTGAAGATGGAAGCCGCTCCTGCTTCGTTGGCCCATATTGGTGCACGACTGCTGGCTGACCCAGTTGCTCTTCCCTGGCTGTGGCGGTCCGGATGGTAGACGACTACCCGACAAGTCATCGTATAGTCCTTCCCGCTGCATTCGCGTGCCCATCACTGGACGAATAACTGTCTGTCTTGTTGTGGACATTTTATCGCTTGTACGTTTCCTAGGCAGTCCTTACGTGCCCGATGCGCTGGAGCAGCTCAACGCGTAGATTCAGTGTTGATAACAGATAAAACAAGTGCCGTGTGGCATTTGAGTGTGTGCCACTTTCGATTTTTAACAACTTTATGACGCTGTTTTGAGTATCAAAAGCCAATGATAATTCATGCTGCATTTCTCTGCGTCAACGTGTCTTGTTATGAACACGTTCATTGCAATCATTCTCGTTACAGCACCGTCTGATTCCTCGTGCGCTACTAGCTGACGTATGTCTGCAGACAGTTTTTCAGAGCGTTGAGTTTATGTGATTCGGCTATTTCATATCCCACGCAGTACTGCTCGTAGACTTTAACCCATCATGGGCCATTTCAGAACAGTTACATTTTGGCATTAGCAGTTGGTGCATGTTTTCATTCGACGTCATATAAGATATCATTATCTTTCTGTAATGTGCTGTCAGACAAAAGGATAAGAGTTTTAGGATACGGTTAATAATGTGTGCGAAATAATTGTCTGTGAGCTATAGTAGTCATTCATACTTTGCTGAACATGCTAAAAGCTATTGGTTTTTTTTTTTTTGTGTGTGTTGACGACACTACACATCGTTTTATCACAGTGAAATCCACATCTGCATCCATGCTCTACTACAACTACTGTGAAGTGCATGGCAGGGGGTACTTCTCATTCTACCAGTTCTTTCCGTTCCAATCACATATAGAGCGAAGGGAGAATGCCCGTGTGCATGGTGCATCTAATCTTATCCTTATGATTCCCATAAGAGTGGTACATGGGGAGTTGTAGTATGTTCGTAGATTCATCAATTAAAGCTGACTCTTGAACCGTTTTACCGAGCGAGGTGACGCAGTGGTAAGCACAGTGTGAGCTGTGTGACACGTCGCATTGTCCTGCTGGTAGATGCCATCGCGCCGAGGAAAAACAAACTACATGTAGGGGTGGACATGTTCCGCAAGGATAGATACATACTTTTGTTGATCAGTTGTGCCTTCCAGAATGACAAGATCACACAAATAATGTCCCGGAAGGTCACGAAAACATTCCCCAAACCACAACGATTGTTGCTGTGTGTTTGTTTTCGGATTTTCACGCACTACATGCCAACGGCCATCAGATGCAGCATAAAATGTGATTCGTATTAAAAGGCCTCCTGTCACCACTCAGTGGACATCTATAGGCGGTAATGGCGTGCAGATTCCAGCCTTCGTCACGTGTGATCAGCAGTCAGCCTGGGTGCATGAACCATGCACCTACTGCGGAGGCCCATACGCAACAACGTTCTATTGGATGGCGCCATTTTGCCATGCGCGGTATACTTTAACCACGGCGACAGGTGAACAATTTACAAACTTAGCCGTTTTGGAAACGCTTCCACCCTTGGCTCGACAGCGATGCCATGATGCCCTTTTGGACGTCAGACAAATCGTTCCATTTCTGCATTACGACGACGACTACACTGTTATCCGCCCCCCCCCCCCCTCCCGCACCCGCCCGCCGCGCTTTAGATATCGTCCATTACTAGTGCTACCAGCTGCCGCCTGTGAGCTGTTGTTAGACGTTGACCGTTGACGCGTCAAACATAGGCACAGGTCACATCAATGTGACTGGATCGTGTAGTTGCATTCGGTTGTTTCATTCGGCTGAAGAAACGAAAAAAAAAAAAAAAGGCTGATCAATCGATTGTTGAAACCAGTCGGTTGCCCCACCATTAGTCATTCCGTTGGAGACACCTCTTGATCTCAGAATATCCTCTATGATTGTACAACAAATCGATGTCAAGGATATTGGACGGTAGTTTTGTGGATCATTTCTGCTACCCTTCTTGCAGTCAGTGCTTTCTTCAAACTATTGGGCACGGTTTTTGTGTGCTTCCTTCAAACTACTGCGCACCGTTTCATGTTTGGGGGATCTACAGTAGATTATGATTTAAAAAAAAAGGAGCTATCTCAGCCGGTGTAGAATCGGATAATGATTCCATCAGACACTGGAGCTATACGCAATTTTAGTGTTGTTAGCTGTTTCTCAACTCCTCTGACACTGCTGTCTATTTTACTCATCTTTGCAGTGGTACGAGAATTAAAGTGAAGGAAGACCCCTAGATTTGCCTTTGTAAAGTAAAGTAATATTCCAACACTAAGTTCAGCATTTCTGCCTTTGCTTGACTACTCTCAGTTCCAGTTTCTGTCTCGTCCATGAGTGTTCAGACAAAAACGGATAGCACTAACAGCCTTTACATTTGACCAGAATTTCTTTCAGTTTTTTTGAGAGATCATTTGATAATATTATGCTACAATAGTCGTTGAAGGTTTCACTCTTTCCTCTCGTTACAGCCAAACGCGTTTCATTCAGTATCTCTCTATCTGTAGCCCCATGTTTTGTTTTATACCTATTATTCAGTAGTCACTGTTTCTTTAGAAGTTCTTTACAGTGACTTTGTACAGTGAATGATCTCTACCATCACCAACTGTTCTAATAGATATTGATAAGTGCATGGTCAACTATTCTTATAAACTTCCCACAATTCTTCTACATGTTCCTTCCAGAAGCAAAATGTTTCGAGCCCCATATTTAGATACTATGCTATTGGCTGTTTATTTAGTGTCCTGAACATATCAATCCTTCTACTAGTTTTAATTGCCTTTGTATGTTGCTACAACTGCTTCGTGATCACTGATACCAGTCTGTATGTTGAAGTGCTCAAAAAAGTCACTTGGACCTTACCAAAATGTAATTTTTCCGGTTGATAGTTGTATGATTAAAGTTTTCTCTTCCAATGAAGACACTATGAGCACGGACTAATAAACTTATTTTTTCCTCTAAAGTTTTCAGGAACATTATATGAGTGTGGTGGTTGACGATAGATCCCATTACAAATTTGTACCCATCCATGGAACTAAGTCTTGCCCAGACGTATGGTGCAGTATCCACTTTCAACCTCTACCTTCGTGAATATGAATTACTTGTCTACTGCCACAAATTCGCGAATTCCATTTGCAAGTAGGGTACTCTTAAATTGTCCCTCTGTTCGCCGGCCGGAGTAACCGAGCGGTTCTAGGCGCTACAGTCTGGAACCGCGCGACAACTACGGTCGCAGGTTCGAATCCTGCCTCGGGCATGGATGTGTGTGATGTCCTTAGGTTAGTTAGGTTTAAGTAGTTCTGAGTTCTAGGGGACTGATGACCTCAGCAGTTAAGTCCCATAGTGATCAGAGCCATTTTTTCCCACTGTTCCATTGCAAACATGCCTAGATTTCACAGTGGAATGTGTTTTATTCAGTAGAGAACGGTACCAATTCTAAGCTTCGCGAATACCAACAAACACAAATTTTCATCTATTTTTACGTGAAATCTTAGACAGTTCACATTATGTACCTATTAATACTATATTAATACTATATTCGGCGCCGGCCGGAGTGGCCGAGCGGTTAAAGGCGCTACAGTCTGGAACCGCACGACCGCTACGGTCGCAGGTTCGAATCCTGCCTCGGGCATGGATGTGTGTGATGTCCTTAGGTTAGTTAGGTTTAAGTAGTTCTAAGTTCTAGGGGACTTATGACCACAGCAGTTGAGTCCCATAGTGCTCAGAGCCATTTTTTGAACTATATTCGGCCCCGTCCCAGCAGTGCTTCCCTGTTACATAAACAATGGCTGTTGTGTTTACCAACAGGCCGGTGAACCCAATTTTCTTGAAATATTGGACGTGTTAACTGACGCGTTTGGTGTAGTTAATCTGTGAAGCATCTCTTTTGTATATTATTCTTTTATCTGCTACATGTAGTTTAAGTGTACATTATAATAATATACATTCCAATAATTTTCCGAGAAAAGTGTTATATACGACCTTCTAGAGAGCCATACAAAAATCTGGGGATGTTATATCTTGTCGGAATACAACTTTATGTAAAAAAAAGCCCACTTTCATCAACTTGCTGCTCAAAAGTTTTTTTTTTTTTTTTTTTTTTTTTATCAACGCACCTAGACAGATGTCAACCGTTTATTCCTCGCTTTGAAAACACCATGTGATTTTTGTAAAAGATCCCCATACATTAATGCTTTCAGTCGTAAATTCGAATTCGGATTTTATTCTGGCACAGTAGCTGCGCTCCTTATGCAATATTGTTATAGTGCTAAAGAGAACATGTGCAATTAAACATTCATTCACTTGTGACAGCGATTGTCAAATCAGGACACTGTTCTTCCATAGTTTATCCCCAAACTTCAGTAGAACTTGCATGCCATTGGCTAGTAAGCATAGTGTGCTACATGAATTGGCTGTTATAGTAACGTGGTGAGTCGCCTGGTAAGCGCGCTTGAGGTATCGGTGTCAACATCGTGAATGTTTTGGAGTGTTTTCACTGCAACTGAATATCTTCCAGAGTACTCGTCGTCAACAGCACAGCCAACGCATTGCTTGTGCTGTCGAAATTGTTGATATTCTGCACTTCATATTAAAGTTTTGAAACATGCACTCACAGAGCATATTCCCTCCTTTTTCTGCAAAACAGTAGTGTTTTTGTGTTTTTGTAGAGGTGACAGTTTGAGAGTTGCGCTTGATAGTGCTGCTTCCAATAACTGGCAGCAAATTGTGTACTCCACATAGGCATATATTATTAACATGTTTGTACTTCGTTAGGGAGCTGTAAGGCGATTAGTTTGACATTGGTATGCCCGTGCTATAGGACGGTCAGAGTTAGCCATCTGCTATCTAGTGGAAGACTTTGGAACTGCAGTCATACTTGTAGTATCGCGTGTGGCGAGTAGATGGCAGAGCGAGCTGTAGGGAGCGCTGCTGGACTTGTGCCAGAGCGAAGGCGGAGCGGCGGTTCTCTCGCAACAGGTTGCCGAGCGTCATCTTCCCGATTTGGCACGGGCCGGCCCCGTCCCAGCAGTGCTTCCCTGTTCCATAAACAATGGCTGTTGTGTTTACCAACAGGCCGGTGAACCCAATTTTCTTGAAATATTGGACGTGTTAACTGACGCGTTTGGTGTAGTTAATCTGTGAAGCATTATAAATACGCTAGCGTTGTTCTACTTTGTACACTTTTGTTCAAAGTAATCTTTACGTCTAAAATTCATTAAACGAAGCTTTTTATATTCTGTTAAGGTCACGATATTTGCAGAATATCGAAATACGTGACGAATCTTTCAGCAATTCTGCCGTTCATCGGAAGTGTAAACTGCTTGGCAGCAAACTGTCTCATTTTGAGGAACAGAGTACGCCTTAATTTGTTATCGAATAATAGTACCTATGCTTTGGTGTTAACTAACCAAAAACAGGTCATGGTATGGTGGGCAGGTGATTGCGTTGCACCGTGAGACAGCACCAATTCGCAGTCTGACAAAAGCGTGACGCACTTCAGAAAATTGGCCACACTCCGTCTACATAGGCTCTGTGTAGCCGAGTAAAGCTGTCACTATCATAGAATGAGCGCGTCTACTTCCTGCATTTTAGCGAGGGATTTCTGCGTGTTTGCACTTATAAGAGACCGAACTAATACCGCAAAATGCGTCACTAAAAAACCATAACGAATCATATCAGTATCTAAGATGTAGTGATGATAATTTTCGCGGTGCTGTTTCGTCGTAAAACAACGCACGTTTACGGTAATTTATAAACAGAAAAATTCTTTGAATTTAAGGCGAGCACGTCGTAACATTTTATTAAATTACTGATTTTGGACATTGTTCTTGAAAAAACAACTTAACACATCCTGATTCGTTGATTTTTATTAGAGAATGACATGTCAGGATTAAATATGCACGTCATAACATGTTTATTAAATGAGGATTCGCATTTGTAACATACAAGCATTCTTTTGAATTTTTAATGCCGTTACATTCGCAAGCCCTCAAAACTTATAATGATTTTGTTATAAATAATTCTTAATAGTGATTTACTCCTGGATTTCTATGTAGACGGAAAAGGCACTTTCCTGTTGTTGACTTTATTATATTTAAATGAGAAGCGAAAATGATAGCATAATGAGCAGTATTTCGTCACTGTTGAAAGATATGTCGAAATATACCAAAAGGTAGTCTTCTACATGATTTAATGACCCATCGTTCTGGGAAAACAATGATGAAATTAATTAAAATGAAACTGAAAATTATGGATCAAATGGCTCTGAGCACTATGGGACTCAACTGCTGAGGTCATTAGTCCCCTAGGACTTAGAACTAGTTAAACCTAACTAACCTAAGGACATCACAAACATCCATGCCCGAGGCAGGATTCGAACCTGCGACCGTAGCGGTCTTGCGGTTCCAGACTGCAGCGCCTTTAACCGCACGGCCACTTCGGCCGGCGAAAATTATGTCCATTTCCCTGTTTATGTGAGAACTACGAATTTTCACTACTGAAACAGTTGTGGATCAATAGACGTGGGAGTGATTGCAACACCTAGTGTGTCGGTTACAATTTGAACGATATTCAGGCGGTCTCCATATCGATGCGATTGTTACGTTTTTTGATGCGAACAATACATAAAAAAACGGGAATGTAGTTGCTGACGTTTAAATATACATAAAAGTAGTTCTTTTAACACGAAGTCGATTGAATTCAAGTCTCGTAGAAAGATGGCTCTGCCGGCCGCGGTGGTCTAGCGGTTCTGGCGCTGCAGTCCGGAACCGCGGGACTGCTACGGTCGCAGGTTCGAATCCTGCCTCGGGCATGGGTGTGTGTGATGTCCTTAGGTTAGTTAGGTTTAAGTAGTTCTAAGTTCTAGGGGACTTATGACCTAAGATGTTGAGTCCCATAGTGCTCAGAGCCATTTGAACCATTTTGAAAGATGGCTCTGAGCACTATGGGACTCAACTGCTGTGGTCATAAGTCCCCAGAACTTAGAACTACTTAAACCTAACTAACCTAAGGACAGCACACAACACCCAGCCATCACGAGGCAGAGAAAATCCCTGACCCCGCCGGGAATCGAACCCGGGAACCCGGGCGTGGGAAGCGAGAACGCTACCGCACGACCACGAGATGCGGGCAAGTCTCGTAGACTTGCCGGCCTTTCGAGCGCAGATTCTAGTGTATTGAAGTTCAGCCAATTATTGCATGTTTTTGATGTGTGGAATCCGCTGTTATCGCGCACGAAGCGGATGATAGGGATCTCTTCTACATGATACAGCAACTGAAGAATTGGCAGTATTCATTCTTACGAGCATATTCCCTAGAGTCCATCTCTGATGGAACTTCACTAGCAGCCACCTAACCTCAGACAGCCAAGCGTGTCCTTCCGCTTGATGTGGCAACAATGGCTTTTTTTTTGTGTCAGGCGGTACCGCCAAATTTCAAAAGTCTTTGCGATCTGATAGATACTGGAGACAGAACACTCTGCGTGCATCTTAATGATGAGGTACAGTGCCATGTTTGCTTGCAGGCTTGCGTTGATGGCCGGACGTAATGACACTCACTGCTAGATCGAGGTTTTTTTCCCGTTTTTGTAACTGACATGAGTGGATACTTGATACTGGCATGTAAAATCCCTCGGCCTCGTTCCCTAGTTGTTGTTTGAGACATTTCCCATGTTTGTTGCGTACGAAGACCTCCTTCGCTCTCCGTTTCTTATCTTATGCTCATTTCGCACTTACCTGCGAGACGCCATTTGCATTAACAAGTAAATTGGTCGATCATATTCCCGTATTCCGACTGTGCTGTCTTTAGTTACCTCATATGCGTAACGCATGCTTGGGGGAGAGCAACGAGCGCAAGGAGCTCGCTTTTATTGACGAATCCGACCAGAAAGAAGGGCTATGTAAACTCGCACTTCCGATAATTTGTTACTGAAAGATTCCTTTCACCGTGGCTATATCGTACAGATATTGCAGAAACAAGACTTCACCTTCACTATGCGTGATTGTCAGCACCGAGTTTTTGCAGGTTTGCCTTCGCGAAACAGTTTCTTTTCCGTTCTTGTACTCGCCCAGACACGTTTCATTACCTGGCCATCGTCTCTGGTCTCTGCTTGCAGAATCGTTGAATTACTGGCTCTCAGCACTATGGGACTTAGCTTCTGAGGTCATCAGTCCCCTAGAACTTAGAACTACTTAAACCTAACTAACCTAAGGACATCACACACATCCATGCCCGAGGTAGGATTCGAACCTGCGATCGTAGCGGTCGCGCGGTTCCAGACTGAAGAGCCTAGAACCGCACGGCCACACCGGCCGGCGCTAAATCTATTCACAGCATATTTCGCAGACAGTATATACGTATGCTGCCAAACGTACCCACACGAAAATGTCGTGTATGAAACAAGAGTTCAAGAAATATGATGTCATAAACAACATGCATGAAGTTTTAATACATTCATTTTTTTCTATTAAGACACTCCTACAGTCAAGTCAAATTAAGGAAATCCGTGACACCCCGCAGCCATTTGACAGCTTTCAGTGCGAAGCGCAAACTGCTGTAGGCTAAAACGATAGCCGTCTGTAGAGCTATGAAGAGGTGCTGCCATAGATACGTTTACAAAATCGCGTTGCAGACACGTGAAGCATCTGCTATCAGCGTACAGGAACTTAACAAGATCATGTTTCTTAATTTGGGTACTGTATTTGTACATTTGTTCGTTATGCATATTTATTTTACGACTGTTTGAAAATTTCGAAGATGTTTACATGAATACATGCACATGAAATTTTTTCGATTCCTCACTCCAAAGCAGTCCATTTTTTGTTTCTGTTTCTAATAGAAAATTGGCGAAATGAATACCCGGGATATGCTGGGTTTGTCAGCTAGCTTTTATAAAGTTTGTTGTGAGTCGCTAAGTATTCTCATTCTCAAATACTGAACGCATATAATCTGGGTCATTTGCGCGCCGTGATGTACGTTGCCTCAAGATATGAACACAGTGTCTGTCTGTAATGTTCGATTTGTTGTGTTAAGCCTTCAACATAAGATTATGGCTCTTAATGAACAGATTATGGTAGCATTTTAAATTTTTATAAATTTGGTCAGTAGCTGCGTGAACTATTGAAAAAGAAATTTTTGTTACCAGTGGAAGCAGTTAGATAGGGACTTGCAAATGGGATCATGCTCCAGGTTAGCTGTTTAGTACTGTATAGTTTCGGAGAATAAATGCTAGTGAAAAGTTGCACAAATAGGAAATCGAAAACGATCTGACAATAATGAATAGTAGAAGACAATTCTCTCATTCACAGTTTGCAGATAGGTACAAAAGTAGATTTCTGCCAGCTTGCACCGTTATTGCCAGTTTTCAAGCGTGAGGTGTAAAAATGTGTCAGTACTGCGTGAAAGCCATAGCCGCCTAGAATTGCAGCAACACTAACACATCCACGTGATGGGGTGTGGTTAACGCGCGAAGCAGCCGCTCAAAGCCGACTTTTAACTGCAAGGAAACTGTAGGCTGATTGTTTCTCTCTGAGCAAGTTATCACGACGACATGTTGGAGTTGGTGAACAGTTGTTCGATGTTGGCAAATCATTGATGCTGATTTCGATTTCACTATAGTAGGGCCAATAATAATTCAGCCCAAAACATCGATGTTTTTCATCAAAGTTAAATGATGAATTGATGAGATGGTGTAAAAAGCAAAATACAAGTACATGTAGCAGCATATTTGTTAGGTAACAAATGCAGCAAAAATTAATATTACATATTCCACTAATTTTTATATAGAAGCTATAAAAATAACACTCTTTCTTTTCAGTTGTTGAAAGAGAGCAATTCCTGCTTTTCAGAACAGTCTTGCAAAAGCTGGGAATGTCGAAAGCGTTTTTCTTCATTTTTTTTACTGATGGTTGTGATGGCCTTCAAAGAGACTAAAGCATCTGGAAAGTGTATGTTCTTGAATCTAGGATCGAGCAGTGTCAGTATGGCTAATACGTTAACATAGTCAGTTGGTAGTAAGCATTTTTTGATTTCTATTATGACGTTACTCTTCGGATTCTCTCCAATAGGTCATTGGTTGCAGGCCAGCCAACATTTGATCATCTTTCTATGGTTTTAAGGAAGTTTAGTCGCAGTAAATTTCACCTGCACAGCTACTTCGCATTTTCTTGGAATATGTGACAGAGGAGACATAAATATAAATAATGTGTCATACATTGATTGTTATAACTCTGTTATCTTATACAGTACCAAATTTTTTGTTGTAGCTCCACAAAGTGAGAAACAATTTTAAGAGTGCAAAAGCTTGTGATACGACTCATTTGTGGTGTAAATTCAAGAAGAGCGTGCCAAAGCTCTTCAAATAGCTGGATATACTAACTGCTGCTTCTCTATATATTTATTCCGTAACGAAGTTTATTGTAAGTAGTATGTCTCTTTCTTCCTACCAATAGCTCAGTAGACAATAGCATCACCAGGAATAAAAACAATCAACATAAATGCTTGAAATCACTTTCCTTAGTCCAAAAATGGGGTCCATTGTTTAGGAAAACACATTTTCAATAAGTTGCCAGAAAACATTCAGAGTTTAGTTTCAGACAACGCACACCTTAAACATAGTTTGAAAGACTTTTGGTGTCCAACTTCTCCTATTCCATAGGTGAATTACTTAACAGAAACTGTTAGACCAATTAAGGTAAAAATGTCCATTAGATTTTATTTTTTATACCACTTGGTAGCAATAGTCAAGTCATTTTGTGCTCTGGTGTGTGACTAGTATATTAAAAGTGCGTATTTAAATTTCTTTATGACATTGTACTAATTATGTGAATATTAGAAATTTCAGTTGTCATTCTTTCTTCGTCCCTCGCTTTCCCTGGAGTGAAACCGTCTTTTTTCCATAGAAGCACGAACAGTAAAAAGCTTATATATTGACAATTCTATCGAGTATAATACGAAAGTTTATAAAGATGTTGGCCAGGGAATTTGAACTATGGATGTTACTTCGCGGCATTAACGTTTATAAGAATGATCACTGACGAAGTACACGGAAGACACATGGCAGTCCAGGAAATACAGGAGGGTAGGTGACCCCAGTTGGTTGCATGCCAGATATTTTGCTATTCAACATAGTAGCTGCTGGGGATTACTGCACTGCTTGTAATATAATTTTCTAGGCAAATTTCACGAGTAGCCACTTCTATAGGCCGTGTAATGTCAGGACCATCTGCTAACGACACATTATCTGCCGCTGTTAGCATTGGTGGCGCACTAGCGTGGCAGTTAATGATATTGTTAATCATTGGACGCAGTTGCAAAAATGTTTCACTCATAAAGAACGTTGAATTCCGCTTAGTGGATACTTGTTGAATTAGTTTGAGATTTCATTCTTTTCTTAGCGCAATACTTGCTGCTACATTTCGTATGAACCAAATTACAATTCTCTTTACAGCAGCAATTCAGGGAGCTTTTCAGTCTTTTCATTGCACTTTTTTTCAATCAAATTGAGCATGTGGACAAAACGGAATCTATGGCTTCTTCTTAGAAATGCCGTTTCTGCTCCTTTAATCAGTGCACGGATTTCGTTATGAGAGGTGTTTAAAAAAATATTCGTTAAAATGACGAAAGGAGGGTCGATATTTTGTCTTTAATATCACTGTTACTGGTTGCAAAGATCTCATATCGATTTTGGAACTTCGATGCTTAAACTTCCAGCATAAATATTCTGTAAATATGAGTCATCATTGCCGGCCGCTGGTGGCCGAGCGGTTCTGGCGCTACAGTCTGGAACCGCGCGACCGCTACGGTCGCAGGTTCGAATCCTGCCTCGGGCATGGATGTGTGTGTTGTCCTTAGGTTAAAGTAGTTCTAATTTCTGGGGGACTTATGACCTCAGCAGTTGAGTCCCATAGTGCTCAGAGCCATTTGAACCATTTTTTTTTTTTTTTTTTTGAGTCATCATTGAACATAAATATCAATCAAGAACAAAGGAACTAAAGACATTAGCTGCAAGTGGGCTTTGATTAAAACAATGGAGAAAGTTGAAAATTAGTGCCAGACCGAGATTCGAATTCGGGTCTCCCACTGAAGTTGGCAGACGCGCTGAACACTGCGCAGTCCGGGCACAGTAGTATTCGCAACTGCACTGACGACCTCAGCACGCCTCGCCGTCAGACCCAGATTCTCCACACACTACAGATGCCCATTATCCTTATTGAGGTCGGCATTTCGCCAGTTCCCATTAGAGTTCGAGCGTGGTGTGCATCTGCACTGAGAAATCTACATCTACGTGATTACTCTGCTATTCATAGTAAAGTGCTTGGCAGAGGGTTCACTGAACCACCTTCAACGGCACACGGGAAAAACGAGCTCTTAAATTTTTCTGTGCGAGCCCTGATTTCTCTTATTTTATCGTGATGACCATTTCTCCCTATGTAAGTGGGTACCAACAGAATGTTTTCGCTATCGGAGGAGAAAACTGGTGATTGAAATTTCGTCATCCGACAGTCGCACCTGATGCGGATCCCACACCGCTCAGCAGTGCTCCAGAATAGGGCGGACAAGCGTGGAGTAAGCAGTCTCTTTAGTAGACCTGTTGCAACTTCTAAGAGTTCTGCCAATGAATCGCAGTTCAAAAAAATGGCTCTGAGTACTATGGGACTTAACATCTGTGGTCATCAGTCCCCTAGAACTTAGAACTACTTAAACCTAACTAACCTAAGGACATCACACACATCCATGCCCGAGACAGGATTCGAACCTGCGACCGTAGCGGTCACGCGGTTCCAGACTGAAGCGCCTAGAACCGCACGGCCACACCGGCCGGCTGAATCGCAGTCTTTGGTTTGCTCTACCCACAATATTATCTATATGATCGTTCCAATTTAGGTTATTTGTAATTGTAATCCCTAAGTATTTAGTTGAATTTACAGCCTTCAGATTTGTGTGACTTATCGCGTAATCGAAATTTAGCTGATTTCGTTTAGTTCTAATGTGAATAACTTCACACTTTTCCTTATTGAGTGCCAATTACCACTTATCGCTCCATAAAGATATCTTATCTAAATCATTTTGCAAGTCGTTTTGATCATCCGATGACTTTACAAGACGGTAAATGACATCATCATCTGCAAACAATCTAAGACGGCAACTCAGATTGTCTCCTATGTCGTTAATATAGATCAGGAAGAATAGAGGGCCTATAACACTTCCTTGGGGAACGCCGGGTATTATTTCTGTTTTACTCGATGAGTTTCCGTCTATTACTACGAACTGTGACCTTTCTGACAGGAGATCACGAATCCAGTCGTACAACTGAGGCAATACTCCGTAGGCACGCAGTTTGGTTAGTAGTCGCTTGTGAGGAACGGTCTCTAAAGCCTTCTGGAAATCTAAAAATTTGGAATCAATTTGGCGTCCCCTGTCGATAGCACTTATTACTTCATGAGTATAAAGAGCTAGTTGTGTTTCACAAGAACGATATTTTCTGAAACCGTCCTGACTATATGTCAATAAATCGTTTTCTTCGAGGTACTTCATAATGTTCGAATACAGTAAATGTTCCAAAACCCTACTGCAAATCATGATACAGGTCTGTAATTCAGAGGATTACTCCTACTTCCCATTTTGGGTATTGGTGTGACTTGATCAATTTTCTCTGGAACCGCGCGACCGCTACAGTCGTAGGTTCGAATCCTGCCTTGGGCATGGATGTGTGTGATGTCCTTAGGTTAGTTAGGTTTAAGTAGTTCTAAGTTCTAGGGTAGTGATGACCTCAGATGTTAAGTCCCGTAGTGCTCAGAGCCATTTGAACCATTTGATCAATTTTTCTGTCTTTAGGTACAGATCTTTCTGTGAGCGAGTGGTTGTTTATAATTTCTAAATATGGATATATATTAAAATTGGGACAAGGACGATCAGTATGGGAGAACCCGTGCGCAGGAGAGTTTCGAAATTTGTAGTGAACCAGTGAGTGAAAAAAAAAAAGAGGAGCCAGTCAAGAAGGTGCGCTTGGAGGTGCCGTCGGCACACGGACCGTGCATCCGAACGTTGAGCGTGCCGAGTTTCTGACGTCATAGCGTGGACTAGCACGTTCGGGAGTCTTTCCGAACGTGCAGAGCAATATCTGGCACGTCAGATTTTCTGAGCGTTGACCAATGAGAAGGCACAACGCCACCTACGTCACACACACACCATCTCCCTTCCTAGCGAGGCGCCATATTGGAGTTCAAGCCTATATGTATGTATGCCGTTTCTGAGCAGCAGCAAATTGAGAATCGCTGGAAAACCCGCTGTTAATTGTGTGATTCGTTCGAATAAAATAATGAGAAACATCATATTCGTGGTAAAAGAATTATTGTAACTTGCGTATTATGAGAGTAGGCTATTTGAAGGCAGCAACACACTGAATATCCACTAAAAACACATTGTTCTTGGCACAATTTGTTATAATTAAATTTCAATTAATAACATAATTATCTACGATTAACGTTTTTAGTAAGGGGTAACACAGTATATTTAAATACTTACAGGGTGTTGTTGGCTTAGTGTTGAGTAGCGTCTTGGGCAAGGAACAACTTTTTGTTGGGGCGGTGGTTCGCGTCTTAACACTTCCAAATTTTTTTCCTAAGATTCGCGGTTTTATTAGGTTATGATACTTTATTATTAGTTTAATATAAGTATAGGTTATAATATTTGATGTTATGCAAATATAAGTTCACCTTTTTTTGAGGGGTGACTTCGATTGGCTTAATCTACAGGACAGCTTGCGCTACCTGTATAAAGATATTTTGCTCCTTTTTCTTTTACGCTTCGTAATTCACACGTGCAAAGATTCTGCTACTGGGTAGGAACAGTGATCAAGTAAGACTGACCTTGGGGTTTTACTAAAATGTGGGAATGATGAAATAATGTTTATCTTATGCAGAGAAGTATTCCAAATTTGTACCGCGCTGTTTGTAATGGAACTTTTATAAGCGTGTGTCCTTAATGATTGGACATGGTACTTTCCTTTTCGTGGACGATGGAGGAAACGTGCGTTTCAATAAAGCTAATGTGAGAATTGTAAGCGCGCCCGTTGAGTAAACAGTGTGACTTACGAACTAGAAACATCCCTCAACTGCCGCTGGAGTGCGTTGCGATCGCGTATACCACGTTGGGGCCCACGCACCGTATGCACAAGTCGCATCGTTCCTGAGCGTTCAGCAGCACGTTGAACTTGACACGCTCAACGTCAACGTTCAACAGCACTCTCCGTGTGCCGACGGCTTAACGGGCAAGGCGGCCGCACGTGAAAAGCGGGAAATCGAGGTACGAGTCACGGGACTTCCATGTGCCGCTTCACATGTGTAGAAACAGCTGCATTTGCCCTTCGTTGCTGTGATAGTAGGTGCTCAGTCGAGCCACACCGAGACTCAAACAGTGTTAATGGCTGGCAAGTGCTGGGGGCGGGGCGAGCTGCCCGCGTGGCTGCAGCGGGCGGCGTTTGTTTGACCTGGATGGGCCGAGCAGGAGGTGACACGCGGACCGCCAGAGGCACGCCGGGCGCGCCAGACACGCCGCCCCCCGAACGGCGGGGACCGCATTCTCGCCGTGGCGGCCGTGCCGCCGCCCGGCTCAAGGCCACTCCGCCGATTTCACGCCCCGCCGAAGCGGGTCTAAGTTTGTCCTCGCACCTCTATAGCCATTTTCTTCGGAAGCATTGAGATATACAGGGCGTTTAAGGGGGGCAGGACGTCAAAAGGGCCGACTTGGAGCAGGAGAGACACCACAGGATATTTTTAATTCCACTGTGTATACTTTTACAAATAAATTCATAAAACTTGACCAGGAAGGATTCAGGATTCACACTTGTAGCAGTAAAAGCTCAAAAACATAAGGAAATAAATTTGTTTTCGTGTGAAATTCCATAATTTTTTCACTTACTATTGGCTTCATTTGTTGCTATAGGTACACTTTTCTTCATAAATAAGAGAGATTCTTCTATGAATTTTTCAATGCTTGTTAAACACAAACTCCTTAATGCAAACCTCTAGAATCTTCCAGTTCTATTAAAAACTGTGGTAAAAATTGAGATAAATAATTATAAAATTTGAATTTTTTCCAAACATAAGTTTAAAATTTAACAGCTCATTCATTTTTTCATAAATTAAATAAATTCCAGAGTTTCATACAGCTGTAAGTATGGTTTGTATACTGAGCAAAATTCATCGAAGAATCTCTCTTACTTATGAAGAAAAGTGTACCTATAGCAACAAATGCAGCAAATAGTAAGTGAAAAAGTTATGAAATTTCACATCTCAAAAAAAAAATTATTTTGTTATGTTTTTGAACTTTCATTGGTATCAATGTGAATCTTGAATCCTTCCTGGTCATGCTGACAAAGTTGTAAGAATTTATTTGTAAAAGTATACACAGTGGAAATTAAAATGCCCTGTGGTGCCTCACCTGCTCCAAGTCGGCCCGTTTGACCTCCTACCCCCCTTAAGAAGAGCTATCACATATTCCTACAGGACGTACTGTAGTTTTGGTCAAAAGTTAAAAAAAAAAAGAAACCTCCGGAAGGTAATAGCTGTTGAAATATGGGCCATTTTACTGGTAACGAGTAATGTGTAGATGAAGCACGACTCACAATATATGGCATAGTAAATCACTACAACACGCACTTCTGGACAGATGCAGTTTTAAAAGTGAGGCGTAGGAATGGTGGTAATCGATGGAACAGTCGGTTTTCGATTACATTATTTTTTTCCACACCAGCTTAACCTCATTGTCAAAACCGATGAAAATAGCCGGTTTCTGAAACAACCGATTTTTAGTTTTTTATTCTTGTTATTTTGTGCAATAAACGTAGAAATCGAACGTAGATAGAAACAGTTTGATTCAGTTTCAATGTACAAAGAATCAAAATATTAAATTAAATAGGCAAATGAAAGAAACCTTGGTCCGTTCACTGTTCGCCGCTATTCTAGAAAAGTTATAAGTGCTTGAATATTACAAAGTATCACCAGTATTCTCCATGGGTTGTAATGTTTCGCAGCTCGGTTCAAAAATCGTGCTGTAATCAGGGATCGTACCACTATTTGGACATTAAGAGTAGTCAGTGCTAAAGGGTGAAAACTGAGCTTGAAGAATTTGTCCGTTTTCAAGAGCTACAAACAGGTAAAGGCATATTATATAGACACAGGCAGAAGATCAGATTCTTCTTACACTTATTTTTTATTCCATACTATGAATGAATTGTTAGGTTTTTAATTGTTTATTTCTATCGTAATTTTTCCCTATTTTATTATTTAATAGAACTGACAAACAAAACTAAATCTTCCCAAGCAAATTAAGCAATGTTCTTCGTTGCTACGTCACTTCGTAAAAATATTCCCAGACTAGAGTTAGTGCCATTCTGCAATACTACGGATGTCCGGCGATGGCAGAGAGAAACTGCCGTACAGACTAGGTGGGTGCAAATCTTGAACAATGCACAGCCTTGAACAGTGCCCATATACGTGTATCTTAAGCCACGACACATGGTAACGGGAATTATTCTGTCAGCAGTGCTGTATCAGTTTTTATCATGTGTGCTGTACGTTTCTGTTGGCATTGTCATTAAAATAGCACTGATCGTTTTTCCCATTTTCTAGTTTTCTATGATTATGTAATATTTCAAACCAATGCAAATTTTTCAAATAAAAATTACTCTCTTTTTAAGAAGGTTTATATAAAACGGAAATATTTAGCACTGCTTCTATCGCTAATTGATATTTGTTTTTTTTTCCTCTCGTAAAAATACCGGTTATCCAGAAATAAAATACTGGTATCGGTTTTTCCCATTTTTGGTGACGCGTTGGGATCGCTTCATTATCAGTTAAGGGGCAGGAACTGACAGTGAGACACTCGTAGCGCCACTACTGTTATCAAACAGATTAACACTCCTTCACACGTGTCACCCGATCGGACACCGGCACACGGCTCGTATCTTGTGAGATACACATTTAGCTAACTGAAAGAAGTAATGTTTCGGATTTTCCAGGTGAAAAAGTGCACATACAACATCAAATTTAGAATGTCAGTTATCAAGTGAACTGTGTATAAACTTTTTGTATTAACTATTTCATAGAAATTCAGTAAAAAGAATTAAGCCTGACTAATACTACTGGGACTAGTAAAAAAAATAAACAAACAAAAAAAGTCCCCAACAACCCCTCCTTTTACAAAATGGTACTCTGAATGACTTCCATTATTGTCACTATCGATTTTACAGCCACCGACACAAAAATAGCCGCAGTATTATAGGCATAAAAATTGGCCGCATCTTTTGCATGTATATTTGCTGAGACTTATTTTATTTTCATCGACCCAGTAAGATTGGCCGCGCTTTCGTTTACGGGCTTCATTATGAGTTGTTGCAGAGTTGCTTGAAGTTTTTGGTATTTGACCTTGCGGAAGAAGTTCTCGCGGAACTAGGGCAATAGTGCGTGGCAAGCGTGGGAGTTGTGAACGCGTAATCCAGTGATCCTTTAAGAGCTCTTTTCCAGCCCACGAAGGAAAACTTGCTGAAGTTTGCACGTTTTGTTCGTTCCCCAGGCAAATGACTTGGCTGTTGATACCAGCTACGTTTAGATTGGTGCAAAACACTAGCGTTGGCCACCTTTTCGTGCATCTTTGGACACTGAGCAGAACACATTTTGTCATCCATGTCCACTCCAAGTTCGTGTTTATTACAATATGTAATTATTTCTGGCTTTCTTTTCTCCCCACTTTGACAATTGTTCCGTCCAAATGCATACTAAAAATCAAGAGCACATTCTGTTTATTCTTTTTGTTGTGTGACACACATGAAACCAAAGTGCCTTCGTTATTGAAAGCAAAAATGCTGGAGAATGCCTCTCTGTTTCTCAAATGTTACATTTCTTTTGAAATTTGCCATTTGTTCTTTATATCACGACCTGATTTACTAAGAGGGGCAATCAGACGTTGAACGATATCCACAGATTTATTATTAACCTAGAAAGAGGTATCAGGTTGCTTGCCTACGTAAATTTCTATGTTGCATGTATAGTACACGCCTGAACCGACGGCACCAAGTATTTTGACTCCATATTTAGCTGGCTTGGAAGTTGTATCTACCCTTAAAAGCTTCTGATTTCTCATCAATGGTAACATCTCGTCCCACTTGGTAACTCCCGTTAACATTCTTGACGAATTTTTCAAAAATGTCCCGTATCGGAACAAGGCGATCGAGCGCTTTTCGCTCTTCTTTGGTTTGCATGTCATCGAATCTTACAGTTTGAAGTAAGAAAGAAAACCTATTGATGCCCATGGTGAGACGGTATGTCTTAATCTAGAATCCTTCACAAGCCCGTAAATCTGAAAGATTCAGTTTCCCTGCTTTATAAGCTCCAGAAATATAGAGAAGGTCAATAAATGCATTCATCTCGGTTTTGTCGGTCTTTTTAGCGTCTCTGTCAAGTGGGTAGTTATGTTGGATGCCATGAACATATTGGTTAGTGAATATTACAACCATTTCTAACATGCTGTCGTAAAATAAAGAGAGCCAGCTTTCCAGAAAGGTCTGTGACTCATTTGCCTTTCAGACTGGGCGTAGGAGTTGTCTTATCAGGTTGTCTTTGCCCCCTCCTCTAAAGTGTATAAGGTGTTCTTGTCCATGAAATTGAATCCAATATTTTTCTTCCTTGCTTTATGAGACAGACTTAAGAGGTCTCGCCGTTTTCACAATCAAGTGGTGTGTCTGAATCACTTTGTTCAGTGTCAGAGTTCTCTTCGCGTTCTTGAACCTCTTCGTCTGCATCAGTGACAACTTCTTCGCCTAGAACCTCAGGAATGAGGTTTGATGTTCCTTCAGAAGCTGAAGCTAGTGAAGGTAGACATCAAATAGAAGTTGATAAAATTGTCGGATGTCGGCGGGGTTATGTAGACCATACTGTACTGTTCTTGTCGCCATTTTAAATCTGACAATGAAAAATAGTGGATCTTGGTGAAAAAATTATGTACAAATTGCTTGGACAAATTAAAGTTACTCAGAACATTTGGAACAGACAAGTCCTTTATCAGAGAGATACACGAGTACGTATCAAGTACAGAAACCCATTTTCACAAAAATAATTGAACCGAGCGAGGTGGGCAGTGGTTAGCACACTGGACTCGCATTTTGGAGGACGACGGTTCAAACCCGCGCCCGGCCATCTTGATTTACGTTTTCCATCATTTCCCAAAATCGCTTCAGGCAAATGCCGGGATAGTTACTTTCATAGGGCACGGCCAACTTCCTTCTCCATCCTTCCCTAATCTGATGGGACCGATGACCTCACTGTTTGGTCCCCTCCCCAAAACCGACCAGCCAACAAAAATAATTATAATCAAAAGTATCACAACGTAGGTATACCAAAAAGAAAATTGAAGGGTATAGTCAAGAATGAGACTTTTACAAATACTTACTTTAAAAAAAGACGTATCTGTCAGATAAAAAAGTAAATTAATCTCCTCTCAAGCGTGGGAGGGGGGAGGGGGAGGGGGGCCGCGACAGTGTTCGACTAACCCGTTGACGAACATGTGCTGGAAGAATAGGGGAGAGGAAGACAACATTGCCCTCGCGCGGCGAAACACTGTATCAAACGCACTCAGCCATGTATCGTGTCAGACACACAGCGTGTAATGGAGTGTTAACAGGTGCTGTTCTGTATCACCGGTTTGTGCGTGATGAATTACCAGCGCCAATGCAGAACGTTACCCTTTCAGAGAGCCAACGACTGTCTTTTGTGCACGACGCGCCACCACTACGTTTTCTACGCATCGTGCCACTGTGCGTGACCGCAACGTTCCCATGGGTGGTGGGTTGGTCGAGGCGGCGCGATACTATGACCTTTTCGTGCATCGTATGTGAATCCGATTGTGGCTATGGGGACAGAGGCATTAGTGTATCCCCAACAGATGGACAATGTGCAGACGATATAGGAGTGTGTGATACAGTGCATGTGACGCATTTCGAGCGAGCCAGGTATATTTGAATAAGTGGGTGATTCATTGCGAAGAAGAATTGAAGAATGTGTCAGGGTGCGCGGTAGACAAGTGACTACAATGACTGCTTGTACATGAAAGATAGGTAGGAATAAGTGAAGAGATTGGTCCATGTCTCAACTGGTGCTGGTTTGCGGATATCTTTTATCTAGCACTATATCTCCTATAGGAATATATGACACTTTTTCTGAAACACCCATCACCTTAAATTGCTTTTCGGTTAAAGATGTTTGTGGTCTGTTTTCACGTAGACCAGTAGTGGCTCAACTGGCTCTGAGCACTATGGGACTTAACATCTGAGGTCATCAGTCCCCTAGAACTTAGAACTACTTAAACCTAACTAACTTAAGGACATCACACACATCCATGCCCGAGGCAGGATTCGAACCTGCGACCGTAGAGAGAGACCAGTAGATCCCAACCTTTGTGAGCGCATTACCCTTGAGTGCAATCCGATGTTAGCTCGTACCCCCACCCCTCTCTGTTCCACTCCCTCTAATGACCATCATTAACGTCTAATTAAATTTTAGAATGAAAAAAAGTGTTTTCTTTGAACACTTTCATTCATAAAATGACGAAAGAAGAATATTACTTAGCTTTTGTAGGTGTTTTATTAAACATCGAACTAATGAGCCAATGACACAGTTGGTGCAGCTTATTGCTAACAACCTGTTTTTTAGAACTACGAAATAATTATCAGTGCTTCGCGAGTGCTACGTAAAACTCTGTCTCAGAAAAGAAAGCTGACTATCCACATTGAGTGTAGGCAGTTGTTACAAAACACGTTTCCTCTGCGCTACTCCCCTCCCCGTCCGCAGCTCGTGGTCGTGCGGTAGCGTTCTCGCTTCCCACGCCCGGGTTCCCGGGTTCGATTCCCGGCGGGGTCAGGGATTTTCTCTGCCTCGTGATGACTGGGTGTTGTGTGCTGTCCTTAGGTTAGTTAGGTTTAAGTAGTTCTAAGTCCTAGGGGACTGATGACCATAGATGTTAAATCCCATAGTGCTCAGAGCCATTTGAACCATTTTGAACTCCCCTCCATAGCGACACAAGTTTCACCTACATCCTGCATCCCCCCCCCCCTTTAAGTCAACAAATATATGCACTACCCTTAGTCGCACTATTAATAAATGACTTCTGACGTGAGAGAGATCGGAAAACTTCAGGCTGGTACTACTAATTATAATAATACACTATAGACCTTAAAGCTATGTGACAGCCATCACGTAGTTACTGTTGTGTTGGATGTCAGATTGTTCGTGTATTGTTGCGAAATGAATTAGAAGCAACTTACGGTCCATTGAGGGAACTATGAGAAAGAATTTTCGTGAGATATTTAAGCACACAAGACACGTATTTTTCAATTTTACTGCCGTAACTGTTCAACTGCGTGTGAATTCCTAAGGGACCAAACTGCTGAGGTCTCAGACCCTAGTCTTACACACTACTTTAACTTATGCTAAGAACAACACACACACCCTTGCTCGAGGGAGGAACCTCCGGCGGGAGGGGCCGCGCAATCCGTGACATGGCGCCTCTAACCGCGCGGCCACTCTGCGGCGCCGGCCTCTGTGGCCGAACGGTTCTAGGCGCTACAGTCTGGAACCGTGCGACCGCTACGGTCGCAGGTTCGAATCCTGCCTCGGGCATGGATGTGTGTGATGCCCTTAGGTTAGTTACGTTTAAGTGGTTCTAAGTTCTAGGGGACTGATGACCTCAGAAGTTAAGTCCCATAGTGCTCAGAGCCAGTTGAACTCTGCGCGGCACTGCTTAGTACAAAGTATGTGTATAGTAAGCCATAACTTCCAAGACATTATGTTATGCGTTAATGCTGGAATTTGAAATACAATAAAAATGTGATTATTGGTAACTTATGTAATCAGCATTACAATCTTACGAAACAATAATAATAACAGTAACGGGCTTTTAAAAAATAAAAAATACACAGGTAGACCCTTTCGCTTTTAGCTCTCAGGGGGTTAATTACTCTCCCGTTGGGGACCTCTGACCTAGACAAATAGTGACCATGGGCTCATAAAACAAACAACAATGCGCTTTCAAATTTCATTAATAACCGAGGTACAGAATAGCAAATCTGGATGAGACAAATTCATGATTTAACTATTTCATACCGACTAACATGAAATCTCGGAGGAAAAAACATTGAATGTAGGGTTCTTGTGCTGTTGTCGCCGTTCAGTGGTCCGCCACACGTAGGTACTAGGTGTAAGCCACTTCGCAAGAAAACTTGCATCGCCGGTTTAAGATGCACTGGCACGCTGTTGCCTTTGACTTAATATAAAAGAAATGTTGTATCACTGGAAAATTTGGGTGGGCCTCTGCTAGTTTGCGGGAAAGGGGAGGGGGGGGGGGAGGAGGTTTTTGTCTGGAGATGATGGTCCACTCTTTCCTAGTCCTCTTAAATGGGTGTGATTGGAAGCGATTAGGCTGATTCTTAAGGACGAGTAAATTCATCATGCTAGCCCCTATTTCCAACATCCATGGCAGAGAAACTCGTGAAGCACTGCCATGAATCAGTGCCTTAAAACATAACACAAACACAAGAGATGACAGTCAAAAGAAAGGGGTGAACCCAATCCTGTCGCAGCAGAAGCACCTTGGCAGTGCCGGAAATACATAATCGGGTCATTGTTCGAATGGCAGACGCGTGAATAAGAACTACCGCAAAACTTTGTTCTTGCAATTTTAATTTAGTAAAAAGTATTTGCGCCCTCACTGTGTGGCTTTGATAATAAACTATTTTCCTTTTAGGCCTATAATCATACGTTGCTTTAACATCTGTATTGCTTTGGCTAAAGAAACAAAATTTAAAGTGGCATATATAAGGGATAGGAACAAAAATATGGTACACTATTTGCTGCGAATTATTTTCACATGTCTCAGGTCAAGAACAGGGAGAAAATACTTTAGTAAGTTTTCATTCCAGTGGTTGACTATTAAAAATAGGATGGGTTACAGGATTCCGCCATAGCTGCAACAGAATTGGCGATATATTGTTGTCTGAACTGATATCCATTTCTCATTTGAAGAAGCATCATCAGTTATGAATGAACCTACATTTCACTTATTGACAGGTTTCATTTTGCTTCTTTTGCCAAAAGACGGTATAAATTGCACAAACTCGCCTTGCGACAGCCATCGCGACAGAATCTTCAAATAGTGTGTGTTATTAAACAAGCAGTAGGCGACCTGATAGGAAAACCTCTTGTACCGGTTTCCAGTAGCATAGAAGAAATTTCACGTGTATCTTGATACGAACAAATTTTCTTTTCAGTAGCTGTCGATGAATGTTTAAAAATTACAGTACTGGACTGAGAAAAAAAATAAACAGGAACTATAACTTAGGCTATATCGACGTAGATATGAAGGTCGGCACGTATGTAAATCATGTGGCAAAATACGTTCCTCTGTGTGTACTATCATTTGACAAAATCTCGTTTCGATATCTCGAAGGGGTTAGGAGATGTTAGGTAGGTTATGAATATTTTATTTTAGAACTCGTGCGGTCGGGGGTGAACGCGTTAGATGCGATCCAGGTTCTCGAGATCGGAGACAGATGTATTTTAGCTAAATTTCGTACGCAGCAACATATGGTGTAAAATGCACCAAACGCAAAATCATTGCGATTCGTATTTTGCATTGCAAACTTTCCGCATTTCACAATAAGTATGACAATTAAGGAGATGATGGGCATTGCACCGTGAAGCTGACATGTAAAGCTGTAAGTAACGTAAAAATTATGCCCGCCCGGTTGGACTCGCGGTCTAACGCACGGCTTTCCGGGCGGGAAGGAGCGCCTGGTCCCCGGCACGAATCCGCCCGGCGCATTTGTGTCGAGGTCCGGTGAACCGGCCAGTCTGTGGATGGTTTTTAGGCGGTTTTCCATCTGCCTCGGCGAATTCGGTCTGCTTCCCCTTATTCCGCCTCAGTTACACTATGTCGGCGATTGCTGCGCAAACAAGTTCTCCACGTACACGATCATTACTCTACCACGCAAACACAGGGGTTACACTCGTCTGGTGTGAGACGTTCCCTGTGGGGAGGGGGGGGGGGGGTTCCACCGGGGGCCGAACCGCACAATAACCTTGGGTTCGGTGTGGGGCGGTGGTGAGGTGAGTGGACTGCTGTAGACTGTTGTAGGGTTGTGTACCACTGAGGGCTACGACGGGGACGAGGCCTCTCCGTCGTTTCTAGGGCCCCAGTTCAGTAAATACACACACACACACACACACACACACACACATACATACGTAAACCTTTTTAACTCATTCGTGTGACTTTGTCACTAATTTGTTGGAGTGTTGTAGAACTTTCGTTCTCTTATCCTGTTACCTGACGCTGGGGCATAGCTGTGAAGTGGACTGCGGTAGTCGTCGTGGGGTTGTGGACCACTGCGGCTGCGGCGGGGACGGAGCCTCTCCGTCGTTTCTAGGTCCCCGGATAACATACAATACAATAGATACAAGGTAAAAATTATGTTTTTTTACCGAATAGTCTCTGTAAACTCGTTTGAGAGAGATTGTCGGACTCGCGCCTCTATTGTCAGCATTGCGCGTCACCAGCCGGTGACAGGCGAAGAGTCTCGTACATTCCGGCTCGCTGGCAGGCGTGAGGCAGAGCCAGTCGGCCGCCGTTGTATGCTGCCTCAGTAAAGAACAGGGCCCTGTTTTCCGCGTTGGTTTAAAAAACTGGCTTTGAGCACTATGCAACTTAAAATCTGAGGTCATCAGTCCCCTAGAACTTAGAACTACTTAAACCTCACTAACTTGACATCACACACATCCATGTCCGAGGCAGGATTCGAACCTGCGACAGTAGCGGTCGCGCCGTTCCAGACTGAAGTGCCTAGAACCTCTCGGCCACACCGACCGGAGCGCTGGTTCAAGCCGCATCGCGCTGGTCACCCCTGCGCAAACAAACCGCTTTCCTTCTGTGCGCACCGTAAGAGAATCGTCAGTGAAAGGCACATGTCCGGCCCCGAGTGCCGGTCCGGCAAACATTAAATTTCGTCGCAGCCTACTTGCAGAGGGACAGATCGAGGGGCAGCGGCCGAGTGTAAGGAGCGGCGCGGAGTCGCGGGGCAGCGCCCGCCACAGCTCTGGCAGCGAGGCGAGTCGCGCGCCGCCCGGCTAGCCGGCGCTGCGCGGCCCGCCCACAGTGCGAGCCGGCGGTCCGCGCGCCGCCGCCTTAAAAGCGCGACCCGCCGCTAAAATTAGCCGCCCCAGTGGCTTCACTGGCCGTCGCCCCCCTCGCAGTTTGTGTACGCCCCTCACCGCTGCCCGGTAATTATTTGCGTCTGCGCGCATTAAGTTCGCGCCTTTTATCCGACGTACCGTGTGCTGCTGTTGACGACGAGGTCCAGCGGCAGGTGCACGTCCAGTTTCTCCTCCATCCACTGCTACCAACTTAACGTGGTCGAAATATTACGTTTTCACACAGTCCGTTGCGTACGAATGAAGAGTTGCTGAGACATTCGAATTTGTGAGGCACTATTAGTTTCACACCGTTATGCGACTGCTTGGCGTCAGTTATTTTCGGACATGTCCGAAAAAGCAGACGTAACTCATTCATATAATTCATTCGTTTCGATGGCCAATGAACCCACAACTTATAGTGCGGATGTACACTACTGGCCATTAAAATTGCTACACCACGCAGATGACGTGCTACAGACGCTAAAATTAACCGACAGGAAGAAGGTGCTGTGATATGCAAATAATTCGCTTTTCAGAGCATTCACACAAGGTTGGCGCCGGTGGCGACACCTACAACGTGCTGACATGAGGAAAGTTTCCAACCGATTTCTCATACACAAACAGCAGTTGACCGGCGTTGCCTGGTGAAACGTTGTTGTGATGCCTCATTTAAGGAGGAGAAATGCGTACCATCACGTTTCCAACCAAGGTTGGATTGTAGCCTATCGCGATTGCGGTTTACCGTATCGCGACATTGCTGCTCGCCTTGGTCGAGATCCAATGATTGTTAGCAGAATATGGAATCGATGGGTTCAGGAGGGTAATGCGGAACGCCGTGCTGAATCCCAACGGCCTCGTATCACTAGCAGTCGAGATGACAGGCATCTTATCCTCATGACTGTAACGGATCGTGCAGCCACGTCTCGATCCCTGAGTCAACAGATGGGGACGTTTGCAAGACAACAACCATCTGCACGAACAGTTCGACGACGTTTGCAGCAGTACGGACTATGAGCTCGCAGACCGTGGCTGTGGTTACCCTTGACGCTGCATCACAGACAGGAGCGCCTGCGATGGTGTACTCAAAGACGAACCTGGGTGCACGAATGGCAAAACGTCATTTTTTCGGATGAATCCAAGTTCTGTTTACAGCATCATGATGGTCGCATCCGTGTTAGGCGACATCGCGGTGAACGCACATTGGAAGCAGCCGGCCGAAGTGGCCGTGCGGTTAAAGACGCTGCAGTCTGGAACCGCAAGACCGCTACGGTCGCAGGTTCGAATCCTGCCTCGGGCATGGATGTTTGTGATGTCCTTAGGTTAGTTAGGTTTAACTAGTTCTAAGTTCTAGGGGACTAATGACCTCAGCAGTTGAGTCCCATAGTGCTCAGAGCCGTTTGAACCATTTTGAGCACATTGGAAGCGTGTATTCGTCATTGCCATACTGGCGTATCACCCGGCGTGATGGTATGGGGTGCCACTGGTTACACGTCTCGCTCACAACTTGTTCGTATTGACGGCACTTTGAACAGTGGACGTTACATTTAAGATGTGTTACGACCCATGACCGTACCCTTCATTTGATCCCTGCGAAACCGTACATTTCAGCAGGATAATGCACTACCGCATGTTGCAGGTCCTCTACGGGCCTTTCTGGATACAGAAAATGTTCGACTGCTGCCGTGGTCAGCACATTCTCCAGATCCCTCACCAATTGAAAACGTCTGGTCAATGGTGGCCGAGCAACTGGGTCGGCACAATACGCCAGTCGCTACTCTTGATGAACTGTGGTATCGTGTTGAAGCTGCATGGGCAGCTGTACCTGTACACGCCATCCGAGCTCTGTTTGACTCAATGCCCAGGCGTATCAAGGCCGTTATTACGGCCAGAGGTGGTTGTTCTGGGTACTGATTTCTCAGGATCTATGCACACAAACTGCGTGAAAATGTAAACACATGTCAGGTCTAGTGTAATATATTTGTCCAATGAATACCCGTTTATAATCTTCATTTCTTCTTGGTGTAGCAATTTTAATGGCCAGTAGTGTACAATTGCGTATAGGTGGCGCAAGGTGGAAATGTGGGCCGGTCGGCAGGTGTGCCGAGGTAGTCCGTCGTGCAATTACTATAAACTGTGTGTCCGGATGGCGCATTGGTTAACGCAGCTGCCAAAATAAGTAGGAAATGCCGGGCTCTGATCCCAGTCCGGCACGCATTGTCATTTGCCGCCGATGATTCCGCAGGAAGTCCAATTTCGCACCGGCTCGTTTGCATCACCTTACCTTCTTAAAAAGTATACCTGATGATGCAGCAGAAGAAAAATGTGACACAACATTCAGAGAACATAATAGATGATTATGGATCATATTAATTGACATAAAGGAAAAATATTTCGGGAATTAACTGCGACCAGATGTCGCCCAACATGTGCACAATGAGTCCTCATATATTTTATCCAGTTTGACTAACCATTTTAATCGGTGTGAAAAGTGATTTTCGTTTTACTTCTTATGTTCTCCCCTGTGCATAGAGTTGACAGAGCAAAATAAGTATCTTTTAGGCTTTGGTACCTCAATCCTTAAAACGGAGCCCTCGTAGGATCACTTTGCCAACGGCCTTGCCACAGTGGTAACACCGGTTCCCGTCAGATCACCGAAGTTAAGCGCTGTCGGGCTGGGCTAGCACTTGGATGGCTGACCCTGACCATCCGGTCTCCCGGGCACTGTTGGCAAGCCGGGTGCACTGAGCCCTTGTGAGGCAAACTGAGGAGCTACTTGATTGAGAAGTAGCGGCTCCGGTCTCGGAAACTGACATATGGCTGGGAGAGCGGTGTGCTGACCACATGGCCCTCCATATCCGCATCCAGGGACGACTGTCGCCTGAGGATGACATGGCGGCCGGTCGGTACGGTTGGGCCTTCATGGCCTGTTTGGGAGAAGTTTAGATTTTTATTTATCACTTTGTTGTCTGTCCGTCTGTCAAAAACCCGTTCTCTTAGGGTTTGTTAGACGAATCAAAACCGAGCGCAGTCGGGAGGCCGACTGTTCAAGACCGCGTCCGGCCATGCTGATTTAGGTTTTCCGTGATTTCCCTAAATCACTTCAAGCCAAATGCCGGGTGGTTCCTCTGAAAGGGCACGGCCGACGTCCTTCCCCATCCTTCCGTAATTTGATGGGACCGATGACCTCGCTGTTTGGTCCCCTCCCCCAAATCAATCAACGAATCACGTTAAAATTTACGTCATATACGAAGTTCTACAGTACCCTTGGCGATATGAAAAATTGAATTTTTAAGGTAATGCAATCAAAAGATATGCTCAGTTAATGTCACATATTTTGACACTCGCAAACGCACTCACCAATATCTGTACGGTAGTTTCCGTTGACCTAGAAACATAAAATTTGGCAAGGAGCAAGGTTTAACAGGACAAGTAAAGGAAAATTGCAGAAATTTGTGGATTTGTAATTACATCACACTAAACAAATGTTTATTTTGTTAGTTGTTCTCCGACTTTAAATTTAAAATTAAAACATCTCGAAAGTCGTGAAATTCACAGAACAGATATCTTGCCCGTATTAGTATAGATAACAAGGAAGACTTGTCGAGAGTCTCTGTTCCCGGAATGGATGAACTGTCTGTATACGTAATCACTAATTACGTTCGTACGGAACCTTCAGAGCGGAAGTCCTACTCGCATTTGGCCAATTTCTTCTTTTTCTGTTGTAGTTTGATGACGACCAATGGTGTCCGACACCGGTTTCGGTGTGAAGTATTTTCTGTGATTGTGTCAAATAAAATATTGAGTGTACAAAAACTATTTCACATTGCTGAAGAAAAAACAAGTTTGTACACATCCACGAAGGTACTCTGACATGAAGTTTCTACGTAACCTTCTGGCTATACGCCGATCCTGACAAAGTAAAGATCAAACAACATGTACATATGGCTCTATCGATATTCACAATATCTCGTATTAAGGTACAACTGCTATGCGTTTAAACTTATTAAATTTCAGGTTTAAATGATTAAATTTTATTAATGACAATAGAACTGATGCTGCAATGTTAGTAAGAGTGCTGTTTTCGATGAATAAGAGACGGATGAATTCATGGTAACATGCTCTCGGTAAGGATGTAAGTGAGCGGGTGGAAGATGGACAACTCCTCAGACACTGCCAACCGATTCGGGTCATATTTAACACGTCGCTTGTGTGCAACCTAAAATGAAAGAGTTTAAGACAATTAGGCTCAAGATAGTACAGTATTTGAGAAAACCGCCCCTAAAGTTCAGTACCCGTAATCGAATCAAAATTGACGGGATCGAAAACTACTGAAAAATGAGGGGGTCCGCAGACGCATATTTTCATAGAATTGACGAGAGGAACTGTTACGGCTGCCCATTACGTATCCGTGAGTTACCCGCTCCTGAACAAAACGTCGCTGGCGTAGCGACCAGTGCATTTGACTGGGGAGCGGAGAACCCGTGCTCGATTCCCAAACGAATGCTCCTGTCTCTTTAAATTGTATTTTTTTCCATATTGAATCTGGTAGGAATAGGAGGTAATTAAAACAATAACGAATAATAACAAGGTAGGCAAATGAATTTCTCAAACTAATTTGATTAGTAAAGAATTTAATTTTAATCCTGGTTACCAGCCGTACAACAGCTCGTTACCAGCCGTACAACAGCTCTTTCACTCACTGTGTTACATGCCTTCGCTTTCCTTCGAATAACTACGTGGATGGTACTTGGATGTAAAGATGTACTAGCGGCATCAAGAACATCTAATCAATAATGCCTTCGCGCAACTGTATTGTTCCTTTTATGAAAAACAAGCTCAGTTCACATTTAAAATGGTTTTCGAGAATTAATATTATGCGTAATAAACATACGATAACATCGCCTCAAATATCGGTGCTGAAGTTGATAATCTCTGGGGACTGAGTTTCACAACATGCGTTTATTAATGAAGAATGTACTTGAGAGTCGATTGTACACAGGTTCAGCACTCTTGTTCTGAAGAAAGTAAGAAGATAGCTTACACCAGTGATCGTCAAACTGTTTTTCTTAAGAGCCAGTACTGACACTGTAGCGCGACACCTCGGGCCGCATAGGATGGTTGAGGGGGGGAGGTGGAGAGGGGGTGGGGTCTCGTAGAGTGGCCACTCAAAGAGAAATTGTTTTCACCAAACCATAGTTATTGGTAGAAGCTTATCACTTACAGACTTTGAATGTACACACATACTAAATATTTTTAAGTGCAAATGAAAATAATATATTCGAATTACATGCATTTTTTCTGGAGGCTTACATAGTGATCAATCTGCCGGACTTAAAGCTGGTACTGCGGCCAGTGCCATCGCAACATTATCCCATGTTTGTTTCTCTGGTGTCCATGCCTTTTTTTTTTTTGTAGTCATCTTCACGCCCCAGTATCTGAAAGAATACCAGGCGGCTACAGCAGACCGTTTACAATCGAACTTTTGTTTTAGGCCAAATATAACAGGACAGAGGTGGTTTGATATAATATGATTTAATTAATTCAAAACTAAGGGAGAGAATAGCAGAGGACACTTTTGTATAAAAAAGGGTTTAAAAATCAGTTTCATCTGTTGGACGATGCGGGTTTTGTTTTGGAGGTCACTAGCTCTCGCTGGGGTGAACTCCTTAGCCACGTTTCCCGATTGGATACCATGTTGCCATTAGAAACATGTTGCCATTAGAAACTATCAGACTGAAATAATTGTCAAGGAGCTTCACATTTGCTGGCCAAAAGACATTGTCTGAACATTGATATTGTAAAAAATTATTTCTATCCATACAAGCAAGTTATTAAGAACAATATGGCTGACTTATCTTACATCAGACGACTCAAAAAAATTGTTAAAATTGACGGAACGAGCGTCGTGTGTTATTCTCACTGGCATCAATAGCGATGTATGTTAGAACCAGTGTGACCACTTCTCGGCAAGAAGCAGCGCCCTTCGGGGGCAAAAATATACGGTGGCTGCTTTAACACACATTCCCCTGCCGATCTTACTATTAACTGGTAACTACATAACTTAGTATGTTATATTAATTAATAAGAGTAATTGTAATATTTGACATGATCACAAATGTTTACGAAATGTTTTGAAAGTCGTTGTCCTTTAACTCATTGCGTTATATTACACCAGCCTTAATTTGATTCCATATTACTTGCTAAAAATGTACCACGTTCGAAGATGGCTGTGTCTATAATGCGTATTGACGAATCCATGTTACTTCCGTTTGACATTTATACCAAACAAGCTGACCGGTGTTAGTTGCACATGCTTGTGAGTTTTCAGCATTGGAAGACAAAACATAAAGCCTCACTGATGGTTACAACACCTAAGCTCACGCAATGTCTGTATCTTCGCGTTATAGTGCCCTTCAGGCATGCATGCAGACACTGTTCTGATGATTACATAGTAAAATATTCGCCCTTTTGCCTCTGTTAACCTGCACTGATTGCGCTACATACCCTTCTGCCCCTGACGTAAGCGGATAACTGTGCTTAGCTCACGGTCGTGTTCACCAGCGTCAAATAAAATTAAGCACATCTTAAAATATTACTGTCTCCTTTATTTTTGTTCTTACTTAGCAAGAAAAATACATTTACGTACAAGTAAAATACAGTCTTAAGAATCTCTAACGCTAGCTAGCGTTTTTGTATTTTGCTGTTAGTTGCTAGAAGCAAATTGTTATAAAATACGACTGAGAACCGCGCACTCCACGAACACTAGATTCGAGTCGCATGCGGCTCCAGGGCCATAGTTTGACTTAGACTGGTTTAGAGCTTAATGTCCAGTCGATGTCGATGGTACTAAACAGGTTTTAATGGACTAGAATTGGCGATGGAAGCGGTACAAGCTTCATGAAAGAACTGTATTAGCATACGCCTGAAGTGATATAAAATGTGGGAGGTCTGAATCGAGCTGCCCAGATGGGTATTTTTTGAGAAAGGAAGTGAAAAATTTTGAAACAAATGTAAAGTGTTTAGACTTCGCAATTTCATTCACTGAAAATTTCTGATGTGATTGTGTGTTGGGTCGGGACTGGATCCTGGACTCTGGTCTTTCCTGGGTAGTATTCGCCCGGTAGTGTCATCCATACACGCCTCACGGACAGACTCAAAGCTACTATTCGATGTTATTTATCCTTCCAAAATTAATGTATCTGCAACGTTCCAACTTACGAAGGAAGTGCCTACCATTTCTAAGGAGGTGTAATTCATTCACAAAGTAAGTAACTCACAAAACAGCTTTCGATCGTTCTTGAATACTGATCATAAACTTTGGCCCCTTACTCAGTAGGAATAATAGAACAGATAAGTTCAGTAGGGCGAGAGCAATACAAGGATTTTTATTATGCTGGAGTAAAAGGCCCCGTAAGAAAAGAGTCAAGCATAAAGTCTAGCCCCACTGTTAAAATTCCGAGAGCAGTAATGTTACAGCAACATGATACGAACACTGTCCCTCATACCCCTCTTTGACCTTAACCCTCTTACATGAACAACAGCGCAGAAACACCCGTTATCGTTCAGCCACTTTCTCGAAGTTCTTCTCAGTAGCAGGAAGCCGACTCGGAATAATCTCCCGCACTGTAGTGGACAACGGAATAACATTTGCCGCCGGCCGCTGTGGCCGAGCGGTTCACTAATGTGTGAGTTGCAGAGTAACCATGTAGATGTAGATTGTCTCTCCTTCTTCGCCCTCCTGGTTTCCTGTATCTCCCACTTTATTTGTTAGACAATCAAATCCTTAAATACTATTTGGTATGTGAATTGAAGACGGAGTGTAAAGTGAAAGCAAAGGGGTTTAATGCAGAATTAGCTGCGACGAGTGAAAATTGTGCCAGATCGGTATTCGAACACTGCACATCCTGCTTACTAGTCAGTTGCGTTAACCACTGTGCCACCTCGACACAGTGTTCATCGCAATTGCGCAGACTGTATCGGTAGGCCTCCGCGCATCCCCACCTAGCGCCACCTACCCGCAACCCATGTCCTCCGTGTTCGCTAATTTGAGATTCTCGCAGGAAGTCGGACGTAACTGTGCATCCACGCTGAAGGTGGTAGATTCATTGCCCGTTGAGGCAAATCAAGTATATGAAAGCATGGTGTCTGTTCTTTCGACATTTCCAGAAGCACAGACACCACTCATTCATTAAATACTGCCGCGCGGGATTAGCCGAGCGGTCTAGGGCGCTGCAGTCATGGACAGTGCGACTGGTCCCGGCGGAGGTTCGAATCCTCCCTCGGGCATGGGTGTATGTGTTTGTCCTTAGGATAATTTAGGTTAAGTAGTGTGTAAGCTTAGGGACTGATGACCTTAGGAGTTAAGTCCCATAAGATTTCACACACATTTGAACGTTTTTGAACATTAAATACTATTTGTCATATTGGGATTATGATATAAAAAGCTAAAGTATAGGGTATGAAACTTTGGTACGACGTAAGACAGGGCCGGATGGCCCTAATCATATCAGGATAAATAAATAAAATGGAAATTAGTCAGCGGAATTCCTGCACTAGTGAAAAAGCGCTTGGGGCATTTTCCTCGACCTGAGATACAGGTTCGGGGAGTGTGCGCAGGGTATCCGGCCCAGTTTCTTGGAATGAGATCTGGTAGTGGAAGTGGAAGAACCGCGAGACTCGGAGGGTCGTGCCGACGTGCTCTAGCGGGCGTGTCGTAGCGCTATAGTAAAAGCCGGGCCGCGCCTCGTATACGCAGCGCTAAGTTTAGGAGCGGCGGCGGGACGTATTTCGGGCTGGCTAAAGGCGAGTATGACCTGTCCTGTGGAAACACGCGTGACCCACATCGCACGGGCGACGCCCACCGCAGCCGCAGCCGCCCCGGCTGCCAGCTGCGCCGCCTTCCCCCCAGAGTGCGCGCCGGCAGCTGTGCTGAACGCTGCTCACGAGGAACGCGAATACGAGGGTGGATCGACGAGTCTGGTAAATTTCCATCGAAGAATGGAACATTTCTGTTGGACCTTCGAGGTTGATAAGCTTGATTAGGCCAAGGATCGCATAAAGTTGGGGTGTCCAGCGCGTGGCTCGCGGGCCGCTTGTGGCCCAATGCGAATTCTTAAAAATTTCGTGCAGCCATGTACTCAGTTTCGTGCAGCACAGTAATTATGACGAATAACGAAAATAAATTCAGACCTTTATCGTCTAAAGATATCAAGCTATAGGTTGCCGAAGAATCAGATTTTTTCAGCAAATAGTTTTCTTAAAATCAGATGTTAAGTAATTCATAGCTGCCGTCGCGTCCGCTCCACTGCTTTGCCAAGAAGACACGTGGCTGTCGCTCTCTGACGCGCGTGCTGCAGCGACAAAATTCAAACGTCGCCAGTTGCAGCGGGAGACAGGCAGCGACCAGATGTCGCTCGCCTCTGTCGCTCGCGTAGGACACAGCCCAACTTGAAGCTTGGGCTTGCTAGGAAGAAATTTTCATCAAAAGAGGAGGTGATAGTTGCAGTCAAAGTGTATTTTGCAGAATTTGTCAGAACATATTTTTCAGATACGATGAAAAAGCTGGAGGATCGCTGGACCACGGGTATATCCCTGAAAGGACACTAGATTTAAGGTGAAATATTTACGGAACGAACACTTTTTTTAAAATTTTTACCATATTTATCAAACAACTTTCGTACATAATACTGCAAAGGATACGGCGCATACAGTACCACACTAGGCACTGACGCAACTCTGTGTGTTGTCAGCACCGGGCCTCGTTATTCGAGCTTCCTAAAGGGACACGGGCACAGTAGCTATCGTCCCGGAAGTTTCTGGTTCTAGTATTGATGGCATAAAAAACTATTTCATCACCGGTATTGGTCTGGGCATTTTAGCATTTCAGCATTTCAGCTATTATGATCCACAGATATCTTAAGCGAACTGCTTCTGTTAGTCTGACGAGAAATTAGTCTTCCTGCCTGTTTTATAACGTATAATTAAGGTATCAAAACACAGCGTTTTCCTAAAGATTGATTCCTGTGAAGAATAGGTATAACTACACTGTGTCCGATATTACTAGATCGTGTTGAGGTTGTCAGGTGTGACCCTGAGCTGTCCTGTTTGAATCCTTGTCATGGAAGAAGTGTACACCCCCAGAATTTGGTCGAAAATGGGCAAAAAAGCGGTCTCATCGCTGATGTTCTTACAAAGCAAAGCAAGTCGAGGCAAGGAAAAAAAGGCAAACAGCACATTGATGCTTTCAACGTGACTAGGCTGAATTTTTTACCCTTCATTGTTCTTATGGACTACAACTCGGACTCAAATTACCTCACTTCAAGGATACTTGATGTCGCTAAAACAATTCATGTTCATTGTAAAGCAACTGAAGTAGGGCAGCAAAACTCAGCACACACCTGCCAGATCTGGAAGTATTTGCCTGAAAAGGCTGCATATGACCGGCCCGAGAATACCATTCACGCATTATTAGTTTGCCTGTCGCCAAATGAACGCTTATGTTGGCTTGGATGGTAAGTTATTCTTATATTAATCCTCATTGCAACCGAGTGGAGTGGTATAGCGTGTAAGCAAATGGACTCACATTCCAGAACAGAAGGGAGCGAAGCATTTGAAATGTGGTTCTATAGAAGAATGTTAAAAATTAGGTGGACTGATATCGTAAGGAATGAGGAGGTTGTCCGGAAAATCGGCGACGAAAGGTTCAAAATGGTTCAAATGGCTCTGAGCACTATGGGACTCAACTGCTGAGGTCATTAGTCCCCTAGAACTTAGAACTAGTTAAACCTAACTAACCTAAGGACATCACACACATCCATGCCCGAGGCAGGATTCGAACCTGCGACCGTAGCGGTCTCGCGGTTCCAGACTGCAGCGCCAGAACCGCGCGGCCACTTCGGCGACGAAAGGAATATTTGGAAAACACTGACAGGAAAAGAAAAGGGACAGCCGGCCGGAGAGGCCGAGCGGTTCTAGGCGCTGCAGTCTGGAACCGCGCGACCGCTACGGTTGCAGGTTCGAATCCTGCCTCGGGCATGGATGTGTGTGATGTCCTTAGGTTAGTTAGGTTTAAGTAGTTCTAAGTTCTACGGGACTGATGACCTCAGAAGTTAAGTCCCACAGTGCTCAGAGCCAATTGAACCATTTTTGAAAAAGGGACAAGTTGATAGGACATCTGTTAGACACCAGGGAATAACTTCCATGGTATTAAAGGGAGCTGTAGAGAGGAAGATAGAGCTTGGAATACATCCAGAAAATAATGGAGGACGTAGGTTGCAAGTGCTACTCTGAGATGAAGAGGTTGGCACAGGAGATGAATTCGAGGCGGGCCGCATCAAACCAGTCAGAAGACTGATGACAAAAAAAGGCGAATACTGTTATGGTATATAAAACACTTCCGCAACTGCCCTAGCCCCTACTCCGCTCGAGTAACATGAACATCCGCGCCGAACTTAATGTCGACATCCGGCGGACCGATCTACTCGAGCCGGCCTAGTGCCCTCGCTCCACAGTGCACTCCGAGAGATTTAGAATTCACTTCACAACACGTCACACAGTCTGGCAATCAGAGAGCGCACGCTACCGCTTTTTTTGGCTCTTTTCGACCATATTCTGTTTTTCCAACAAGGATTCAAACCACACAGCTCAGAGTCAGCGTCTACGACCTCAGAACGATATAGCGACATCTGTCACAGAGGCAGTCATGTGGGTCCTTCATACGAGTGCGTGTTTATGAAAACGCTGTGATACGAAACATTATTATGTGTTAGAAAACACTAAGACTAATTTCTTGTCAGATTGTAAGAGAAGCTTTTTGTTTAAGAAATCTGTGCACCACAATAGCTGAAATGCTAAAACGTAGTTCTGTTAAAATCTGCACTTTCATTAACTTTAAAATATAAACAACAACGCAAGCATTTTCGTAATATTTCAGACTGCTGATTTCATGCGATTCTTGTAAAGCCTTACTTTAGGATTGAATGGCAATGAATTAACTGCTTTATTTTCCAAGAGCCGCGGTCACGACGTACTTCGCAGTATACTGAGTGGATGAACTTTATTTCTCAAACAATTTTAAGCGGATAAGTGGTGGCGAAACGTATCTTTGAAACCGTAAACTCGGCAGTAAACGCTAGCTGTAGTGAGAATCTGACATAAATTTGTTCTGATCTCAGTAAAATCTCTGTGTAAAGAGTTCCCAGAGTCAACTGTCGACAGCGAATTCCTTTATGACTCTTGTTTTTGAAACCAGCCTGAGAGCTTATAAGTGTGAGATTTGTTTTCACAGTGTCTATGAATAGGATGTTGGTTACTACAGCAGCTCGTTGGCACGGTATTGCATTCAGTGACACATCCACTGTCTACTCAGAAAGTATTTTTACTGTGATTTCGTTAGCGCTCACGTCTTAAAATATGTACTGTGGAGTTGTACTGCGCGCTATACATGTCGAGCGAAGCATTAGTGTGTAAATATTAATCAGTTAAGCTTCAAAAGATATTCCATGCAAATTGATTATGAATATTGTACTGTTATAAAAAGAAAAGGCAAGGAAAGGAAATCGTCGTAACAGTAGAGCAATGCGTGACGTGTGCTCAACGAAAAAACCAAGACACTTGGTGAAGAACTCATGGCGACGTGCCTGGAAATGGAATACTGTGGTATCACGAAAAGAGACGAAGTAGCGTTAATTCATTTGTACACGACGAAACCAGACGATTGCCAGTCTTTGATCTAGATCAGACAGAAGACAGTCTCATTTCGTACTTTGTGGGTCGAGAGAATTGTTTTCTGTGACAGTTGGGAGTCGTTTGCCTCTCGCCTCTTTGAAGATGCTGGGCAAGAATCTTCTAGAAGCCAGTCTTAGGTAGCAGAGGGGAACGACCGTGCGTGACGCACATGTCTGTGGCTATTGGCTGCGTTGGCGTTGCTTGTTTGCACACGGGACGGTCCATTACGCTAACCAGAAAAAGGGAGCACGTAATTCAGGACTAGACACCGTGTTTGCTCCTCTTCCGCCCAGACTGTTTACACGACTGCCCTCTGAATTAACATTTTCATGACCAGGAAGACAAATATAATTTTTGTTAAGTTTAATAAAAAGGACAACTAAAGTATTCGCAATAATTATGGATTAACTGACAGCTCCAACTTCGAAACGAAAATTTAAAAACCGTTAAAGTCAAGCATCATGCGACTTGATGGGCTGGTCATAACTGTAATGGAACCCTATAAAGTCGTACAAGTATTTAAAAAACTATGTTTGGTTTACTGCGCTGAGAAACCTTTCAATAAAAGGACATGTTGCAGTAAGTGATGTCCAACGATCGAAGAAGCGATGCCTGAGTATACGTAAAATATTATTATGTTGTCTCCACCGTCGCCTCCTGTAATAACCGTCACGGGTGCTTTTACCGGTAGTTACAACTTACGCGTCTTTATCAGTTCAAACGATCAGTGTCACTGCGCTGTCACTTCTCGGAAGTCTGCCAAAATTTTCGTTTTCTGCTCCGTTAATCCCTTTATAACATTGCTGGAATTAAATTTTCATCCTTTACAGCTGTCAGGGTCAGATTTTTAAATTGAAGCCTTCATTTCGTGTCCTGTTAGCACTTATTTTTCACTGACCCGAGCAAGGAAACTAACAAGGGAACCTCCCCATCGCACCCCCCTCAGATTTAGTTATAAGTTGGCACAGTGGATAGACCTTGAAAAACTGAACACAGATCAATCGAGAAAACAGGAAGAAGTTGTGTGGAACTATGAAAAAAATCAGTAAAATATACAAACTCAGTAGTCCATGCGAAGATACGCAACATCAGGGACGCTGGAACGCAAGCTGCTCCGTGGCCCCGTGGTTAGTGAGAGCAGCTACGGAACGAGAGGTCCTAGGTTCAAGTCTTCCTTTGAGTGAAAATTTTAATTTTTTATTTCCAGTTTATGTGACAAACTCTTACGTTGTCATCACTATTTTGGGAGTGATTATCACATCTACAAGAAAACCTAAATCGGGCAAGGTAGAAGAATCTTTTTACCCATTCGCTAAGCGTACAAGTTAGGTGGGTCGACAACATATTCCTGTCATGTGACGCACATGCCGTCACCAGTGTCGTGTAGCATGTATCAGACGTGTTTTCCCGTGTAGGAATCGGTTGACCTGTGACCTTGCGATTCGGTTCCCATTGGAGAGGCACGTCCTTTCGTCTACTAATCGCACGGTTTTGCGGTGCGGTCGCAAAACACAGACACTAACCTTATTGCAGTGAACAGAAACGTCAATGAACGAACGGACAGATCATAACTTTGCGAAAATAAAGCAAGTAAAATTTTCAGTCGACGGAAGACTTGAACCAAGGACCTCTCGGTCTGCAGCTACTCACGCTAACCACAGGACTACGGCGCTGCTGAGCTCGCACTCTCCTTGATGTTGCCTATCTTGCGTATGGACTACTCAGTTTGTATATTTTACTAATTTTTTTCACGGTTCCACATAACTTCTTCCTGTTTCCTCGATTGATCTGTGTTCAGTTTTCCAAGGCCTATCCACTGTGCCAACTTATAACTAAATCTGAGGGGGGTGCGATGGGGAGGTTCCCTTGTAAGTTTCGCTACATATGTTTGTTTCATAAATCCAGAATAAGAAAGTCCTCGTCGGTGTGGAACAATTTTTAAAAAATCTTATTTTTATTGCCAGAAATATATGTATGAAATAGTTCCTAAGCTGTTTTAGCGAAACCTCATCAAACGAAAAAATGTTAGTGCTTTTACTCATACTCTTATTTGTTGTACTTAAAATGTGAGTGGCCGTATACTACGCAGCGCGTAGTACTAGTAAAATTTACTTCATTACAAATCCATTTACGGAGTTGAATCTTCAGGCCAGCGATAACTCTTTTTGACATCCCTTAAACTGTCATTAGTATTCTAAAGTTTTTTATGTTTGTTAGCAGGTTATTGAAAATGTTTGTTCCTAAATACAAGATACGTTTTGGACCTAAGTACCTTCAAATGTCTTTTTAAAGTTTTCTTAGTACTAGCGTCACTTTTGTGAATTGAATATTGGTTGGAAAAAAAGGAGGACCTGTTATTTACAACGAATTTTATTTTGAATATTTGTCCAGAGTAACAACAGTTGGCGTATACCTACATATTATTCTTGAATTCATACCTCAAATCGTGTTCATTACACACTTTTGGATTTGAGAAACTTTAGTTTGAAATGAGGAGTTACTCCATAATGTGGTACCGTATGACATTATGTGTCGAAACTATGCAAAATGTAGGAACGAGTGATGATGATAGAGTAAAATTCATAGTAGATGTCCTTGTCAAAGGTCGTGTGGTAAATTGTCATCACTCCTCAGAACTGAAAGAATAGGGAAAGTATGTTTCAGACATACAGAGGGTGTGTCTCCTATGGGTCGTCAGGGACATTTTCTCTGGTGTTTCGGCAGATGATTGTAGTATTATTTTTGCCATGTGTAGCTGGAGTCAGACAAATACTGCCCATCACGTCTTTCATACGACGTACAGCGTCGACGGGAAGCGTCGGTTTGTTTCTCATTACAAACAAAATTATTTTTAATCGGAATTTTGTGTGTCCATTCGATAGAACGGCTACAAATTAATGTAGTGCGTTATTCGTTTTATCGGTATGTGTTAACAGGAACAGTAAAACACAAGGAATGATCAACTCCAGCAGCGACTGTTACTATGTGTAGATGAAAGGAATATCGCACTACACTTATGTGGGACCGCTCTGTCGAATGGGCACCTAAAATTTCTCTTTAAAAATTATTTTGTTTGCAAAAGGACGCTTTTAACCGACGCTATCTGTCAGGACTGACCGTAGATACACGTTGCAAAAACTAAATTGCAGATATATGCCGAAACACCAGAGAAAATGCGCCTGATTACACTCTTATGAGAGACATCCTGTACATTTCCTTGTGCAAATAAATGCATATTTGCAAACACATTAAACAGTATCTAGAACGCAGAAAATGGTACCTTTTCACGTTAATGCTGTGTATGGTGTTTTCTTGCTAAGAGCCAAACACATCGAAAATTATTTTTCCTGTCAATTAATTCTGGCTCCTCAGCTGTTGAAATAATCTTCATTAAAGCCCGTTTATCTCCTCAAGCGCCGGCCGGTGTGGCCGAGCGGTTCTAGGCGCTTCAGTCTGGAACCGCGCGACCGCTACTGTCGCCGGTTCGAATCCTGCTTCGGGCATGGATGTGTGTGAAGTCCTTAGGTTAGTTAGGTTTAACTAGTTCTAACTTCTAGGGGACTGATGACCTCAGAAGTTTCATAGTGCTCAGAGCCATTTGAGCCATTTTTTTTTTTTCTCCTTACGCTCTTACTTGTGCATGGTATAGGTTGTTTCTCTGTCAAACGTAAATATATTTTTGCTTTCAAATATTTCGTCTCCCTTGTAGGAGAACACTAGAACGAAAAGTACTAGAATGTCGTACAACCTATTGAGTGTGCCATGAAAACAAAACAATAATGAATAAGGATACACAAAGCACAAAATCCATTTCTGTAATAGGAGCGAGCTCGATCGGAGTAGGTCGACTTCTTATGTTAGTAGACGCCGCCATTCTCTCGTATTTTTTGCCCATGCGCTGTGTGCGACTTGCTCCAAATTTTAGGACTCCATATTGGTACATTCTAACGATCATTGACGTCGCAGACACACACGCGACGTGGTCGGCAGGCTGTATTACACGCAGGCGCGAAAGGCGCACACACTTCGAGTAGCCGATTTTGAGCAGAAAGTCGCTCATGTAAAACTGTCCGATGATCATACACGTCTATAGCTGCTAGCTTCTAGCTGTAACGGCGGTAGCTGATGGTCCACGTTGGCTGGAACTGTGGGCAACTGTTGCTGGCGACGAACTGCGCCAGTAATTGCAATAGTACGAACTGGAACTGGCCGAATGTGTGCAGTGTGTCTCCATTTACCCGCGACCAGCGGAGTGGTGTCCACCTGCGCTATATTTTGCGGAAGAGGAGAGGTATCAGTGCCCTCTGTGGCGACTGACATAACTAGCGCCGAATGGAGTGGACTTTTGAAAAGTCTCGTCAGGGAAGAACAATGAGGCTGCAGTTCATGGGTGCCAAATAGGTGATGACAGAACGGAACTAAGTGACGCCTGGCGTGGAGGGTGTTGCCCTACGGTGATATCGCTGTATTCCACGTTACTTTTTACTGACAAATATCGTATTCAGAATGATTGTCTGTTTAGCCATTTTAGCAATTCCGTAGTATCCAACTCCCACCTGGCTGTATTATAAAGTTAATCCAATGAACGTAACGCTATGTTACGTACATGTCCTTTTATGCTTATGCTGTGCAGAAATTTTCTGCTGGTTCTGGATTCCGTATAGCGAAGATTTCTTAAAAAAAAAAGTTTAACGATTGTAAGTTGAGTACAGACCGCTTGTTAATTAACTTATCATGGGTGGGATTTACAGTCATGTAGAACTTTATGAAAGACAATGTATTCTTCATTGACTGTAGGAAGTTATTATTGTGACAGCTGCTTTTCGGCCTTAACGGAATTATCAAGTGGTGCTTCAGCATATGTCAAACATCGAAATCTTCCGACATGAAAACATGTCATCGCCATATCTGAGCCTTGTTAATGCTCATGAAAATGTCGTTTCAGCCCTTTCGAAAACGGTACCCAAAAATTGCTATAATCTTATAATACTGCAAAAGTTAGTGCTCGAATAACTGTCTCGAGACTCACGAACTGCAATTTAATTGTGTGTTTTAATTCGTAGAAATTCAAAGCTGGATATGAGTGATAATGTCACAAAGTTTATAGATACTGCTTAAAGACGTTTCTGTCTACATATTTAAAGAGAAATAAACTTTTTAAACGAATTTTGAACAGAACATCGTCAGTTAGATTTTCAGAAGGTATTCTCTTTTTTGTCTTATCTTTGCAAGTTGAGGTTGCATAGAAAACGTTGAGAACGCCCATCTTTATCGTGTCATTTCGCTCTGAATCGCACTTCCTGCTGACCATTCACGATTAGAGCAATAAAAAATTGGCCAACTGCGACTAGGAGTCGCGCACTCAGCGAGAGTTCCGTACTAACTTAATTATGTACATGTACAGTTTACCCATCCTGTGAATCAAGAATCTCAACGATTTTTGCCTGTATGTGAACATGGTATCTGTTCTTTCGCACTTGTCCGAAAGAACAGATACCATCTTCATATAGATAAGGCTTACCGGCCAACAATCGGCAGTGCGGATGCACTCACATTGCTCTAACTCTTAAACGGGAATCTGTGGATTGACCGCCGCGAGTAATGAGTATAGTGGGCAGGGGCGTTACAAGTGTAACGTATGGACGTTAAGCTGGAAATGTGGGTCTCACGGGGAGCGTGCCAGAGATAATTCCCTGCAGTCGCACTGTCCGTGTCCTCGACCGCTCAGTCGGTTAGAGCGTCTTCCATGTAAGGAGGAGATCCCGGGTACGAGTCCCGATCTGGACACACATTTTCAACTGCCCCCGTTGATATTTATCAACGCCTGTAAGCAGTTAATGGTCTGAATTTCACTGTAATTTCATTTTTGCCTGTTGTCGATATCAATACTGGCAAGATAATGGTGTCGGGAATTCCAGATGTGTGTGTATGAATTCCTAAGGTACCAAACTGCTTAGGTCATCGGTCCCTAGACTTACACACTGCTTAAACTAACTTTAACTTATGCTAAGAAGAACACAAACACATACCCATGCCCGAGGGAGGACTCGAACCTCCGGCGGGAGGGGCCGCGCTATCCGTGATATGGCGCGGCTCGAGAATTCCGAGACCGTATGAAAATCTCCGAAGTAGCTCCCAAGACTAGACCAGGCACACAAAAATAACGAGCGGGAGACGTTCAGTTTATATATGTAGAGAGAGAAGACTTAGTAAAACATCTTTGTTTACTTAAACATAATTATAACTTACATTTTATGTTTGCATGCTGTAACGTTCGTCTGTTATGCTTTTGACGGATGATGAATGCAATATATGTTCAAATGGAAAAAACGCAATTTAACAAATTTCAGATTTTTTTAGTTTACTTCTTCTGTGAAAGCTCGCTTCTTGCTGAATTTAATGATTCTACGTCAACGGGAAGTAACCTGTAGGTTTTGACGAGTGAGTTTTAGAGTATCAAAATATTTGTCATAAATGGCCGTACCTATTGACTGTGTTAACTTAGAAGCTTCACTTTTCTCCATCGCCAAGGGACTGTAAATGTTAATATGTGACTTATATTTGAACTTGAAGAGAATAGAAGCTTTCGAAATGGGGTGCTACAGAAGAATGCTGAAGATTAGATGGGTAGACCACATAACTAATGAGGAGGTATTGAATAGAATTGGGGAGAAGAGAAATTTGAGGCACAACTTGACCAGAAGAAGGGATCGCTTGGTAGGACAATTCCTGAGGCATCAAGGGATCACCAATTTAGTATTGGAGAGCAGCGTGGAGGGTAAAAATCGTAGAGGGAGACCAAGAGATGAATACACTAAGCAGATTCAGAAGGATGTAGGTTGCAGTAGGTACTGGGAGATGAAGAAGCTTGCACAGGATACAGTAGCATGGAGAGATGCATCAAACCAGTATCTGTACTGAAGACCACAAGAACAACATTTGAACTTGATACGGCTACCTGTTCCTGAGAAAAAGGCTTTTTAACAGTCGTACAGACAGGCAGCAGGCAACAAAGCGATACTATAAGGGTTCCGTTTATACAAACTGAAGCACGGAACGAAAAAGAAAGGTGGGGGGGGGGGGGGGGGTACTCTGGTACACAAGGTACCTCCCGCCATAAACCATATAAGGTGGCTTGCGAAGTATAGCTGTAGACGTAATGTAGCTGCCATGGATGGTATCGCTGCTAAGATGAGTGAACTTCTTGCCGTTACCATGTTACTGCACCTCGTTCGGTTATAAGTGGTAATTGTGTACTGAAAGACTCTTGGCTCATATTGTGGAGGCGCGGGATTTAAATCTGCATCTGCCCATCCGGACTTACGTTTCCGTGAGTCACTTCATAGAATACTGGAATGGTTCTTTCAACAAAGCCAGGGCCAATTTCGTCCTCCCTCCTTCTCGCTAATGAGCTAATATCCTGATCAAATGGCACCTATCCTTTCCTTCATTTTTCCAGTTCGTCTCTCCGAGTGGCTATGCCACACGATTCACTTCGCAAGCAATCATGACGCCATTAAATTGAACGTGAGTACCCAGAACGACGAACTCGTTTACATGCTTTTTGAATGAAACTGAGAGAAATGGCTTCGCTCGCGCGGCATATCCTTTTAAACTCCTGTTTTTGAAACGGTCCTTGGTACCTATGTTTTTCTATTTTCAACATTGCAGCACGGTCAGCAATCGTGATAATCTAATATATAAGAAAATATCGTCCTCGATTGCGGTAATGAAATCAACCTTTACCTAGGTTTCAGCCCAAGTAATTGAGTCTTCAGAAGATATACCTGAATCTATAATATGTCTAAGGGGGCATGGTCTGGAAATAAAACTAAAACAGCCTGAATAGGCGTAGTCACATTTTAAAAATGCGTTACTTAGTACTTACCTACCGCATTTTTAAAATGTGACTACGCCTATTCTGGCTGTTTTAGTTTTATTTCTAGGCCATGCCCCCTTAGACATATTATAGATTCAGGTATATCTTCTGAAGACGGCTCAATTACTTGGGCTGAAACCTTGGTAAAGGTTGGTTTCAGTACCGCAATCGAGGCTGATATTTTCTTATAAATTACCTATGTTTTTGTTGTTTGTGGGATTGTATTTGAAGAAAAAAAACGAGATTTACATCTAAAATTCAGTTTACAACGAGGTCATTGGAGACGGAGCATAATCTTCTGTAAAGCAAGGAAAGAAATTGGCCGCGTCCTTTCTTTGAGAATCGTCCCTGCATTCGCTTTAATCGAGGCAGGGTTATCGTGGATTTGAACTCCACCCCTCCAGAATGCGAGACCACCTCATCATATCTCAATATAACAAAAAGCTCAGCGAGAACACACTACTAGAGTCGGCTTCCGGCCAATCTCATGGCGTAGACCGACAACCTGCGGCCTCTCTCAAATGGCTGCAAGGCAACGTCATTAGATCGAAACTGCTAGTCAGTGAATGGGAGCTTTCCGCTTCGTCTAGTGACGCAGTGGAAAGAGATCGCTTAACAGCCGGTCATCTGTATCGGTAGGATGTTGCGGAATCCGTTGTTGCAGTTGTTCAGTTAGCTCGTTTCGCCAACTTCAAAGAGAATTAATATGCAGACAGCTAGGACCTGGCACTTGCACTCAGTGCTTCGCAGCTCCGCAACGTCTTCGTAATGTGTTTCCACCTGCGATTTGTGTGCGTCGCTTGGTAGGGTAGCCGCTGCACCGACACGAAGAGTAATGGACGCTGCGGTGTCGGTGGGCGGGGTGTTTGCGTGCCCAGAGGCTTTCTCGTCTAAAATATCGCTCGCGTCGCTCAGGATGTGTGTGTGTGTGTGTTTGTGCCATTCCGTTCTGAATGCCAAATCGCCCGACAATGCCATGCACGCGCGGTCAAGAATAGACGTCAGACTGAGATAGCTCATCTATTAGCGTACTCGGTCATCAGCCGTTAGGGACGCGTCCACAAACATTGCGCAAGGTCGTCCCGGCGACAGCTGGAACGCCTTCAGACTCAACCTGGCGACGCCCAGCCTTCTGCCTTCATCCGCGGTAACTTCCGTCCCGTGTCGCGTCGCTGTCGCTTAGCGTTAACCAGACCCGCTAGTTGAGTAAACGCTGTGTTGAAAGCGCCGCTCTGTATTCAGTGTGCGCTTTACAGCCGAAAACCTGACTGTTGTGTTCTAATGGTGATATTCTGGCACATATACTGCAGTTATTCTTGTTCTGAATCTTCATGTTCTCATGGAGTACTACGTGATGCATAAAACTGCGGGAATTCAGTCGTAACCATACACTGCCGAATGCTGATATTGTGTTGATGCAAAAGTTCGTAGCGTTTTTCCGTAAGTTTAATAAACACAACAGATACACGTATCAGAGGCTTTAGTCATCAGTAATGTACTCTCCTTCACTGTTTACAACAGTCTCCCTACGCTGGAGTAGCTTTTCCGATTCCGAAATGTACAAATCACGTGATTTTAACGCGAAAAACTCGTCGAGCCGTCTTCGGAGCGCATTTCGTTCCGGAAAGGAAGTTCCGTGTAGGTTGTTCGATAGTGAGCGGAAAAGGTGAAACTCTGAGGGCGAAAGATCACCTGAGTAAGGTGGGTGCGGAATGACTCCCCTACCCACCTCCTGTATGGTGTTTTTGTTAATCTAGCAGAATGTGTACGGGTGTTACAGTAGAGTAGCATCACGTCATGCAGCCTTCCTGACGTTGTTCTTGGACTGCGTCTGCAAGATGTTTCAAATGGTTCAAATGGCTCTGAGCACTACGGGACTTAACATCTGAGGTCATCAGTCCCCTAGAACTTAGAACTACTTAAACCTAACTAACCTAACGATATCTCACACATCCATGCCCGAGGCAGGATTCGAACCTGCGACCGTAGCAGTCCCGCTGTTTCAGACTGAAGCGCCTAGAACCGCTCGGCCACACTGGCCGGTAAAAGACGTTTCAATAATTGACAGTGTGCCAGCAGTGATGGTTACATCTCGGGGAAGAAATTCGTAGTACACCACACCGTCGCTGTTCCAACAGATGCATATCATCTTTTGTGGAAGCGAGCAGGTCTTTGTATGGGAAGATGCTGCTTAGTTAGGGCTCAACCATTCCTCTTTTTCTTTTGTTAGCTTAAAACCATTTCTTGTCACCAGTAACGATATAGGTTAGGAACGGTCGGTGCTGTTCACGAGCCAGTTGATATCGAGCAAGCAGAGATGCATATATAGCCACCTGTTGATTTTTGTGATTTTGGCTTAGAGAATGTACCCATACACAGGTTAGCCGAGTGCGCTCATGCGCTGCTTCCTGGGCTCGGGTAGGCGCGCCGGCCCCAGTTCGAATCTGCCGGCGGATTAAGGACGAGGGCCGGCCAGGCTGGATGTGCTTTTAGGCGGTTTTGCACATCCCGCTAGGTGAATACCGGGCTGGTCCCACGTCCCGCCTCACTTACACGACTCGCAGACATTTGAAACACATTCGCACTATTTCATGGTTTACACTAGATGCAGACAGCTGGGGTACACCGATTCCGTCCCGGGGTGTAGGGGGTGGCGGCCGGAAGGGCACCCGTCACCCCTTCAATTAACCATGCCAAATCCGTTTGTAACCCTTCCGACCATGCGAAAACTGCGGGACAAAGGCAGAAGCAAAAGAAGAAGAAGAAGAATGTGTTACCTATACACCAGATTTTTGAACGTTCCCCGTTGCATGTAAATGTCGCACGATGGTGGAACAATCCCAGTTCATCACATTTGCCAGTTCTCGAGGATACTGGCGTCGATCATTGTGGATTAATGCGTTTAAACGTTCTTCATCAAACTCCGAATGTCTTCCTGAACGTGGATAGTCACTTTTGTCAAAACAATACTCTTTAAAAGCAGAAAACCATTTTCTTGCCGTCTTCTGTCCAATGGCGTTATCCCCATGCACGTCGCAAATGTTTCTGCCTCCGCTGCTATCACCCCCCTATTGAACTCAAAGAGAAGAATACGTCGGAAAATGTTCCGATTTTTCCACTTTGCACTCCATTTTCCAGCGTTCACAGCTCCACTCGAAATTTCCGAATGACAAAATGAGAATACGTAAACTCAAAGAGCAACAGTGAACTGCAAACAAAAAATGAAAATCGACGAACAAACCCACAACAACGGGAATACCAACATGCAAAACAAAAACGCTACGAACTTAAGCATCAAGCTAGTAATTCGAATGTAAACCGTTCGACCGTCTTCGGAGCGAGCCTTGGGTTGGCGCGATAGAGCGCTCTCTTATCCACCTTATATGGCAGCAGGTTTTGCTGGTTCCCGGGTTCCAGTGCATTATCTGCTACTCCCAATTTTCCCCCGTTTTTTGGATGCCAGTCGCTCTTTGTGTTTTTTAAACCGAATGTTAATGCTTAGTAGTTCCTGTGTGCACTTCATAGCAATTGACAGATTTTGTATACACTCGAGGTAGCAAGCAGCGGGTGCAGTTCCTTGCAGTTTTCAAATATCCATGCACCTTTCGTATCGGTTTAAACATTGTGTCAATACAGTGTCGTCCTAGCACTATGCTGATCTAATGTGTGACTGTTTTTACGAATGAAAAGAAAATTTTCCCTTAGCTGGTTCTCTTTCGCTGGAAGCTCCAAGTAGTGTCCAATTTACGTCTCTGTCGGAGTGAAATTGTTTCTTATATGATTGAGCTCTCTTACGGTTTCTTGTAACCCTATTCAGCAATGGTTTGAACGCTTTGCTTTTCTGCTTGGCATGGGGGTTGAAACTTAAGGTATCTTTTCGAGTGAGTGTGGTTTCTATAGATTTCATGCCCTAAGGTCTTGTCACTTTCTCTAAGTATCTGTACATCCAAACATGAAATTGACCATTTCTTCTCCTTTTGCATTATGAACTTTACGTTAAAATTAAAATCGTTCAATAAACTTAGAAATTGTGGGAGTTAAGTCTTCTTCGTCAGGTCATATAAAGTCATTAACGTACTGAAACAAGAAAATAGGATAGCTAAACATGTTTAATTTTTGAAATATTAAATCCATCATTATAGCCTCTGGTGATGTCACCATCATTAGTAGGTGAAACTTAAAAGAAACTTAGAATATTACCTCATGTACACATAGCGAAAACATTAGTTTGTATAGTTCTCGAAACACAGATTAGTGTCAAATTTTTCATGCAAGTAATCTTAGTGTATCCTGTGCTGTCCATTTTGGATTAAAACAGGGTAAGCAACCAAGGACTGGCTTAAATTTGTGTGAAAGGCCATAACAGAGAGCTACAAAATAGTTCGGCATGCTTCTGTGCCACAGCTGGCTCATTTCAACTTCGTGGAACTGCGCATCTCAGCAGCTACCGTTATTAACGTCTGCTCCACAAGGCACAAATAAAATCGCGTGGGCTGCGTCACCTGCCAGAGACTACTTTGTTTCGTTCAGAATGTCGGACAATAGAGGTCAGTCGCGCGGACACAGATCCCTTGTTGAGCAAACATATGCACATTGTTTCTCTCGAATCATGCTGGCCAACTGTCTATAATCTCCACCCGTTGCGCTGTCTGATTGCGTCACATTCTGTTTGTGTCCGTTTTTGTGCCAAGGTGTTAAAAATAAATGATAATTTCTGGCTCTGCTGATACATGGCCAGGCCCTAGTTTCGTTTCCTTTCATGAATTGCGGCGAAAGAAGTTGTCCTGTTCGATTAACGAAAACTGGTACTGTGAATTTGTTTACGTTATTGGTACGTAAATTGTGTAAAATTCTGATTCAGAGAGCCCAGTATGAAAATATAGCACAGATCCTCATGGCTGTGAGCCTTGCTAATGAAATAAAATCACGACAGTCACACAAAGATAAAGACAAACCTCTGAAACGTATCTAGGCTAGTTAATATGAAATTTCATTACAGGTTACCTATCATTTGTGTAAATTTAAAAATTCGATCGTACAGTTAAGGGTTTATAGTCTATATGTGTAGTTAGTTATGTACATAGACCATTAATCACCTGCTACTTTCTGGTTACGTCCTTTTTTCTGTCGGGGACTGAAAGTATCAGTGAAACGTTTGTGACGATAGGAGGTACGTAATTAGTGTCCAACATTAACTGAATTTTCCGATGGTGCTTGTAGAACATGATAATAATATTAAAAATGGGTAACACTTTCTAATGTTCTGCAAAATTATATTTATTTGGTCACGAACAGGCTTTCGGCTTCTCAGGCCGTTTTCAGGTGGCAACTGGATGTCGCGAACAGAGATAAACATGTGCGACTTACACAGATATGGTAGCAAAGAAGATACAAAAAAAAGTATTTACATAGCTTTACAGTAAAAAATGGTTCAAATGGCTCTGAGCACTATGGGACTCAACTGCTGAGGTCATTAGTCCCCTAGAACTTAGAACTAGTTAAACCTAACTAACCTAAGGACATCACAAACATCCATGCCCGAGGCAGGATTCGAACCTGCGACCGTAGCGGTCTTGCGGTTCCAGACTGCAGCGCCTTTAACCGCACGGCCACTTCGGCCGGCTTTTACAGTAACTATAAAGGGTAAACAGGGTTTTCATGTGGAGATACACATAACAACTGACGAGAAATAAAATGAATTTACAGTCTGAATCTAGCATTTGTGACGAAAACTTAATTTAACAGTTGGGGGAAATGGAATTTGGGTCTGATCATTTAAGACTAGGCTGGCATTCTGTGTCATGTGCTTGTTGATTTCCATTATTTCCAGTAGGGTCATCGTTCTGTTCTCTCTTTCTCTCTAGTTCTCTCTTTCTCTTTTTTTTTTACGTTATAAGAATGGTTTTCTCCTAAAAGATGGTCAGCAAAGGTCGAATCTTTCTTCTTAAATCGCCAGCTTCTCTCATGTTCACACACTGATACAGTAATCCTTGCAGGCTCCCACCAACCGCACAGCCAACTTTCAATTCAATGATACATCGCCTCATATCTGTTCCATTATCCAAAGCAGCCGGTTAAATAGAACTACAAACAATCAAGCAAGTCACTTTCAGCAATGGCTGTAGCTGTGCCCTGATTGATAATATTCTGCGGAAGAAGAAAATGAATAAAATTACACCACTTCTGTACGCTGCCAACAGCAGTCACTTGATAGTTTCAAAGCCTGGTGAAAAATTCGGCATACTAGCAACATTTCAATCTTGCAAAAAAGTTAGTCTCGCAATTGCAGATCTGCAGTTTATAATACCAGTAACATATCAAAATTCGTATTCCATACTAAGAACAAAATGCGACACTTGGTACAGACTGGTGTATGTAAACTCACTTGCAAGCAGTGTGAAAAAGTTTGTATTGGTTAATCAGACAGAGCTGTGGTTATTAGGTTATGTGAACGTGAGAGAAGCTGGGAATTAAGGAAGAAAGATTCGACTTTGCCGAGTATATGTTTGCAGAAAATCATCCTTATGATATACAATGTGAAGTTTCACATACCGACAAAAAAAGCAAGATGAACTTACTGGAAATAAGGAAATCAGCAAACACATGACACAGAATGCCAGCCTAGTGTTAAATGATCAGACTCAGTTTCCATTTCCCTCTACACTTAAATACGTTTCCGTTGCAAATACTAGATTCAAATTGTAAATTCATTTCATTTCTCGTAATTTGTTATATATATCTCCACATCCTTTTTCAGGTAATGTAATTATTGTGATTTTTCCTATGTAAATACTTCATCGTGTTTGTGTCTCCTGCACTAATACTATCTGTGTAAGTCGTACATCATGTTTATCTCTGTTTGCGACATTCAGTTGTCACCTGAAGATGGGCTGAGAAGGCGAAAGCCGGTTCGTGATCAAATAAATATAATTTTGCAGAACATTAGGAAGTACTTTTCCTTATTAAAATGTTTCTTACTGATTTTATATCTTCGCAAAATAAAAACACGAGGTGATTGACGCATCCATGCGGTACCTTTTACTGTATATACTTACCTGCTGTTGCCAGATATTCCATTTCCCAAATGCATACACCTGGCTGTCGAACGAGACCACGTCTTCAGAGAATGTCATCTTAGTGTCGGTGTTTGCTTCTCCTTATCCAACTACACTGAAGCTCGTGTCTACGTGCTTTCTACAAGTGTGTCTGGCGCTATGTATCTTGTGTTGTAGCTGTCTTTTTTCAAGCGTAGTCTTGAGGATTTACCAAGTGAAGCCAATCTTAGAAAAACTGGAGTTCTCTGAACTTACGCTGTAAGTCCCCATGAATACCACAATATTGTTTTTCTTGTGAATCAATTTGTTTTCATGTTTTCTCACGTTTTACGGTTTATTTTGCCAGCTGTAGATTCGAATAAGAACTGTCGCAGAATCTGTTCATTTTGTTACAGATACAACTGTGAAATAGCTGGGAAATGCTGAATACGTAATTTAATGAATACCTCATGAATCCCGGATGGCTATTATTACGTATAGATTATATTATACATTTGCGACATCATTTCATGCCATTGCCTCTTTATTGGTTTATCCACATTGATCCACTTATTTCCCTCATTTCATGTACGATCTTCAAGACGCTTATTCAGTCTAATAACTATCTCGAATTTTCCACCAAAATATTTTCTTGCGTAGTTCAAGTGTAATAACTTGTGGCGTACGTGACAGGTAAGATCGTCGCGTCGGCAGAGGCTTTGTTCGCGTGAAACGTGAACTTCTATCAATCTTTCCTCCATGCACTTGCTGTGCGTAGCCAATAGGGATCGTGGGAGAGGGATCACTTGCTGACTGCAGGCCGCGTCGGCTCCTAGCCACAGTTGCGCTCCCGCGCCGGTATCCATCCAACCATCCATCCATTTATTGGGTTGGTGTATGAGTTCGTGGCGTTTTTGTTTTGCATGTTGGTATTCCGGTTGCTATGGGTTTATGTAACTATTGTAACTTTTTATTTGTTTGCGTTTACGTATTGTCATTTTATCATTTGGAGATAGTGACTGCAGCTGTGTACGCTAGAAATTGGAGTGGCAAGTGGAGAAATCGCTACGTTTCCAAAATATTCTTCTGTTTGAATGTAGTAGAGGGGTAAGAACAGCTAGGCAGACAGAAACATTTGCTCCGTGTAAGGCGATTGGACAGAGAACGGCAAGAAAATGGTTTTCTCGTTTTAACGACAATCGCTTTGGACATTAATGACTCTAGACGTTCAGGAAGACCTTATCAGTGTACTCGAGAACTGGCAGATGTGATGAACTGGGACCATTCCATCATCGTGAGACATTTGCGTGCAGTGGTGAAGATTCAAAAATCGAGTATATGGCTGCCGCATGCTCTAAACCAAATTCACAGAAATCAGCAGTTGGCTATGTATGCATCTCTGCTTGCTCGTCATCAGTTGGCTCGTGAACAGCACCGACCATTCCTATCCTCAATTCTTACAAGACAAGAAATGGTTTTATGCTAGCACAAAGGAAAAGAGAATAGTTGAGCCCAAACTGAGCAGCACCTCCCCGTACAAAAACCTGCGCGCATCCACAAAAGATAATGTTTTGCATCTGTTGGAACAGTGACGGCGTGGTGTACTACGAATTTTCTCCCCGAGAAGTAACCATCACTGCTGACACTTATTGACAACGACTGAGACGTCTTGCAGACGCAGTCCAAGAACAACAACCAGAAGGCTGTATGAAGTGATGCTACTCTACGATAACGCCCGCCCGCATTCTGCTAGACTGACAAAAGCGCTATATAGGAGGTGGATAGAGGGGAGTCATTCCGTACACAACTTACTCAGGTGATCTTCCGCCCTCAGAGTTTCACCTTTTCCGCTCACTATCCAACAACCTTCAAGCGACTTGCTTACCGGATGAAAATACACTCTGAATATGGCTTGACGAGTTCGTCGCCTAAAAAGCACCTGCTTTCTACAGTCACGGAATCGAAAAGTTACACCAGCGTTGACAGACTTGTAAATAGTGAAGGAGAAAATGCTACTGATAACGAAAGTATCAGTTGCGTGTATCTGATGTGTTTATTAAACTTATGGAAAAAAGCTACGAAATTATGCACCAACCCACTAACTACGACGTGTTTCCTTCTCAACTCCTTTGCTGACTTCAGTTCCGCCATTGCTAACTTACATTTCTAAAGCATCACGTCTCGGTCCCGCCGTTATTAGCTACCGCCATGCAAACTAACCTGGACACGACCAGCTGTATTCCGTATAAAGAGTGAACGTCCTTTTTGTTCATAAAAAATATGCATCTTTTGATTTAACGGTCTCAGAAGCTGCTCCACTTGGACTATTGGACTGGCTCGCTCTGTACTTGAACAATGAGTGAGGCCTGGAGGCAGACTCAGGCAGCTTAATTCTAATGGTTAAGGAGAAAGGTAAGAGAGAATTCACGTTCGAGTGCCAGTTATCAATGCTCACTAAAAACTCATAAGTGAATTTGTGGGTCGACAGCCGTTCTTTGGTAGCATCAGTCACCAGTGGCTGCATGTATATTCTTACAATATTTACATTTAAAAAGGCCAAAATATATATCTGGATGGAAGTTAGTGTCTTCTAAAAGAGGAGAGAAAATATTGCTTGTCTTAATCGTGTTTATCAATTTTCCCACGTAAGATAACACAGTACTGTTCTTATATTGCCAGGCATAATTATATGTAAAGAATTCAGCAATCTCTATTGACCTAGAGAACGTTTTCAGTAAAATTGTACATCGGTACGCACAACTTACGGACGAAAGTAACTTTCGCATGGTGTGTCATTCCCAAGGAACATATCTGTATGAAACTTGAACCATACATAGAAAGAACAGCTGCAGTTTAGCACAGAAGGTAACTGAAAGAAATACGCATTGAGACGAACAGGAATGACAGTTTTTCCAAAGACAATTACAGTGAAGTTACCTCGAGTGTACCGTGTTCAAAGATTTGGAGGTCAGTAGGGCTATGAAATATTAAGCCTCCTCGCTCCATAATGCCTAGATCACCAGATCGATCATGTCGATCAGAGTTTCTCGGTGCATTACCTGTTCCCCCTCTCCCCATATGAAGATACGTGCATAATTGGCGAAAACGATCTTTTGGTGGTCCAGATGTTTATGGTGTGGGGAGGCATAATGTTGCATGGGGTGCACTTGCAAATAGTGAACTTCTTCCGCATGTGCGTCTTCTCAGGGGTACTTTCGGCCCCGGCTTCATTTTCGTGAATAACAACGTGCGACCGCATCGCACTGCGCCGGTGGAGGAGTTCAAGGAACCATTCGGCGAATGGACTACCTGCCAGTTCCCCCGACTTACATCCCATCGATCACGTGCCGAATGCCTTGGGAAGACGTACTGCAGCACGTCCACAAACACCAGCGACCAGACAGCAGTTGTCAGCCGAGCGCTTTCAGGAGAAGTCCTTACCAATCTTGTGGCGGCCGGCCGCAGTGGCCGTGCGGTTCTAGGCGCTACAGTCTGGAGCCGAGCGACCGCTACGGTCGCAGGTTCGAATCCTGCCTCGGGCATGGATGTGTGTGATGTCCTTAGGTTAGTTAGGTTTAATTCGTTCTAAGTTCTAGGCGACTGATGACCTCAGAAGTTAAGTCGCATAGTGCTCAGAGCCAATCTTGTGGCCAGCATGGGCGCGCGTTGTAGAACGTGCACTGCTGCCCGTAGTGATTATACACCTTACGAAGAATCGTGTCCCGCTTTTTGCAATGTCCAGGCGCTATCATAATCGTGGTGAATCACTGTATTTATTATCTTTAGGTAAAAGTGTCATTTATGTTCGTCTGATTGCGGATTTCTTTCAGTTGTCTTCTGTACTATACTGTAGCAGTTCGTCCTGTGTATGGGTGAAGTTTCATCAGTCTATGTTATTTAACAGTCCCGCATCATGCGGAAGCTACTTTTGTCCACAGGTTTTGCAGATCAGTGTATAATATTAATAGGTTAACATCTTTTCGATAGTTTTTTAGCACTTCTAAATCATAATACAGGGTGTCCCAAAAAGAATGACCCGATTTTAACTTGTAATAAAATTGAGACAAATGTCACTAGGTAATTGAAACAGCGCTGTATGTAATCGGCATGGTGTAGAGTTTCAGAAAAAAACCAGCTAGATGTCGCTACGAGCGCTGACCTGGAGCGTGCAGCCAGTCTCGCGCAATATGGCGTCCGCGCAACAGAAGACGTATTGTGTTATTGAATTTAGTTGTACTCAATCAGTGATCGCAGTTCAGTGGGCGTTTCATATTCGATTTCGTGCAAAACCATCACCAAAGGACAGTCGACGGTGGTATAAACAGTTTGAAGAAACAGGGTGTCTCTGTAAAGGCGAAAGTCCTGGCCGGCCACACGTTCCTGAACGAACAGTGAAACAAATCCGACGAGCATTAAAGCGGAGCCCCCGCAAGTCAACGCATCGTGCTAGCTGAGAACTTGCAGTACCGCGCATCACAGAGTGGCGTGTGTTACGGCGTCGTTTAGCCCTCAAACCACACCGATTACAACTGGTACAAACTCTTCGAGATACTGACAAAGTGAAGCGAGTGGACTTTAGCAATGCTATTCTAGAAGATGAGAATTTTATGTCACGGTTGATATTCACCGATGAGGTAACTTCCCATATTAGCGGTAAGGTTCACCGCCATAATGTGCGTATATGGGGGCTCGAAAATCCTCCCTCATGAAACAATTCAACACGAACGTGATTCACCAAAAGTGAATGTTTTTTGTGCTGTTTCGCAAAGCAAGGTTTATGGACCCTACTTTTTTGAGGAAGAAACCGTAACAGATGCTATATTGCAATGCTACTGAGCTGACTAGTCCCACAACTTGACTCTGACAATTTCATCCATCAGCAAGATGGAGCAGCACCGCACTGGCACAACAACGTGTGCAGTTTTCTCAGTGCCAATGTGCCTCAACGTTGGATAGAGCTTGCAGGACCGCGAGACCAGGCTTTACACTTTTGGCCTCCTAAGTCCCCTGACTTAACACCATGCGGTTTCTTCCTGTGGGGATATGTTAAACAATATGTTTACGTTCCTCCCTCAGTTCATGACATTGATGAACTAAAAACCAGGATATCAGCTGCTGTAGCTTCAGTGACAGACGACATCTTACGGTCAGTTTGCGATGAATTCGGCTGTCGGCTAGTGTCGTCCGTGCAGCCAATGGAGGACACATTGAACATTTCTGATGGATTTTTATAAACTTCTGTCTTTTCTGAGTAATCTAGTATGCAATTTATTGGTGTTAAGTCCTTCTTCCTTATAAATAATTATATCTAAAATCGGGGTCATTCTTTTTGGGTCACCCTGTATTATCGGCAGTGCACTCGTGTTTAATGTAACTAATGTGTTCCGTTGACTCTTGAATTCACTGTTCATTTTCTTCTTTCCCCATTGTTTCTTTAATCTATACCATCAGAACCGAACTAATCGGAATAATAAAGGTAGTTGTGCAGCCCATTCTGAGCAGCAGATAAATTAATGGAAGGACTATAACTGTTATGCATCCTAAGTGATGCCTAAGTATTTATAGCTATACATTTTTACGTGCCTAGCGTAAATAAAACTGTAAAATTTATACTGTTCGTTCAGGAGACTAAAACTGAGATTAGAGTACAATCAAAAGGAAGAAATATCACTTGCTTATGCCGTCTTAAGGACTAATCGCCTTCGTATGCACTCATATACAGGGTTTAACAAAATGATACCGAGGAGCTTCGAGGGACTGTAGGGCTTGCGCTTAGGAACGAACAGAGGAGAGGAATCCATCACCAGAAATGCCACCAAACGACGCTACGAAGCGTCGACATTGCAGGGATAAACGGCTGCTGCTAGGCCCTCCATTTGTCAATACACTTGAGTTTTTACGCTCTACAGCAGTGGTGCCCAACCTTTCAGCTTACCTGGGCAACAATGGGAGAAGACGAGTATTTTTGGGCAGCACATGATATAGAATGAAGGCTTTCACGACCGGGTGACATGGCTGTTGATATACTTTCCGGGATGTGAGGTCGTGGTCCAAGAACTTTTCTGCTCTTTACGTTTCGTCCAGGACTGCGCTGGACTTCCTCAGAGGCGCTGCTCCGCTGAGTCTTGCCGACTCGCGGGCTTGACACCCCTGCTCTACAGTGTTGCTGTTGTGGACGTGGATGTGTTTGACGCCATCCAGCGTAATGAATGCTGCCAGGTCCACGACGAGGAATTCCACTCGCGCTCCGTCAACGTGCAAACTCCGTTTACTGCCAAATGAGTAGCCTGGAGGCTAAGGACGGAGTACAGTTGTTATGCATCCCCAAGTGATGCCTAAGTATTTATAGCTACACATTCTTACGTGCATAGCTTAAATAAAACTATAACATTTATACTGTTCGTTCAGGAGACTATAAAACTGAGATTAGAATACAATAGTAGCATAGAGGCAGGCCGTTAACCCCCATAGCGTCGACGCTGGGTGGATTCTCGTGGATGATGATCCCGGACATGGGTTCTTATCCTTAATTTTTTCCTCATGACGCCTTCTACAAACTTTCAGAATTTGTCACTGTCATTTCGTTACTAGCTGTGTGTGTCATTAAGTGTTTCAGTTGCATATTCAGCCACATAATTGTAACTAAAAATGTTGTTCTTGAGCTTATTTATCTTATATAATGATGAAAATAACGTTTTCCTGAACTCGAATGACTGTCCGAACATTGTATGCTTTACGACACTTAATCCTATATGAAGAGCGAAATTTCAACGTAGAATCAAAACTACGGTGCAACTGGCCATTCTGTACGTACCACAGTGCGTTGCCGGAGATGGAAGAAGCGACAAGAACAGGAAAAAAATCTGATGACTGACCAGAATACGAACCCTGAACCTTTGGAATTGCAGTCTGGCCACCATTGACTGAAATCAGTTCTAGACTTGTGATTACAGAAAATAATTGCTTGTGTCTTGTCACCTGTGATGTCGTTACACTTTTAGAATCACTATGTAAATGGGCAAATGTGGTTGCGCACTCACTTGTTACTGTTCATGCTTAGGCAGAAGTTTTCATTTAGTATTCTGCACATGAAAACTACTGGTGCTTTTGAAGACATAAAACAGTGCCGCTGTTTTATTATCTGCCCGTTACGTATGTATGGAGCAAAGTTTCGGACAGAGAGATCTATGACAGACACACAGCAGTCGGCTGCAGATGGCCTGACGAAGAGTACCGCATGCAGAATGCTTTTTAGCGTGGTGCGTTGCAGGTACAACGGGAACACATGCCGTATATGGCCGCTGAGTGTTCCATGTGACTCGATGTTGTCTTCCTCCTGTGTTATCTGCGTGAACTAGGCAATGACCACCAAAGGCGTGGCAGTATCAGATAAAAATTTTATGCAGTTCACTTCTTCCGTGAGTTAATTCTTTTTCCAGCTGCTCTCCTCACCACTAATTGCCATGTTGGGGATCTCGTGAAATTCTGGATTGAACGGGGATTCGAACATAAGATCCGTTTCTGCTGTATGGGATTACGGTACTTCAAGTCGCGACTACGTGAACAGATAAGAAACATAGGCTGTGCCTTAATGCAATTTTCCAATGACGACGTGATTAAGAACTAACTAGCAGGCAGCAGACTGTTAACGTGAAATAAGTTTTAAACTCTTAAGAAATTTAGGTTATAATTATCCCTAATATTCAAAAAGCCGATTATGTTGAAGTGTTCGTTATTTACATTATACAACGTTTTGCTAGTATCAGATTGCTTGAAGCATTATTAGTATAACCTACTGCTAAATATCGAATTTAAATTATTTTTTTAAAATTATTTCCATCACAGGCGTGGTAAGGTATCATGCTGAAGAAACATGGATGATATTTCGTAGTTTTTGCGTGTGACAGTGACAACGACCTTGGCGTGGCAGATATGCCAGTTCCCGCAGATTGCCGAGATTGAGCATCGACAGGCGTTGCTCTCGGCCGTGTGCTGTTAGCAAACGGGGTGCACTCAGTCCTTGTGATGCCAAATCGAGGAGCTGTTTGGTTGAGAAGTAGCGGCTCCAGGTCACGAAAACTGACAACGACCGAGAGAGCGGTGTGCTGACCCTTCGTTCCTCCATATCAGCATTGGATGACCCTTTTGACGCGACGGTCTGTCGGTATAGTTGGACCTGCCGAAGCCTGTTTGGACGGACGAGGATGATGATGATGAAATAGTACGATTTTTTGTACTGAAAACCAGTCTCTATTGAATGCGACTCTGACTTATAAGACAGATTAACGTGTGCTGCATCTTCTGCTTAGGCGATCATCGGAGCGATGCTTATCACAGTGTTGACAAGAAGCATCAATAAATAAAGAGTACGCCCTTGAGAACTTCACACATTCCAGAGACCGTCTCCACAGGGTACATGGAATAACGATTTATGTGATGTGTTCTTCAAACTGGTTCTGTTTCGGAAAGTGTAACCTCACAAATTTCGACTCTCAGTATTACTTAAAATATTTTCTCGATCTACTGACATGTTTCGCTATACAGTTGGAATAACCAGCTGGTTTTCTTCAAAATACGTCAGTCTCAGATAATAACTTACCAGTGATTTTATTCGTATAACACAAACTATAGTACTCAAACTGAAAAATACAATTTCCCGAGTTTTATTGAAATAATGTGAGCAAGCCCTTACAGACTATAAAAAGATATGTATAGTAATCGTGAAGGCTTCCGTGGCTATGTCCTTGCGAGCTGTCTATTCATGGTTTTCCCCGGATGTCGGCATACAGGTTTTCTAAGCTTGTCCAAACCGCCACCATAAATGAAGAGTGACGCGTGAAAACGAGCGTCAGATAAACCAATAATTGGAATTGGCGTCCGAAGAGCCAAACATAAAAGCGCACGTGCGGCACGGATAAATATTCATTTAACTTCCTATTTTATTTAGAGACTGTTCCGGAGATTATGTCCAGTTGCGTGGTAGTGGAACGGAATAACAATACCTGCTAATCAATACGAGTGCTGCGGGAGGCGATAATTAAAAAAAAATTGTTTTTTGTGTTATTAGTAGTAAATAAGGTAGCAAACAGCTAAAAACTGCAGTTTATGATGTTCTGCTATGTTAGGGACTTATATTTCGAATTTCATTCGTGAACTGGAATGGAAACGCCCTGAAGTTGCAAAAAAAAAAAATAGTATCAAGATTCAACTTCCTATTGTTTTCTATGTAACGAGAAACAGAGTATCAGCTTGGGTTCGACGAGGGTGGTGTGACGAAACGGTAGTGACTTCGTTGGAAGAACCAACGTAGCATTAGCTTGAACTGATTTACGGAACCAAGTGCAACCCTGTGAAGACTGTATGCAAAAAACGTGCTGGGATGTGCAAATGATTAGCATTTACGTGCTACGATAGAAATAGGAATAACGCCATCTACATTCTGTATATAAGGAAAGATTACGCAGTGACAAGATTACAGGGTATCAAGATTTCCGCTTATCGTACCGCGATATTGTTGCGGTTCCGATGACTCGTGCGAATGTGGAATCGATGGGCTTAGGTGAGTCGTACTATCCGCCTCCAGGGTTGGTCCAAGAACACTCATTATTTGGTGACCCCATTTCCGTCGTACACTTTCAGCCGTCTCGGTTTTTGCTGCTCATTGTTATACGCACTGTGTGCAAATCTTGGCCTTGAGCGCCCCTCTAAGGTATGCGCCCCAAGGGGCCGCTACTAAATGTTATCCACTCCGTACATGAAAATCTCACACTCGGCCTGCATATGGCGCCCGTTATCTGCTTGGCGCGCAAGCGGCTGCTAGTGTCACTTGAGCTTTTAAACAGGGCTTGAGCGACACGCGGGGTCTCCACGGCCGAGGAGACAGGATCGTACAGTCACGTCACGTACCTTGTATCAGAAAATCAGCACATTTGCATCTAGGCAAGTATCTACACAGATTGATAACACCTCCATCACCACTGACAGTGCGTACGACGACCATTGTTGCGGCATCCTTTGACATTACAGCAGAGAGAGCCGTGAGAAGGATGATGCCCCCGACGAGAGTACCAGACACAGCAGTGGCACCACACTGTCTTCGCCAAATGAGTGCCGCTTCTGCATACAGCATTACAATGCGTGTACCCGTGTGTGAAGGCTCCGAGAAGCATGAAAATACACTCTTAAGGCAACAAAAACGACACACCACGAAGAAATTATCCGAATAGGACAGAAATCGGCAGATGTGATGTACGCGACCAGACAGACAAATGAGTACAGTTTCAGAAAAATTGGATGATTTATTCAAGACAAAGAGCTTCACAAATTGAGCAAGTGAGTCCATCTCTGACCCTTAACCAAACAATTATTCGACTTGGCGTTGTTTGGTGTCCTCCTGACGAACATCGTGTCAAATTCTGTCCAACTGGCGCATTAGATAGTGAGAATCCCGAGATAGTTGGGTGGCCCTGCGTATAAAGCTCCAAACGTTCTCAGTTCGGGAGATATCCAGCGACCGTGCTTGCCAAGATAGGGTCTGGCAACACTAAAACGAGCAGCATAAACTTTATCCGTGTGTGGACGGACATGGTCTTGCTGAAATGTAAGCCCAGCATGGCTTTCCATGAAGAACAACAAAACGAGGCGTCGAATGTCGTCGACATACCGCTGTGCTGCAAGTGATGCCACGAATAACAACCAAAGGGGTCCTGCTATGAAATGAAATGGCACCCCAGATCATCACTCCTGGCTATCAGGCTGGTATACTGGACGACAGTCAGGTTGGCATCACACCACTGTCCAGGGTGTCTCCAGATCTTACGCCTTCAACCTGAAATCTCATTGACTGGAGTAGAACTGTCACCAGTGACGAGTCCCGTTTTCAGTTGAGCCCTGATGACCAATGAAGACTTGTCTGGAGATGTCTCGGACAACGGTGTGATATCAACCTGCCTGTCGCTCGTCATACAGCCGACAGCCGAGACTGATGGTCTGGGGTGCCATATCGTCTCATAGCAGGACTCCTTTGGTTGTCATCCGCGCCACACTTAGAGAACAGTGGTACTCCGACGATATTGTACGCCTCATTTTGTTGCCCTTGGTGGCAAGCCTTCCAGGGCTGACATTTCAGCAAGATAACACCCGCACACACATGACGAGAATTTCACCCGCTTGTCTTCGTGCTTACTGAACGCTAGCTTGGCCATCGAGGCTACCGAATCTCTCTTTGATTGAGAACATTTGGACCGTTATTGTCAGGGCTCTCAGACCATCTCTGAATTTTGACGATCTAACGCGCCAGTTGGACAGCATTTGTCACAATATCCCTCTGGAGGACATCCAGCAATTCTATCAATCAATGCCAAGCCGAATAACTGCTTGCATAAGTGCCAGAGGCGGACCAACGCGTTATTGACGTGTTCAACATTTGTGAAGCTCTTTCTCTTGAACAAATTATCAATTTTTTTCTGAAACAGAAATAATTTGTTTGTCTTTACGTATACACCACATCTATCGATTTCCGTCGCATTTGGATAATTCCTTTGTTTCTCATAGAGTATATTACATTCGTCGTAGTCATCAGGGTCAGCAACTGGCTTGATGGAATGGGGTGCCATTGGATAGTCAACGTAATCACCACTGGTTCGCATAACCGGTATTTCGCATAGTTGGCGTTACATTCTCTTGGAAGTCGCCGTGACGTGATCTTTCAGCGAGATGACACAAGCCCTCATGTTGCTCGCGCTTTCTTGACATACCACGATACAGAAGGTATGCGAATGTGGCACTGGGCAGCACATTGTTCAGACGTCTCGCCCACTGAAGACATCTGGTCATAGGTTGCCAAGACACTAGCACACCACCAGTCGCTAGCCGCTGAGATCGATGAACATAGAGCTGAAACCGCATGGAATGGCTTACCTGCACCTGTCATCCAGGCTCAGCGGACTCGATACTGATCCTTGTAGAACCGTTGTTACTGCCAGAGGTGGCGGTTCTTTGTACTAAATTTCGCATTCCGTATATCCCCAAATCACCTACAAATTAATAATAAATACGATAACGTTGGAAGCTGAAGAAGTGAATTAAAATTTGCGATGTGGCCGGGACTCTTAACCCAGGTCTTCTTACTTACTATGCAGATATGTTGACCAGCTGCACGAACTACCCTCCCCAACAGAAACCCCTATTCACATGTCCACTTATATTGCCACTATTACGTCCAATGCTGGAGTGTTATTCCAATGTCGGAGAGCTCTGGTAATAGTGACAATATGAGGGGAGATGTGAATTGGGGTTTGTGTTGGGGAGGGTATTTCCTTCTCTCCTCCTCCCTCACATCTACCCTTATATTGCCACTATTACGTCCAATGCTGGGGTGCTATTCCAATGTCGGAGAGGTGTGGTAATAGTGACAATGTAAGGGGAGATGTGAATTGGAGTTTGTGCTGGGGAGGGTATTTGACTTGGGTAGTTCGTGTAGCTTAAAAAAATGGTTCAAATGGCTCTGAGCACTATGGGACTTAACATCTGAGGTCATCAGTCCCCTAGAACTTAGAACTACTTAAACCTAAGGACATCACAAACATCCATGCCCGAGGCAGGATTCGAACCTGCGACCGTAGCGGTCGCGCGGTTCCAGGCTGAAGCGCCTAGAACCGCTCGGCCACACGGGCCGGTTCGTGTAGCTTAGTTGACCATAATGCTGTGGTGATGTAATGGTCAGTATATCTGCCTAGTAAACAAGAAGACCCGGGTTAGAGACCCGGCCGCAGCAGAAATCTTAATTCACTTCTTCAGCTTTAAACGTTATCGTAGATAAATTAGAGACATAATGTCTCATGGGAAATGTAATGAAGATCTAATAATAAATAATTAAAATGTTTTTACTTGCTGACCTTCGTACTTGTTTTCATTGCCAGCAGTGTAGGACGGTGAGGTGAGTATCCCGTTATACCCGAGTACGATTTCGGAGTGTTGGCCAGCCGCCGTGAGAGAAGGTTTCGACCGCTAGATTTCGCTAGTGTGGTGGCAACCTCCTTCCGCGGAAGACGTGTTCATCGGCGGCCGGCCGATGACAGTAATGGTGGCGTCGGCCACCAAGTTACTCAACCGGTTGCTCAACGCGCAGCGCTGGCGCTGGCCACCAGAATTATCTGCGGGCTGAAATACACGGGCCAGCGGCGCCATAATGCGCCGGCGGCAATAGATAACGCGCCGAGGTGGGCCGTGGGCGCCGGCCTGAGAGCCTGCCAGCCTTCAGCCGACTCGCTGCCAGCACTGCCGCTGCTCGCCGCGGAGCGGGGTCGCTCCGGTCTTGTGGTTGCCGTAGCAGGGAACGCGCTCGGGAATGCAGTTACATTAGTTTGACATAGTACTTGTTTCACAGATCGTGAATACGATATTTCGTGATGAAGTAGGACGTGACAGTTTAACATAAGGTTTCTCAACACGATACAATTATAGTTATTTTTTTACAATTTCATATTGCTACCCTTCAATGCTATTTGGTAAATGACCAGAGATTTTTGTGACAACATAATTCACCCCTGTCTGGGCCAAAGACAGATTTAACCAAGAATATATCCTTTCTTCTAGTATTTTAGTTATGCACTTTGCTCTTATCTTTGAACCGAGCGAGGTGGCGCAGTGGTTAGCACACTGGACTCGCATTCGGTTCAAAATGGCTCTGAGCACTATGGGACTTAACATCTGTGGTTATCAGTCCCCTAGAACGTAGAACTACTTAAACTTAACTAACCTAAGGACATCACACACATCCATGCCCGAGGCAGGATTTGAACCTGCGACCGTAGCAGTCGCGCGGTTCCGGACTGAGCGCCTTAACCGCGAGACCACCGCGGCCGGCGACTCGCATTCGGGAGGACGACGGTTCAATCCCGTCTCCGGCCATCCTGATTTAGGTTTTCCGTGATTTCCCTAAATCGCTTCAGGCAAATGCCGGGATGGTTCCTTTGAAAGGGCACGTCCGATTTCCTTCCCCATCCTTCCCTCACCCGAGCTTGCGCTCCGTCTCTAATGACCTCGTTGTCGACGGGACGTTAAACACTAATCTCCTCCTCCTCCTCCTCCTCCTCTTATCTTTGAATTGGGGTGGTTTATTAATAACAAATTTGGGTGGGTTGCATTTCAGTTTTATCAAATTGCATAGGTTATTGCCTCTTCCATTACAGTCCTACATTTTTTAATGAACAGCTGGATCCTGTTTTCTCTGCAACACCTAAGAATGGCTATTAGAAATACTTCTACTTCTGACATTTTGTTAAGGAACTTTTCATTGAGTTTGATGGATATACAGTCTTCCCATGTTCTCGGCTGGCCTGTTCCCTTTTAACAATAAACCAAATTGTTTTAATTTTATTATCAGAGATGCTAATCTCAGACATAATGTACAGACGTCGGGACTTTTTAATAACTTTTCTTAATACAGTGCAGTAGTTTTTGTAATGTTCGACTGTTTCTGGATCATTATTCCTTCTGCCTTTAAGATACATGTCCCTTTTCTGTTTATAAGATAATTACATTGTTACATGTCCTGAAAACTGAGTAGCCGGCCGGGGTGGCCGAGCGGTTCTAGGCACTACAGTCTGCAACCACGCGACCGCTACGGTCGCTAGTTCGAATCCTGCCTCGGGCATGGATGTGTGTGATGTCCTTAGGTTAGTTACGTTTAACTAGTTCTAAGTTCTAGGGGACTGTTGAGCTTAGAAGTTAACTCCTATAGTGCTCAGAGCCATTTGAACCATAAACTGAGTAGTTCAACAACATTTTGAAAAAAGAATCGTTCAAATGATCTATTCAAGATATAACTAACTACGACTTACATATGATATTCTACATGGCGGAGAGCAACAACCTAATAACAGGATCAGAGCAGACTAGAGGACGTCAAATCGTGCAAACTTTTCCAGATTATCAAAGGTGGAAATTCAGCGTTATGAAACTACGGCCGGTTAAAACGACAACCAATCAGCGACGAGGGCTCGGAAGTTTGTTCGATAGGCAGACGTGTTTTAAGCCCGACACAATTATTCGCAACATGCCAAGAATTTTCGAGAGGGTGCGTCAATCATTTCTTCGTCATTGTCAACTTTGTAACGCTGTTCGTAGCAGGAATTTCGAGCATTTGCTGTACAAAACGTGATTTGAGGAAAGAAATTTTTTAAATTTAATTTCTGTTTTCGTTTTCAGCGTTGTCTTTGTTTTACTGTACTCGTTAGAACAAAAGTTCGTCCTTGTTCTCAGTACATTAGCACGAATTCATATACGCGTCCTTAAGTTTCAGTTGTTAACCTTAGATTACTGAACCCTCGTAAAATTTACGATTGCAGTAGGGTATAAAACAGAACATTTTCTGTTTAAATTGGTATGTAACATACCATTGGACATCTAATAATGGTAATTAACTAATTCGTGACCTATACATTCATTCGGGAGGACGACGGTTCAATCCCGTCTCCAGCCATCCTGATTTAGGTTTTCCGTGATTTCCCTAAATCGTTTCAGGCAAATGCCGGGATGGTTCCTTTCAAAGGACACGGCCGATTTCCTTCCCCATCCTTCCCTAACCCGAGCTTGCGCTCCGTCTCTAATGACCTCGTTGTCGACGGGACGTTAAACAACGCTAACCTAACCCTAACCTATACATTATGGCTTACTTTGAATAAAATGGAAATTAGCAAACTTTATAATCGTTTAGTACTAGTGTAACGTTTTCTTCCCTTTAGCGTTCTAGGGTTAACAACATTGCAGCTTACAGTAGCACTTGTCGGCTACGTCACTGCAGTGCAGCTTATTCTCTTAACAAAACGATGGCATTGTGGTACTTTCAGGGTAGTTGATTTAATAGTCAAGCAATAAACAGCAACGGTCAAGCCATAACATCGCAAATAATGCGCGTCATGAATGGGAATTTAAACTTTATCTAGCTTTTATTACTTAGCTGAAATTATGATATTTAGCTCTGCTCTTTGGTAACTGCGCACTTTAGCATAACAGATATTACCTGGGACATGTTAGCTTAAATGCACACACTTCCGCGTGTTCCTCGCTGATTGGCTATCGTTATTTGGTCGTAGCTCCATAGGGATGTATTTCCCGCAGCCCACGAGAAAGGCCTCGGTATTTCAGACATGGTAACCAGGAAAATTTTGCTCGATTCGGCATCCCACTTCCAGCTCTGGCCCTTTATCAGGTTGTTTTCTCTACCTTGCATAATACAAGCAAGTTGGCTCGATGTTTCTTAACATAGCGTTGACTATAGCACCGATTCCTGTTAGTGAAAATACATTCCAACGTGTATACAAGCAGCTGTGCTGTTAGACTGAAGACTTCACGATTGTAACTTTAGTAGGAAGTTTCGTAGTAACGTATAAAGTCTTTAGCCGACTGGGAATTAGTGTCTGTGTTGACCCTCAAGATTATTTTTCCCTATGTTTTAATGGCCTATCGTCATAAACATTATCCGATGACAAGTTCCTTTTGTTTGCAGAGGATACAGAAGTTCCTACAAGTAGCAAATCAAGTATAGTTTTTGAAAAAGCTTTACTGAATTGTTATTTGACATTAATAAATACTTGCTAACCAATTTACTGTCTTAAATAAAAGCCTATTGCAAGAGATGTCCACTGATCATGTACAAAAGACATGAGGAGACGCAGATATAAGAATGGTTCAAATGGCTCTGCGCACTATGGGACTTAACATCCGAGGTCATCAGTCCCCTAGAACTTAGAACTACTTAAACCTAACTAACCTAAGGACTGCCCGAGGCAGGATTCGAACCTGCGACCGTAGCAGTCACGCGGTTCCGGACTGCGCCTGCAACCGCACGGCCACCAGCGGCCGGCCAGATATAAGAGGTTCACATGATAATTATTGGGATTACGACTTGATAATAGATTCAGTTGGGAGGATTACAACTTGATAATTAATTCACTTGGGAGGAACATACCAAAAAACAACTGAAACGACTAAGCAAATCTTTATTTGCTATGCTAATTTTGGCAGACGTACATCAAGTAAGAATACAAAAGAACTTACTTATTTTGCTTACTTTGATTCCGTAATGTGATGTATCATATTTTTGGTAATTCTTCGACACCAGCTTAATTTTAGTAATTCGAAAATTCGTAGTGCTAATTGTATATGGTGTGAATTCAGGGACGTATTACAGAAGCCTCTGAAAAAAATTCTCTGTACTGCTACCAGCTGTATTTATTCCTTGATGAAATTTGTCGTAAACAATGTACTTATCTTTCCGACCAACATCAGTAGCAGAAATAAGAAAACACTGGATAATACTTTAAATCACTTAATTTTGACCAAAAGGACTTTCGTTACTCAGGAACAGGAACACATTTTCAATGACTTGTCGATAACCATAAAAAGTTTAGCTACTAGTAAATTTTTGTTTAAGAGGTACGTAAAGACTATATAAGTAACCATCTTGGAGAATTTTTTAGCAAGACAAGTTTATATGATCTCGTTACAGATTTACAGAACGAACACAATAACCTAATCCGGAAACCTCTGTACAAGAAGTCCTTTATGTCTGAAGCATGTGTGGTTGGTGCAGTGCCTTCACTTTTAATCCCTTTGCAGATAGTTTTAGCTGCATTCTGCCATGTCCAGAGATAATCTAAGAGCACATGTTATGCAATTAAAATTTCAGTGTTGGCCATTCACACCTTGACAAAGTATCGGACATGTGAAAAGAGTAGCAACTACCTTGTAACAGAGAGAAATGTAACTTTTTGCGGCTCACTAATGTGTTAAACTTTGAGTAATCGAGTAATGAGCCTCAGTTGTACTTCTACGGATGTGAAGTGAAACGAGTACATAGGCTCAGTTGAAGCAAATAGAATGCGCTGACTCATTGACAGAATACTGTGAAAATACAGTTTCATGGACTAACACGAATTTTTGAGCACCTACAGAGAAAGGCGCTGCTAATGGTCCGCAGACTCCATTTACTACCTTACAAAACACTGCGTAGAAAATTTGATTCTAAGTGGTGTTGTTGATGTGTTCAATCCGAAGACTAGTTTGACGCATGTCTCCACGCTAGCCTATCCTATGTAAAAGCCTCATCATCTTTGCATAGCTACTGCAACCTACATTCATTTGAATCTCTTCACAATATTCAAGCCTTGGTCTGCCTTTATATTTTTTTAACTTTGTTTCCTTCCATTAGCAAGCTGATTCCTTGATGCCGCAGTACCTATCTTATCAATCAATTCTATTTGGCGCTTCCTCATTAGCTCTTCCATCTATCCATCTAATTTTCAACATTTTTCTATAGATCCATACTCCAAAAAGCTTATGTTCCACTTTTGCCTGAACTCCTTATCGTCCTTATTTCTTAGAGTGAAATCTATGAATGCTCTCCAAATCTGCCATATTGCTTCCTTACAGACTATAAAGATAAAATAAGACTAATAAGAGCTCAAGCAGAGGCATACAAGCAGTAATTCTTCCCAAGCTCCATTCCGGTTTGGAACTAGAGGATATTTTATTGTGTGGTACACTAAAAAATACGTTGTGTGCTGCACGTTTCAGTGATGTGTAGAGACAGAAATCTACGCAGAGATCAACCATATTGTCCTATGGAAAACCAACGTAGTGTTTCACTCAAATGACTTAACAAAAGCGCGGTACAATCTGTTGAACGTGTCCTCACATCAGGGAGGATTTGATCTGGCCATTGACAGTTAGGTTTTTTATGGTTTTGCTTTATGACTGTCGACGAACACCATGATGGTTTCTTACAAGGCCAATTCCAATTCTTGATACTGAGACTCTCCACCATATTTAATCTTAAGGCTCTCGATATTGAGAACATTGAACTCTCCCGGGACTTCGCCAGAATCGTTGCTTGAACCAGGCCATGCCCGTTGTAGTGCCTTACCTTGTCTTGCGGAGCTTGTGATCCTTGTCCATTGGCCTGAAGCTGCCACTGCTATTTTCTTATGGTATTAACGTGCAAACAAGTCCTGTCTCAGGGAGAATTCAGATCTTTCGTGTGGTAGAAGATCAGGATAATTGTCACTGCGCTAAACCGCTCCACAAGCCTGTATATCCTCGTTCGTTCTTATTCCGACGTCAGACACTCCCGGGAAACAAAGGGAACTGGAGAAAGTAGTGTATATCTTACTCGTTTGGAACTTGGCTTTAATCCAACTTGGTATGGGTAAAAGACTGACGAACAGTACGAATCCTTCGTGCGCGAATTACACTTAACGATTCTTCCAATATACACTGTCTACAGAAAAAGTGAAGCACCCAGAAGACATAGTCGAATGTGAATGTAACTTTGTATACGTACATACCATCAGCAATTATTTAGATGATTAGAGATTCACTCCTCTGTAACATGTAGAGCGGCCACCAGAGTGCATTAGTGTTGTACGGACCACGTGAGGTGGCACTGTGGTTAGCACACTGGACACGCATTCGGGAGAACGACGGTTCAAACCCGCGTCCGTCCACCCTGATTTAGATTTTACGTGAGTTCCCTACATTGCGTCAGGGAAATGCCGAGATAGTTCTTTTGAAAGGGCACGGCGGATTTCCTTTCCCTTCCCTAAACCGAAGGGACCAATGACCTCACAGTTTGGTCCCCTCCCCAACCAGTGTTGTTCGTGTACCTTGCCTGGTGGGGTATATATGGGGAATGAAAGCATCAGATGTTGGGTGATCACTGTGAAGGACATGGAGATGCCGCATACTCAGGTTATGAGCTCCTGAGATAGTTTGAAATGGGCTTCATTTTGGGTCTCCATTTGGCCAACTGGTGGAATCGTCCAATACCCAAATTTGTGGGCATTCGGATGTGACAGTGGCACGATGTTGAACTGCATGGGAACGTGAGGGCAGACGTACTCGTCGTCACGGTTCCGGTCGACAGGATCGTCGTATTGTGTACCAGGCACAAAGTAACCCCTTCAAATCTCGGCCTGACACCCGAGACTCCCGCCAACATTCTGTGTCATCCTCCACCGTTGGTCAGGGACTAGCGACAGGCGGATTAGGCAATTACCTTCCAATGCATAGGCTACCGTTAACGCCAGAACACAAACGGCTGCCGTTGGAGTGGTACCATGAACAGGACTCCTGACGAATGGCTTTGCAGTGTACACTACGTCAGAAGATCGTCGTCGGTGAGTACGGCACCGGGCTAGGAAGAGGCACCATTCTTCCAGCGTTTAGGAGAGGCACAGCTTGTTACTTCTGCCGTCTGGGGAGCCATTGGGTATGACTTCAAGACACACTGGTAAGACTGTAAAATGGTACGTCACGGACATCTTGCGTCCCCATATGTTGCCTCTGATGCGACAGTTTCGTGGTGCCATGTTTCAACAGGACAATGCTTGTCCACACACGGCACTCGTTTTAATGATCTAGCTACGTGATGTTGAAGCTCTCCCGTACCCACGAAGATCCCCATATCTTTCCCCGATGGATCATATTTAGGATCGTCACAGTTATCAAATACGCCCCAGTGCCAACATGCAGGATATTAAAGACCAGTTACAACAGTCGCAGTCCATCTCGACTCGGAACGGCATAGAATGACTTTATGACACACTTTCCAGCTGAACCAGGCATGTGTCGAGGCTAGAGGGGTCCAACCTCTTACTGATAAATTGCTCATACTGTCAAGCTCTTTGCCCGCATCTCGTGGTCGTGCGGTAGCGTTCTCGCTTCCCACGCCCGGGTTCCCGGGTTCGATTCCCGGCGGGGTCAGGGATTTTCTCTGCCTCGTGATGGCTGGGTGTTGTGTGCTGTCCTTAGGTTAGTTAGGTTTAAGTAGTTCTAAGTTCTAGGGGACTTATGACCACAGCAGTTGAGTCCCATAGTGCTCAGAGCCATTTGAACCATTTGTCAAGCTCTTTGCAAATTTGACTCGACTTTGTAATCACTCAAATAACATCAGACACCCTCTGAGCCCGTGATATTTCATTTCGTTCCCTCCTCCCCTTCTGGGTGCTTCACTTTTTGTCAGACAACGTGCTTTTCGAATTCGTAAAAAGACATATTGATATGAACTTTTAGCAGTAATTAAGACAAACAGATTTTTATGAATTATTTACACAGTCATCAGATAGTTTTCTGATATGAGGAACATATAGTGCCATTCCACCAAATGCCATGTCAGCACTTACCAACACATGGTATTGACCCCGCATTGTTCCCTGTTATACGGCAAGTAGCAAGACCGTGGGGCTTATGCTCTGCCTCTGCAGTGCTGCCAAACATCATAAACGACCCAGCCAAAATAAACTGCGCCGCTCTGTCAGAGATAATCACTTTTCGCAATAAAGCTACGGGACACGGCCCACCTGTTCCGTCACCCAGCAGGTATTTTAGCCGATGTCTACCGCCTTCAGTCCTGCTGGCCATGTTGTATACTTCTGAGATGCTCAACAGAGGAATGGCACAAAAGAAGGCATTATTTCATTCATGATTACTGCGGTTCATTAAATAGTGGATAAGACGTCCAAGAGTTACCGATGAATTTGCATTCGTTGAAAGTGCCTTATCGAAAATGGTTGCCTCGTAAATCAGCGTGTCAGCTTACCATATTGGAGTCTGGCGCTGCACTATCTTCGCGCTCTGCATTTTCTGTGAACATTTGCATGTGCGATCGTGGCTACTCGTGAGGTGACCAGTGTTGTTTCCTGGTACTTACCTGAAAGTAATTGAAAAACTCACCTCAGCATCGACAGCAGTCGTCTTTGACGTACACAGAGAATATAGATTTCACGACGACTTCTGTGGCTCTCCTACGGAATACCTCGAAACGAATCTCTTGGTTCTTGCTAAGTCGCCGAAGAGTCTTCGCAAGTAGTAGTAATTTACTTGCCTCTGCAGATGTAGGAGTCTTTCGTTTAGCCGTGCTGCTGCATAGACCAGCCTTAGAGTTTGTTTCATAATGAAATCGTACACGATGAACGGCAGGAGGTGGTGTAAGGCGGAGCAGGTGAGAAGCAAAATCTTCAACAAGAACGTAATATCTTGCGATTATTGATTGTTATCTTACGATGATATCTCTCAGAAAGCGCCCGAAGAACGCCAAGTTCTCCACGTGTTCCTTGGTTGCATCAAGAAGTATTGTGACGTTCCAAGAAGACTTAGTGTTTACTTTTACAGTTCACAGGTTTCCTGATTGCCTGTACGTCCTTGATATGAAAATACCTCTTGAGCTGTTTTCTAACGTAACATATTATTTTTGTAGCACCACATACGATTTAACTTACCACGCATGCATGAGTCGATGACAGATCTCAGATTACGTTATTTTCCTGCCGTTTGTCTCAAAGTCGTCTGCGTAAGTCTAACCGTTACGGTTAATATAGGTCTTCCTGTAAGTGGTGTTTTAAAGCGCATTTACTGGAACAGAAGTGAATAAGGATTGAACACGAAATTTGAAGGAGTCATGAAGGCAACATTCGGCAGTCATCGTAGGATGCAGTCAGCATCTGTGACGTTAGCTTTGTGCGATCAGTAATTTTGGCGCACGGTTTTATCAGCTGGTCTTGTGTGCGCGGCCACTCCTTAAGGTACTGTGACGTATTTCACTGCTGTGGATGCCCGAGACTGCTGCCCCAACATATCAGAATCAGGAGGCCAATTAAGAAAAAAAACTCGTTTAATTCTCTTGTCTGATGAGTTGTGTTTGTATATGGCGTGATTTGCATTATGTACATACTCCTCCGTAATGTAGTTCAGGAGAAAGCCTGTCACTTTGTCAGGTGACACTTATAATAACAGGCTGATAAGTAAGACTTACACCCCGGCAAACAGAAGCTTTCATTTGCGGAAATCTGTCGTCTTTTCCCCTTCCCTTCGTCCTTCTGCCCTTACAAGATCGAATCGTAATGTAGGCGTTACTTCCTCTGGTGATCCACTGCTGTGGAAAACTATTCACGATTTCTTTCCTTGATTTATGACTCAAGTGTGCGGTGTCCAAGTATATGTCGTATCGAGAACAAATAAGTCCAAGTCTCTTGCCTCATATTCCGGACGAATACCTGTCTTCCGTGGACAGTGCTCTTCCAAATGCACCGTCCGGGCACTAAATATTGCTGTTTCCACGAAATCCTTATATGAATTCCGTGGAAGAAAGCGTGTAAGTAACAGGGGATGCATACAAGCAACGGGTCACCGATTTTGCTCGTCGCTGTGCATGCTTTACGTGACAATGCTGTCTTGGTACGATGCGCTTCTCTAAGGCGCCAACAGCAATATTGCTGTACTGTACTGTATTCGAGTCTTATTTTTTTCGTTCGACGTCTGGCGCTCGAATGCAGGCTCGTAAAACCTTGAAGCTCGATTTGTGGAAAATACTTGAAGCGCATCGTACTTGAGCAGCATTTCTTGCATCTTACAAGGGAACCTCCCCATCGCACCCCCCTCAGATTTAGTTATAAGTTGGCACAGTGGATAGGCCTTGAAAAACTGAATCCAGATCAATCGAGAAAACAGGAAGACGTTGTGTGGAACTATGAAAAAATAAGCAAAATATACGAACTGAGAAGTCAATGCGAAACATAGGCAACATCAAGGAGAATGTGAGCTCTAAAGCGCCGTGGTCCCGTGGTTAGCGTGAGCGGCTGCGGAACGAGAGGTCCTTGGTTCAAGTTATCCATCGACTGAAAAGTTTAATTTTTTATTTTCAGACAATTATTATCTGCCCGTCCGTCCGTACGATGCGAGGTAATTGCGCCGTAGTATGGGGACGGCACACCTAAACAAACATCGAAACACACGACGTCAGTCGACTACAGCGCACGGAAGAGAGAGTATTCCTGCTAACGAGGCTCCCTGGCTGGCAGTTGACTGTTCACTACTTTGGACGAGAGTGCATTAAATACGTGAGATATATTCAGTGGGCAATATGAATTCAGCAAATATAGCTCGCGATTTCAATAACAATCGCTCGGTTTTGCGGTGCGGTCGCAAAACACAGGCGCTAAACTTATTACAGTGAACAGATACATCAGTGAACGAACGGACAGATCATAACTTTGCGAAAATAAAGAAAGTAAAATTTTCAGTCGAGGGAAGAATTGAACCAAGGATCTCTGGTTCCACAGCCGCTCACGCTAACCACGGGACCACGGCGCTCCTAAGGTTGCAGTGTCCTTGATGTTGCTTATCTTGCACATGGACTACTCAGATTGTATATTTTGCTTACTTTTTTCATAGTTCCACACAACTTCTTCTTGTTTTCTCGATTGATCTGTGTTCAGTTTTTCAAGGCCTATGCACTGTGCCAACTGTTAACTAAATCTGAGGGGTGTGCGATGGGGAGGTTCCCTTGTTAGTACGTACAACAATCGAATGAGCTAAATCGGTGACCCTTTTGGACGTACACTTGATGGGAAAGGATTGCGCCGGTATTCAGTTTCTCATCTGGCATGATATTAATCTGTCACAAAATGGAGTGGAACGTACGCATCACATTTTGCGCTAGCAGATGCACTGTCAGCTTTGACGTTTCGCGCCAGTGTAGTGGGAATAGTTAGAAACTTTCGTGGACTAATGAATTACCCAGAAAGTGGCCGCTGCCAAAGACTCCCCTTGCCCTCCTCCATCTGTCGCCAGCTCTGGTGACAAACAGTTCGGCGTCCCACAGCAAAGTGGCCGTGGCGGGGCGCACGGCCAGTAGCCGGCGCGTGCGCTGTGCCACGCCGACCGTGCGTCTTGCCTCCCGCTGCTTTGCCGCCCTGGCGCCTCATGCGCAGGTGCTCTGCTGTATGTCATTAGCGCCACACTGGCCAACTCCGTCGCCCTCGCGGAGTATCCTGTTACTTTGGCACAAACATTGCCTTTTCTTGCCGTAAGCACTCACACCCTACTACGTTAGATCTCTACGGCAAGTTTCGAGATTTGTAATTTCATCGCCGCGTACATTATTAAAACTGAAATACACGGTAAAAAAAAGTAGGTGTTAATGTTCCACAGTATTTATTTATACACACATCAAAAAAAGGTTTGCATCACCTCGGTTCCGAGGGTTCCGGAAACTGTACAGAGAATTGAAATAGAGATCAACATAAACATCATTTCCGCCCTTTGTATTGCTCATGAAAACCGCACATTTCATGTTGTACCACCATACAGCGTGACCTTCAAAGGTGGCGGTCCAGATTGCTGTACACACCGGTACCTGTAATACCCAGTAGCACGTCCTCTTGCATTGATGCATGCCTGTATTCGTCGTGACATATTATCCACAAGTTCATCAAGGCACTGTTGATCCAAATTGTCCCATTCCTCAATGGCGATTCGGCGTAGGCCGGCCGGAGTGGCCATGCGGTTCTAGGCGCTACAGTCTGGAGCCGAGCGACCGCTCCGGTCGCAGGTTCGAATCCTGCCTCGGGCATGGATGTGTGTGATGTCCTTAGGTTAGGTATTAGTTCTATGTTCTAGGTGACTGATGACCCCAGAAGTTAAGTCGCATAGTGCTCAGAGCCATTTGATTTGGCGTAGATCCCTCAAAGTGGTTGGTGGGTCACGTCGTCTATAAACAGCCCTTTTCAATCTATCCCAGGCATATTCGATAAGGTTTATGTCTGGAGAACATGCTGGCCACTCGAGTCGAGCGATGCCGTTATCCTGAAGGAAGTCATTCACAATATGTGCACAATGGGGGCGCGAATTGTCGTCCATGAAGACGAATACTTCGCCAATATGCTGCCGATAAGGTTGCAGTATCGGTCGGAGGATGGCATTCACGTGTCGTACAGCCGTTACCGCGCCTGCCATGACCACCAGCTGCGTACGCCGGCCCCACATAATGCCACCCCAAAACAGCAGGGAACCTCCACCTTGCTGTACTTGATGGACAGTGTGTCTAAGGCGTTCAGCCTGACCGGGTTGCCTCCAAACACGTCTCCCACGATTGTCTGGTTGAAGGCATATGCGACACTCATCAATGAAGAGAACGTGATGCCAGTCCTGAGCGGTCCATTCGGCATGTTGATGGGCCCGTCTGTACCGCGCTGCATGGTGTCGTGGTTGCAAAGATGTACCTCGCCATGGACGTCGGGAGTGAAGTTACGCATCATGCAGCCTATTGCGCACAATTTGAGTCGTAACACTACGTGCTGTAGCTGCACGAAAAGCATTATTCAACAAGATGGCGTTGGTGTCAAGGTTCCTCCGAGCCATAATCCGTAGGTAGCGGTTATCTACTGCAGTAGTAGCCCTTGGGCGGCCTGAACGAGGCATGTCATCGACAGTTCCTGTCTCTCTGTATCTCCTCCCTGTCCGAACAACATCACTTGGTTCACTTCGAGACGCCTGGACACTTCCCTTGTTGAAAGCCCTTTCTGGCACAAAGTAACAATGCGGACGCGATCGAACCACGGTATTGAGCTTCTAGGCACGATTGAACTACAGACAACACGAGCCGTGTACCTCCTTTCTGGTGGAATGACTGGAACTGATCGGCTGTCGGACTCCCTCCGTGTATTAGGCGGTGTTTACATCTTTGGGCGGGTTTAGTGACATCTCTGAACAGTCAAAGGGATTGTGTCATCTTCAGGAGTTCTCGGAACCGGTGTGATGCGAAACTTTTTTTGATGTGTGTATTTCGTTATGAAGCTACTTTAGACCTTCTACACTATCGTATCCGTATACCTCGTTTAGCAATATGTTTATGACAGTCAGTCAGCGGGTGTAGGGATTTATATTCATATCTTTCGAGTTTAAAACATTCAGTACATCATTACAGAATATTTCTTGTTTTCTATCCATATAAAATTCAGGCATTGTAATTTTTTTTTGTATCTATAGCCGTAGAATGGTCACATACCTTTGGCAAAAACCATCTTTATACAGAGAGCAACTATCCCTGACGTCGTTTTACAGTCTATTTAGTCCCAAGTAGTCTGATGATGTTTGTATGAAATAGAGAATGGGAAAGGAAGGGAAGGATTGGGTGGGAATTCGTGACATCCAGCCGCACAGGGCATTGTGGTAATGCAGTGGCGAAAGTTGAAAATTTGTGCCGGACAGCTACTCACACCCGGATTTACCGCTTCTCATGAGTGGTTGCCTCAACCACTTCGGCAATCCGGACACGGTCCCTGGCCGACTCAAATTTCCAACTTGTCGCACGCTGCATCCCTCGTCCATTAACTCATTACTCACAAATTATTGATTTCCGGAGGAGTTCTGACGGTACTAGTGCATCCGCTAGGAATCGTATATCAAGACACCACTCAACTGTACAAATTTATGTAAGCGCGCAACGGCGCCTTGCATTACTACAATTCTCTGTTCGGCTGAAAGTCTCGAATCCTCACCCATCCCTTCCCTTTCTTTCCCCATTCTCTGTTTCATATAAAAGTATGTATGCACCAGCCGCGTCACCTGGAGTGGTGTCACCACCCAAATATATACATGCCTGATGATGGCCTAGGAAGCAGAAACCCGATTAACAGCGAAATTTGTAATAAATGTTGTGCAACATTAATACTGTTTTTACCGTGTGTTTCAGTTTTTTATTATGTCTGTGTTCCCGTAATTTTTGACGGAGTATTCAATTTAAAAAATTGTCGCCTGCTTTATTACATGTGTACACAATGCGGTCTAACACGTCGAAACTCTTTTTGTGGAACCAACGCACTGAAATGTGACGATCAGTTCAGGGAAAGCGCTTTACTTCAATGTCTTATACACTCATGGTAGGGCTAACCTAAAAATGTTGACTTTCAGGCTAGACTTTTTGGTGAAATCTTCTAGAGATACCAGTACCACGTAACAGGGTTATCTTGATGCAACTATTTCGCCAGAAGATGGCGAGTAGGAAACTTGTCGAAACGTAGCTTTAATACGACGCCGTGACTCAAATGATAACCCAAGAAGATTTCAGTAGTGAAATTTACTGAAAAAGGCTGCATTGTTTTTGGTGTAACCGCGTCCACAGCCATTCTTAAAATTTCCTTATATTTTTTAAAATTATACACAGCTTCCACTGTGAAGCCATTTAAATATTTTGCTTATTGTTAACCACCAAAATAGACGCGACAACGCCTGAAGTTTCTACAATTGTTCGACTTGAGAGTAGGGCTCTATCTCACGATGTCCGTTTTGTTGTCTTGCTACGCTATATTACGCAGTAATGAAAATAAATGCATGGATCCTGTAACCCAGTGGTAGTCAAACTGGTTCCTACCGCCCACTAGTGAGCGTTCCAGCTTCCATCGTGGGCGGCAGGCGGTGTGGTTTAAAAAAAAATTCATTAAGTTTTCATAAAATGTTGACAGAAAGTATTTGCTAAGTGGTTATTGTTATGTGCTTGATCTTGCTTTAAATGTGCTTTATAAATTTTCTTGAGTAAAATTGCTTCCCTGCTATATAAATCACCATTACTGTGGAAATGGTGAGCGGTTAGAAAGTTTTACTACTAACCGAGGTAGAAAACTGGGCGGTAGATAAAAAGGGTTGTCTACCCCTGTTGTAACCCATCCACTGACCACTGTTAGTAGGAGAGAAAACTTGTATTCTTAAAAAGAAATGAACTTACTTTATTATTTACCGTTAAATATATGTTGTGAGCTGTAACCTTCTGTTTTCCCCTGCAGAAGAGATAACATGTTGCTAATAAAACGTTCTCGGTACGTAAACCACGTGAAACTGGTGGAAAAACTCAAGCTTACTGCTACAGGGGTCATACCCATCATTTCCCATTAGTCTGACTTCTTGTCGTTTTGGGATCATTCAGAACGAGTCTGACAAGTATTCTATGCATCACGAACAGGTAGCGTAGGAAATGAAGGAGAAATATTAGGAACCAGCCACTAATTAGAAATGGTTCTTGTTCCCCTAAACTTGTGAAGTCGCCTAAGTGGTCGTCTTGCATGAAGCTGGTTTGGTCGAATAAAATTACCTTAATGAGTGACATTCTGTATTACTTGTCGATTTATTTAGACAGACGTCAACAGCATGCAACAGTCCATACAGTGTCAGTCTTCGCATTAACTCACTTAGGTATCGTCGTGCTAGGCTTGTCAACTTGACGTTTCTCTGTTCGAATCCTGACGGAGGAAGAAATTTTCACCACCAGTACTTGCTCCGCAATGAGGAACGGGTGGTGGCTTAAAATTCATGATGACTTTTTTGTCTTATACAAAGAAGCAACCTGCAATTCGTGTCTTAGAAATACATTTGCTGCTCGTATGGCTAACTGCAAGGCTTAACTCTGATGGTCTTAGATACAGCTCCCCAGCAGTCCCAGCCATTTCTCTGGCAAAGCAACATTCACATCAGCCGAAGCTTCTGGCTGACTACGAAAGCAAAGTCGCACCTTGATTTGGATTTTAGAGTAACCGAGCCACACTCCGCCTGATGGTTGTTAATAACTAGTGAATCTGTATGCAGGTGGTTTAACAACATTTTCTAGCATTAAACATATTACAGGTTCGGGGTAATATGCTACCCTCTATCCGCTTGTCTCTACTGAAAAAAATTACAGGCGTATTTCATTACCATGAGGTGCATATCTTCTCAGTTTGTTGCGATATCCTAGCGCCAGAGCGTTCAGTTAAAAAACAGCTCCGTCTGCAATCCAGAGTTCTAACTAACCTTTTGCGTGAAGCCGTATGATCTCCCACTGTGTGCCAAGAAAGTATTTTGTACTGACGTGCAAATTTATCTACTCTCTCACGATCACGATGTCGCGTTCACTACGGTGCTTTATCATTCTGGAAAATTAATTAGAAAATAATAATGCGACAGTGTTTAGTCACTTCCTCATAGTTAATCTTTCTTGTATTCCTAAGCGGTACAATTTAAATCGTATCTGCGACATTTGAAGTTACAAATCACTGTCTTTTGCCAAATTGTAGTGGCTTTTGGGAACCACATTCTTATTCTTCCTCTCTATCGATAAAATTCTGCTTAAAAATCCATATAAAGGCTACACTAATTGCCATTATGGTCGCTTTCTATTAACATTATATATGCCGAATATCCAATTTCGATTGTAGTCATAGCTGGTCTGATGGATGTAAAGCGCCAATGAGAGCATAGAACGTTTACGACATCCGGATGACAGAGGAATTCCAATGCAACGCCGTAAATACCGAAAAGAACATGACTTGGAAAGTGCATCTCTGGTGTGCTACTGTGCACCACAGGGCACAGCCGTGGTGAAGTGGTCAGCATAGATAGTTGGAGGAAGGCCATCCGAACTCGCTTTCACAGCTTCTTTGTAGATCATTATCGTCACAATTGCGTCTATAACATTTTTTATCGATCGAATGTGTTACACATTTAATCTGATTGTCCGCGCTGTAAGGGGGGATGGCTGCCGACGCGCGGTAAGTATAACAATGAATGTGAACCGCGGCAGAGCGTCAAAGGACTGCAATGCACAGTGGTTGGCGGGGAGCCGCCGGGACCTTGAAGTTCGCTTCACACGACCCTATTCTATTTATAGCCATCCTCGGAAAAAGCTCTCGGGTTTCTGGCAGCCGTGTCGCTTTACGTTGCCGCGACACGAAATACGTACTCAGCGCGTGCAATTCGTTTTCCTGTCGCCTCCGGTGGCTCCAAATTTCATGTTTTGACGGTTCGTGTTAAACCCCAGAAGCGTCTGCGAAACGTATGAGACGGTGCAAGGAAGCCGCGTGTGAAGTCGTAAGGAGCAGACCAGCTTAGATATGGTAGCCGTCGCGTCGCAAGGAGGTACAGGTTGAATGCTATATTTTCCAACTAGTCCGCAACGAGTGCAGGTCCTTACAAGTGTTTGAGACGACGCATCAGGGGCAACGCTCCCGCTTGAGTCTATCCTTACAAGACCTGTGGCGTTGAATGAATATATTCAGCAGAACTACATGTAGTTCATCTACAAATTCATATCATCCACGCTGACTAGTCTTCTTGTTCCTTTAATGTGATTGACAGTAACCAAACGTCTCTCTCTCTCTCTCTCTCTCTCTCTCTCTCTCTCTCTCTCTCTCTGTCACATTTTCCACTTCAGTAGTTTCTTTTCTCCATCGTAGCACGCCTACCATCCTCGTAAAAGAATTCCAATGATTTGAGGATGGGAAAAACCTCAGACGTTATCCCGCGTTCTTAAAAGATTTTTCGAAGGTTCTACACTGAACCTGTCGCTACCAGGAGAAATTCGGTCAAGTTATATCGACAAAACCGAAGCAGACGAACCGAGAAAGATACCTGTGTATCATCAGGATATCAAAGACTATCTTTGTAAAGTTAAGTGAGAAATAAAAAGTAAGCAAGCACTGACTGGATAAACTTTGATAAGTGAGAAATAAAAAGTAAGCAAGCACTGACTGGATAAACTTTGATAAGTGAGAAATAAAAAGTAAGCAAGCACTGACTGGATAAACTTTGATAAGTTTACCAGTAAAAACTAACCGTTACGTAGATCACCTCATAAACCGTCAATTTCATATTCTGTGTGCAGATGAAGTAAAATGAGGTGGGAGGAAGCGGTTTTATGTTGCCTATTTATAGCCGTTTTGTACATGTTAAGTAGACTGTACATTCAGAGCATGCTCCAGATGAATTTTAAATCTTAGGGAACGATTGCCAGCCATCGCATGTAACTTTGTTTAAAGACTTGTAAATCGCATTATATTTGCTGAAGCATGTGTGATAGCCCCGTCGTTATGGGAAGTGTTTGTCGTCACAGGCTGTCTGCTTTCGTTAAGATACGTTTGAATAGTCTCGCTGTAGCGCATTTTATTTCATATAGCCCCTAATCTCGAAATGAGGGGTGTTGTTTAGTATGCAGGACCTGGTGAAGTGGTTCAGCTGGAGTCCCTCGTTTCATATTCAGGATCGCTTCTCGGTGCGGTCAACTCAATTTAAAGTTATGCACATTTTGTACATTTGACATAACTAAATTATTCGTCTACTATACGTAGCACTAGGTAGTAGGGATCGAACGCTCCACACGATTCGGTCATTGCCCACCTCTGCCAAACCATTTTTACATGTGGAATTTAGTGTGCCGTAGGAGACAGGGACGATGGAAGTAGAGCAGTTACTTGAATTAATAAGTTGTAAAAAGTCAGTATCCCACGAATGACCAATTTGCGCATATTAACAACACTTTTAGACGGACACCTTGTTCGAATAGTGTGTGGCAGCACTCGTATAGAGTTTCCTTCAAAAGAAACTGCTGTCACACATTGTTCGAACAAGTTGTCCACCCGAAAGTGTTCACTCACTAGACGTGTTAATCTCTCGGAGATCTGCGACGGGGAACACTCAGTCTTGTGAGAAGACTACTGCTATCTTAAGATCTGTAATTAAAGGACTATAAGATTGAGAGCCTTTTATTATACATGATCAGGCCACAAAAGTTGAAAAATTATAGAGGTAAAAAAAATTGTAAAAAGTTCACTCACCAATACTTAGTGTTGTAAAAAAAGAATCATTTTCATTATCAATACAACGAGTGTGTAATCTGAGCGTCAGCTGTCATGTTGGCTCAAAAAATTTTCAGTGATGTAAGTGCTAGCCGAGAGGTTGCGTTAGTGTGCGGATTTTGCCTTCATTTTTTTTTTTTTCTCTCTTCATACTTGTAAAAAATACGGTCCATCTTTAAACTACAAGCATTCAAAATCAAATTATGAAACACCGTACAAATGAGTATAATGGCGCATTCACAAAAGTAGTTTTTCAAATGGCGGCAATTTTAGTCCACGTGGGATTCAGCTGAATTTGACAGCAAGTATTCATTGAATCTGCTTTACAATAATATCTATACAGCAGCCGCATAAACTGTAGCATTAAATACATTTTGCCTTGACATGATGTTGTGATAATAGAAGTTGTATTTGCTCTTATGCAGTGTCCGATAAATAAAATCTGTGTGCTGTGAACTAAAAATTAGCCAAACAACGTACTAAGCTGTGAATACTTGTAAAACAGATTTCAAAGTAGAGAACCATCTGAGTAGTAAATTAAAACAGTTTGGAGAGCGGAAGAACAGTAAGTTGCTCCCCACGTCAGGGAAATCTCTGTACACAGAACTGAAGGGGGCAGGTGGGTCTCTTGGGGTGCAACCAGCGGCAGCTGCGCCCGCCCAGCATAAGCGAGAAGCGAAGCGAGGTGTTGTGTCCCAGCGCACCAACAGCAGGAGAGTTCGCCACAGTTAGCATAAATCTCACTAGCAGTTCTCGAAAAAATTCAGAAACAGCAATTAAAGCGAAATTCACTCTGTTCGTTCAAAATTGTTTGTGAAGCTCTGCTTTTGTGGGTCCTCCAATACGCTTAAGGCATTCCCTTTCGGGACACTGTACAATACTACCAAGTTTCCACTTACCTGAGCTAACCTTTGCTGTTGCGTTTTTAAGTGCGTCGTCAGTACGCTACTACTCCCATCGCAGGAATCCTCCCTACACCTTATAATGAACTTGTTCGCGATTTATTCTAAAATTTTTCGCAGTGGTTGCAGTTTAGCTTATGCACTCCTGAGTCACCGCATTTCTCGCGTTTTTTTCCAGTTATGTGACTTAACCTCTTTCATCTGCTTTGACAGCCTTTCTGGAAGCTGTGGGCGATGCTTTCAGAATGCGCACCACTAAATGTTAATGCTGCATGTTGTTTATTATTCTGATGCATTCCTGGTCTGAGTACTTTTCCTGCATTTAATTTTCTGGTACATCTTGGCGTTGTTACTATTTCTGTACACTTTTGAATGACATAGCTGCGTAGTTACTTGAAGTTCTTTCCACTTTCGTCCTCATTCAAAGGTAGCTTCAAAATTCTGTGTTTCATAGACCTGAAGAAGGTGTACGAATTCCGTGGGGGATGACGTAATTTCGTATTTATGATCATATCAGTGCTGGTTGCTTTCCTGTGTATAGATATTTTGGTGCCTGCCAATATTGTTAGCAATTAGTCCAGAAAGGTTGTGCATGTTATGTTTTTCTACCTGGACTGTGAAGTAAATTTCCTTGTGCACGGCGTTCATCATCTTAGCGAAGCTCTTCATCTTAGTTTGCTTGAAAAATCTGTTCTCTTGGTCACCTATAAAAATCTCTGACAATGTTCCGGAGAAACTATTGCCCTTGATAATCCATTTATCTGCTGATATTTATGGTCGTTTACTTAAAGAAGATAAAAGAAAGCACTGACTCCAATATTTCTGTTAATTCTATACATTCCCTCTTTCCAATCTTCTGATACTTTAATAAATTTTCTCCCATTATTCGTACAGAGTCATTAATGGGTGTATCTGTATAAAGATTTATAATGACAAACAATGCCAGCATTGCCCCTTCTGGGATTTAAATTTGAATTACCAATGACGCTAAGTCATAATAGTTGTTAACACTGAAGGAGCTTTGGAAGGTGTGTGCCAGTTTTGATTTTTTTGTTGCAGTCCCTGTCCACTTTAAAATTCGCAGAAGATCTTTACTATAGGCCAAATTGGGCGGCCGCCCTTGTGCTATTAATCAATTCTGCATTCATTTTGGGGGGGGGGGGGGCAGATGATATACTTTAATCCAGTACGTAGCAACGTCGATTCAGCACGTGTCAAGATTATGTTAGTAGGGTACACTAGTCTTTCGGAAAACTGATGTACCTCACTTTGTATCTTTTTGTATGACCTATGGTATGGTTCTGTTAAACTCTGTGAGCGACTTACAGCGATGGACTAGCGGGTGCGAGCGAGTTACAATTAGGGGAGCTTTTGGGAGTGACAGGTGAGTGGCATGCTAAAAAGAGCGCAAATATGTTCAGATGTAAAATTTTTGGGAAAATTTTTAAAGATGCTTAGGAAGGTACTGTGAGGCATGTGGTACCCTACTCTTCAGTCAGATATTTTAAGCAGGGCCATATTCATCTTTTTTGTATTCCGATAGGAGCATTTTTCCCCTGGTAATAAAAATTATGTTCTATTTGGATACTAATTTTAGTTTACCATGTTGACAATTTTCGCTTTGGATTTTAGCTTTCGTGATATATAGTTTTCCACACATCTGAAAAAGTTATTCCACTTTACACTAAAACTACTGTTTTGTTGTTATTGTTCCAAGGCTGCTCTTGGCCAGTCTTATTTGTTAGATCATATTGCACGCCATGGGCTACTTTGCTCGTCAGTAAAACACAATATGCCTGCATTTGATCACGGAGATATGTTGTGGTCTTTACCGATATTGTGACAGCCTTGTGATGTTGCGTTTTACTGATTTGTATCCGTTGAAAAAAAACTAGCTTAGCGTGAGACACACACACATCTGAAAACATGATTGCTGTAGAAAGAAAATACTAGGAATGAAGTTGCTGTTTGTGTAAGAATATCGAAGGATTTAATGTTAACCGTCGTTCACTGTTACAATGGTCACGCGAGCACGAGAGTGGACAGCCAACGAAACGATTTTTCGGAAATACGGCGAACAGGCAAATTTTCATTGGTACTAGCTTCTTTCCGTGAGACATATGGTAGTCGTGCAAGATTAACGTCCCTGATTGCGAGTATGAAGGCCTCTGTGTGTGTGTGTGTGTGTGTGTGTGTGTGTGTGTGTGTCTACTTTCCTCCAATAAGAGAATTTCGGACGAAGACACGTAGTGGACGTAACCAAATGCTGAGCGTTCCAGATACCTGCTGAGGAACTGATTGTAGTTGTTTTTTACTGGAGAGAGGAATTCGGTGTAGGGTAACAGTAATACGTATGGGGTATCTTTCAAACTATTTAACTACAAATGCTGCGGAGCTTTCTTGCTAGGTAACTCTGGTCCAAAGGGTAGCACTGCAAAGTCGCACTAAGTCATCCTGCCTAATGTGTCTGCGCAATGTGTTCTAGTACGATAGAGTAAAAACGACACTTAAAAACCATTAATACAACTAACTACAAAGGATCCATTCAACTTCGTATGAATCGAATAAGACATAAAGATATTTGAAATACATTCATGTCATCGAATATGATTTCCTTTTTATTTGTCAGTCCTTTTTATCTATCTTCGTATGTGATTACAGAACTCTTTACCAAGTACTAGTCGTTTTTACAACGGTGAGAATTTACACCATACTTGAGTAGTATCCACCGATCACTTCCGTTTCCAAGGAGTCATCAGGCCCAATCTTAGATTGGTAACCATTAGGAAAGAGTCACCAAGTTGCATCCGATTCGTAATTATTTTCTCGGACGAATCCATCATGGGCGATAGTGCTACGTAACAGATCAACACTTTTTGTCGGACCAGCAATTGGGCTGTGCTGGTTGTCTCTCTCGTATCGCTCCGTGCCGTGTCTGTCACGCTTCACGGTCCGGGTAGAAGCGGTGTCAGTCTTTTCTCGTTTTCGCTGTGTTTGTTTATTCGAATTGCTATTGCTCTAATTTCATCATCGTATTTCTTTTATTTCATTTCAAAACATTTTACTAGCCTGTGTCGTCAGTGCGAAGGAAAAAGGAGATGCTCAGAATATAACGTCCCGTTCGACAGTGGATATTAGTGGCGGAACACAAAATTAAATTAAGAAAAGATATTACACAGAATAGACGACGTCGTTTTTCTAACAAACCGTTTCGGCATTTGTGTAAAAGGATTTCGGGAACGCTCGGAATCCCAAATCAGGATGGCGTAAGGGAATTTGAACCCTGCTCGTATTCAAATCCAGCTCACTAATCACAATGCCATCTTGCCCCATAAATAAGTACGCTCTGAATGGCGAGCTGGATAGGCAGTTACTGAAATTTGAATAGCCACACCTTTTATACACGAATCTACACTGCACTGCTGTGACATATCCGAATGTGAAAAGTACATTCTTTTTGTGTATTGAACTTCTATACGATTATAATGATATTCTACTTTGTTATAAACTTTACGGCGGTCGCTATTTTCCTAGCTTTTTTCAAAACAATGTAGCCATCTAGAACGGTAGATTACTAACTTTCCGAGACCATCAGACATCTGACAATAAATGCAGCAGAAGTTAACCTAACTAAACTTTGAACTGAAAATTTTTGGTTTCGTTTTTGAACTCGTTTATTTTTAAAATAACGACAGATAAATATGTATGTTGTTGTTGTGGTCTTCAGTCCTGAGACTGGTTTGATGCAGCTCTCCATGCTACTCTATCCTGTGCAAGCCTCTTCATCTCCCAGCACGTACTGCAGCCTACATCCTTCTGAATCTCCTTAGTGTATTCATCTCTAGGTCTCCCTCTACAATTTTTACCCTCCACGCTGCCCTCCAATACTAAATTGGTGATCCCTTGATGCCTCAGAATATGTCCTACCAACTGATCCCTTCTTCTAGTCAAATTGTGCCACAAACTCCTCTTCTCCCAAATTCTATTCAATACCTCCTCATTAGTTATGTGATCTACCCATCTAATCTTCAGCATTCTTCTGTAGCACCACATTTCGAAAGCTTCTATTCTCTTCTTGTCTAAACTATTTATCGTCCATGTTTCACTTCCATACATGGCTACACTCCATACAAATACTTTCAGAAACGACTTCCTGACACTTAAATCTATACTCGATGTTGACAAATTTCTCTTCTTCAGAAATGCTTTCCTTGTCATTGCCAGTCTACATTTTATATCCTCTCTACTTCGACCATCATCAGTTATTTTGCTCCCCAAATAGCAAAACTCCTTTACTACTTTAAGTGTCTCATTTCCTAATCTAATTCCCGCAGCATCACCCGACTTAATTCGACTACATTCCATTATCCTCGTTTTGCTTTTGTTGATGTTCATCTTATACCCTCCTTTCAAGACACTGTCCATTTCGCTCAACTGCTCTTGCAAGTCCTTTGCTGTGTCTGACAGAATTACAATGTCATCGGCGAACCTCAAAGTTTTTATTTCTTCTCCATGTATTTTAATAATTTTTAATAATTTTAATAGTTAATAATTTAATAATAATAATAATTTAATAATAATAATTTTTAATAATTTTAATAATTTTTAATAATATGTATAAAGACTTATAATATGTATAATGTGTATGTATAATATGTATAAAGACTTTAATTATAAACTGTAAAATTGATGTTACTACCGTATTAGAATGACCTTCCTCATGGCAAGACGTACCCTGCGGAAGGCCGTTGAAATAGGTCGTAACGTCGGTTTTACAATTTACAATTAAAGCTTTTATACAATGACGTGTTACAACACACAGAAGAATTTTAATCATTGTGACACCGGCCGCGGAAGCCTACGTAGTTAACTAATATGTAATTAACGTTTTAACAAATAAGGTACCCACGTTTTGTAAGTATTTCGGTAAACCAAGAAATAATGTCTGTGATGCTTGGTACTGCTTATTTCTAGCAATCTTTATCCTATTCGGTTTGGTTTCGTTAACGTAAATTGAATGTCTTGCTCAGAGTTCATTGTTTCTCACACACGTGATACCACGCTCGTACCATATTCTTCAAGTAATGCTCAAACCCGGAAGTTACGGCCCGTGGAGTAAGTATTCTTAAGGCTTTTCCTATAATAAAGGATATTCGCTGCGAACCTTTTGCCAAAATGTCAGTTCTGTTTTGCCAGAATCTGTTTTCAGTGTTTTAACTTCGCAAAGTCAAAGAAGTTGTACTGTGGCACCGATTTCACTATCTCAAAATATTCCTTCTTGCACTGGAATTGGTCTTAGAATTCAGGATTGTACATGTCGATTTCCCGAATAAAAAAAATAATAGCCAATAAAATTTATTTCTCACGACTTACCTGTGGACGAGAGATTACTCACTGGTTCCGTCGAGCGTCACCATTGCCTCTGATAGCTTCGAAATATTCTCAACTTTTAGCCCGACCTTGGCGAAATTTTAACTTGCGAAGAAAACTGACAATAATTATTCTGACACGGAAGTGCTTTTCCTTTTGCCGTATTCGTCCTTTGCGAACACCAAACAAACAACAATTCCACGACTACACCCCCCCCCCCCCCCCAATCCCCGTCTTCCTCTCTATCGACGAGATGAAGCCAAGCAAGGCCAAAATTATCGATAGCCGCTTGACCAGCAAAATATTTTACTCACCTGCTTCTGTTTCTCGTGAGGCAATCCAAAATGCGTAGACAAGGCAGCGACAGCCGAGATACCAGCTATGCTCGCAGTTCAGATAGTGAGCTGTCTAGGCACATAAACCTGACTAGCGAGAAGTCGGGCCATCATGTAGAAATATCTATGGACTGACCATTCAGATTCGCTAAACAGAAGTTGTGTCACCAACATAGGCCTACAGTGTCTTGAAAAGTCACGTGATTTCGTCGTACTTACCTCTAACTGTTCATTCTTTCTCGTGTTTCTATTTGCATACCCCTCAGAAATTTCATTTTATTCAGTACACGGTAATTACTCCCAAGTTGGAAACAAGTTATTTAGAAGCTATCTAACAGCTTGGAATAGAGAAAACACTATTTCCAGAGGCTGCACTTCCCTTGTGGGTAAGAAACAGTCTTACTAAAGTATTAAAGATAGAAGGAGCATAGTAGTATGAAAGTATCTTATTAGAAATAGACCTGGGCACGTGGAAAGTTTTGCCTACAGTGCATAATCGGACACGGAAACTGATACCGTTATGCGTTCATTGCACGTTTATCACTTAAATGAGAGTCTGTTGTTATTCTTGTGGTGGTCTTCAGCCCGGAGACGGGTTTTTCCTATCAACTGATCCGTTCTTTCAGTCAATTTGTGCCATAAAATTCCTTTTTCCCAATTCGATCCAATACCTCCACATTTGTTATTAGATCTACCCATCTAATGTTCGACATTCTTTTACAGTACCACATTTCAAAAGCCTCTGTCTTCTTGTCTGAATAATCTATCGTCCTTGTTTCATTTCCATGGAAGGCTATACTGCAGATAAAAGACCTTCACAAAACCTAACACATAAATTTATATTACGTACTAACAAACGTCTCTTATTCCGAAGTGCTTTTCTTGCAATTGTCAGTCTGCATTTCACGCCTTCCAACGTCAGCCAATAATCAGTTATCCTACTGCCAGCTGCTTTTAGTGTTTCAGTTACTAATCTAACGCCCTCAGCATCGTCTGATTTACTTCCACGACACTTCATTATCCTTGTTTTACTTTTATCGCTAATCATCTTAGCTGTTTTCAAGACACTATCCATAACGTTGAACTACTCTTCCAAGTCACTAGCAGCTGTGCCAGCCGAAGTGGCCGAGCGGTTCTAGGCGCTACAGTCTGGAACCGCGCGACCGCTACGGTCGCAGGTTCGAATCCTGCCTCGGGCATGGATGTGTGTGATGACCTTAGGTTAGTTAGGTTTAAGTAGTTCTAAGTTCTAGGGGACTGATGACCTCAGCAGTTAAGTCCCATAGTGTTCAGAGCCATTTTTTTGACTGGCAGCTGTGACAGAATTATAATATCATCGGCATACCGCAAAGCTTTTATTTCTTCTCCGTGAACTCTAATTCCCTTTCCAGATTTCTCCTTGGTTTCTTTCAGCTGTTGCTCAATATACCGATTAAATAACACGAGAGACAGGCGACAACTCTATCTCATTCACTTTTCAGCTATGGCTTTATGGCTTCCCTTTCATGTCCTTAGACTGAGGAGACTGCATTATGGTTTCTGCACAAGCTGTAAATAACCTTTCGGTCTGTGTATTTTATCTCAGAGTTTGATCCAGTCCACACCGTCAAAACTCTCTTAATCTACAAATGCTATAAACGGGGGTTTACCTTTCTTCAACCTATCTCCTAAAATAAATCGTAGAGTCAGTATTTCCTCGCGATTCCCTACATTTCTCCCGACCTCAAACTGATCTTCCCAAGGGCGGCCTTTAGGAAGACAAGTGACATTAATGTGAGTTAAAAGGAGAAACAGCCACCTTAGAAAGATCCGCTGACTCAAGAATTACTTGCGACACTGGACTCGCATTCGCAAGAACTGATGTTAAATTTCCCGTCTGGACATTCAGATATAGTTTCCGCGTACTCGCTTAAAGTAGATGCTGAGATGAAGAACGTGACCGATTTTCTTCCCCACCCTTCCTCAATCGTTCGTTCTTCCTTCCAGACCATTTCCCAATCGCCCTGCAATTCATTATGTATGCTGGAAAGACAATAGTTTTATAGTACTAGGTATAAACAGTAGAGCGATTTACACAGGGAGCGAGTAGGTTCGGTTTCCTGATAGGGAGAGTATTATCGTAAAAGTGGTGAAGCTGTAACATGACCAAATCGGATTTGTTCGTTTGAGTTGTGCTTTCGTACTTAAAGTTGGTATTTATTACGAATAAAAATAGCTCCGTGCTATAGTATATTACGGACGTGGTTGTATCATCTCAAATATACTAGCAGACTGCCGCCGTGACAGAGTAGGTGTTCCTCCATACAACGAATCGTCCCTGAGCTACACACGACGGTTTTATCTGGGGAAGGCATCCTTACCGTTTTTGTGGTCGGGTAAGTTGCCAGAATTATTTCTGGAAAGTACATTATCAAGTATTCTGTTTCAAAATAGCTGTGCCCGTTGCTTTACCACTTTAGTTGACGAATTAAAGTTGCATGGCTGCATTAAATATCGATTTCTACCATTTCTATCAGCGAATGACGGCTTTCATAAAGTGCTCTTTGTAAGGTTACCATTTTAGATTTTTCTAACGCTTTCTGCAGATTTAATTTTTTGCTGGAAGATAGACGCGCCGCTGCTAGCACCAAAACAGAAGGCTGATCTTCTCGCCAGGGCTAGCAACAAAACAGAAGGCTTATCATCTTGCTAGTTTCCACACTGGTTGCGAACAGTTCTTGATCCACATAACTTGTGCGTGTATGAAGACAGCGTCTTGAGTAGCCATGAGCCTGGAAACAGTAGGTAAACTAAATACAGGGCTATTACAAATGATTGAAGCGATTTCATAAATTCACTGTAGCTCCATTCATTGACATATGGTCACGACACACTACAGATACGTAGAAAAACTCATAAAGTTTTGTTCGGCTGAAGCCGCACTTCAGGTTTCTGCCGCCAGAGCGCACGAGAGCGCAGTGAAATAAAATGGCGACAGGAGCCGAGAAAGCGTATGTCGTGCTTGAAATGCACTCACATCAGTCAGTCATAACTGTGCAGCGACACTTCAGGACGAAGTTCAACAAAGATCCACCAACTGCTAACTCCATTCGACGATGGTATGCGCAGTTTAAAGCTTCTGGATGCCTCTGTAAGGGGAAATCAGCGGGTCGGCCTGCAGTGAGCGAAGAAACGGTTGAACGCGTGAGGGCAAGTTTCACGCGTAGCCCGCGGAAGTCGACGAATAAAGCAAGCAGGGAGCTAAACGTACCACAGCCGACGGTTTGGAAAATCTTACGGAAAAGGCTAAAGCAGAAGCCTTACCGTTTACAATTGCTACAAGCCCTGACACCCGATGACAAAGTCAAACGCTTTGAATTTTCGGCGCGGTTGCAACACCTCATGGAAGAGGATCTGTTCAGTGCGAAACTTGTTTTCAGTGATGAAGCAACATTTTTTCTTAATGGTGAAGTGAACAGACACAATGTGCGAATCTGGGCGGTAGAGAATCCTCACGCATTTGTGCAGCAAATTCGCAATTCATCAAAAGTTAACGTATTTTGTGCAGTCTCACGGTTTAAAGTTTATGGCCCCTTTTTCTTCTGCGAAAAAAACGTTACAGGACACGTGTATCTGGACATGCTGGAAACTTGGCTTATGCCACAACTGGAGACCAACAGCGCCGACTTCATCTTTCAACAGGATGGTGCTCCACCGCACTTCCATCATGATGTTCGGCATTTCTTAAACAGGAGATTGGAAAACCGATGGATCGGTCGTGGTGGAGATCATGATCAGCAATTCATGTCATGGCCTCCACGCTCTCCCGACTTAACCCCATGCGATTTCTTTCTGTGGGGTTATGTGAAAGATTCAGTGTTTAAACCTCCTCTACCAAGAAACGTGCCAGAACTGTGAGCTCACATCAACGATGTTTTCGAACTCATTGATGCGGACATGCTGCGCCGAGTGTGGGAGGAACTTGATTATCGGCTAGATGTCTGCCGAATCACTGAAGGGGCACATATCGAACATTTGTGAATGCCTAAAAAAACTTTTTTGAGTTTTTGTATGTGTGTGCAAAGCATTGTGAAAATATCTCAAATAATAAAGTTATTGTAGAGCTGTGAAATCGCTTCAATCATTTGTAATAACCCTGTACATATGGAGCTTTTTGATAAATCGTTTGGAAATACAGTTGCTAAGAAGTAACTGGTTAATTCTAACTTCAAAAGTACTTACTTTGATCGTAGAGTCATGATCGTCTCTTGCAGTGGATATCCTTCGTTAATATCTGCAGAGATTTAAACTATCGTAACTTCACTGTTGCATCAGTTGGTCGTGGTCTGCTTAGCGGTGACAGCTGGGTCTTCTCAGTCGTGCAATATCCTGCACCTGCAAATTGTCCGCCCCGATAGCTGAATGGTCAGCGTGACGGACTGTCTTCCTATGGAGCCCGGGTTCGATTCCCGGCTGGGTCGGGGATTTTCTCCGCCCAGGGACTGGGTGTTGTGTTGTCTTCATCATCATTTCATCCCCATCCGCTGCACAGGTCGCCCAATGTGGCGTCAAATGTAGTAAGACCTGCACCAAGGCGGCCGGACCTGCCCCGTAAGGGGCCTCCCGGCCACTGACGCCAAACGCTCATTTCCATTTTACCTGCAAATTAAAAGACGGAATCATATTGTGATCTCTAATAGCAAACGTGCCGATTGGGTGGTGCAGTAGTTAAAACAGTTCACTCATATTCGGGAGCGCCGGAACTCAGACCTCTACTCTCTTCATCCAGATTTTCGGTTTTCCTCGTTTAGCCTTTCACATCGCCGTGACTTAAGAACCGAACCTTACTTGACTGTAATAGCGATAGCGACTCCGTGGTCGACTACACACTGAAGTATTTTGCCTCATGATTGGGAGCTTTCTCGTCGTATTCCAGTGATAAACACATCCCGACACTTCGCCTGAAGATAACGGGTACAAAAGGCATTGAAAATTTACGACAAGACGACACAACCATCCGGCTGATAATCAGAGGAGATTTTATCATTTTCATCGTGCATTTTAGAACACTCCAACTGTGGAACTTGTTTCGCGTCGTGTTGTCCGTTGCGAAACTGTGTTGTTGTCCGTTGTGAAACTGTGGTATACATATGAACCGAATGTAGCCCCATTGTCGAGTCGGAAATGACAAACGTGCTGTCGCAGACTGGGTGAGCGACAATAATAGCCCGACAATTTGCGACTGTGGCGCAGTGTGGGCTGCTGTGTTGACACCGCGTCGCTACAAAGAGCGCCGGGGCGCCGCGCTGAATGGTCGTGTTGTTCAATTAGGCAGCGTTCCGCCCGGCCTGCAGGCTGTCCAGTCTGGGCAGCACTGGCACATACAAATAAATCTCGGCAGGCATTCGCTCCGGACTGTCGCCGTTTACGTTGACCGTTTTATTACCGTCACGGTCGCGGAGGTATTTATATCATCTGTGGCCGTTCCGATTCGAAGCAGGCTCAATCGCCAGAAATGTGAGCCAGTCGAGCGGATTAAAATCGCTGTGACAGCTCGCAGCTGCAGATGACGGGTTAAAATTAAGGCTGATGGCGTTAGTGTCGTCCAGTACATCACTCTCCCAGATGTATTTACGCCTTCTTGAAGCTGTGAATCCAATAGTTACAATCGGCTACTGCATTTCACCCTCCAGCTGCAGCTAGTACGGCGCTTTCATTCGACACATTTTATTTTTGTCCATCCAGGCGCTGGGGGCTTCTTCAAACAGTAGTACACTTGGAATGTAGTGAATGTGTGACCGGGAAGATCTTACGGGGCTTAGAAAAGTCAAAGAACATATAGCGGTAAGCATATTGCTCTGAAGGATAGAGAACACAAATTCAGGATGGTTACATATCGTTCATCGATTTTACAATACTATATTTCCAACAACACTGCTTGTAAACATAATATTTTACCCATTTCCAAGACGAAAGTTCGAAATTTCTGTGTTGGCATTTGATCGGAGCATCACCTAGCAGGAAATGTATACATTCTTGATAATATTTGCAATGTAAGCGAAAGATAATACGCAATAAGACGTAGTGTTGTTGGAGATTCATGCCCATTTAGGGGACAATGTGGACGTGATCCTCTTGCGACGACAGTCTCAGAGTAACAGGGAAGCAGTGTGTAAATGAAGACTCTGCAAATGGATTGCGTGCAGGTTTCGTACTTAGATCGCGTTTACCAACATCAACAAAGAGGTACATTTTAAAGAAAAGATTACAGTCGACTCGTATAAGCTTAAATTCGTACTAAACTGCAGCCGAATGATCCTGGAAACAGGCGTTCTTTAATACTTTTCTCGTGTGTTTTATGCCAATGTCACAAGCAGAGACAGAGAGATAGAGAAAATGTATAAGGACATTGAATGGGTAACTCAGTACGTAATGAGAGATGACAACCAATAATTATGGGGGATTGGAAAGCAGTGTTAGGGGTAGGAACAGAAGAAAGAGTTACGAGGCGATTTGGGGATACTAGTAGAAGTGATAAAGGAGACAGACTAATTGAGAACTGCAGTAAATTTCGGCTAGTAATAGCGAATACACTGTTCAAAAATCACAAGAGGAAGAGAGATACTTAGGAAAGGCCTGGAGATACGGGAAGATTTCAGCTGATTATATGATGGGCAGACGGTGATTCCGAAATCAGATATTGGATCGTAAGACGTTCCAAGGAGAAGATGTAGATTTGGATCACAGTTTACTGATGATGAAGAATAGGCGGGAATTTAAGAGTGTCGTCCGAAAGGATCAATGTGGAAAGAATTGGGATATGAAGTACTGAGGAATGACAAGAAACGTCTGAAGTTTTCGGCTGTGGGTACTGCTATAATGAATACCACAGTCGGCAGTTCAGTCGAAGATGATGTTGTTTGGTTTCTGGAGGCGCTCAATTGCGCGGTTATCAGCGCCCGTACAAATTCCCAACCTTTGCTCAGTCCAATCTCGCCACTTTCATGAATGATGATGAAATGATGACAGACAAACATAGATACAAGAAAGCTAATCGCGAAGAAACCTTGAGTAACATAAAAAAATACCTCGATTAATCGACGAAAGAACGAAGTACAAATATGTTCAGTGAAAGACAGGAATAGCCGGCCGAAGTGGCCGTGCGGTTAAAGGCGCTGCAGTCTGGAACCGCAAGACCGCTACGGTCGCAGGTTCGAATCCTGCCTCGGGCATGGATGTTTGTGATGTCCTTAGGTTAGTTAGGTTTAACTAGTTCTAAGTTCTAGGGGACTAATGACCTCAGCAGTTGAGTCCCATAGTGCTCAGAGCCATTTGAACCAAAGACAGGAATACATCAATATAATTAATATGAGTTAAATAAATAGGAAATCAGAAGACTGGCAAAAAAAAGGGGGTGAGCATTTGTGAACAGTACGATGCCTTGCCAGTACTAATTGTTATCATTGTTGAAGCGACATGTAATTTATTTGGAAATGGTCGTAAGCACAATGTCCTTATTTAACTATCCGGAGAAACTCCTCTTTCATAGAGATCTAGTGTTGCAGCCCAAGTACACGAGTTTTGTACCTTTTCCAAGCGACATCGAGTACAACGAGTACAGCAAAGGTTAGTGTGAAAACTCCAAATAGGCGTTGTCAGAGCGATAGTAAGACCATGTGTAGTGTTGTATCATTTCAATGTTACCGTAGTGCAGGTCACAAATTGTTAAAAAACACAGTATGGAAGATTTATTAATTAAACCAGACATATGTTAGAAATTATTTCAGGAGATTTTAGAAGGCTGAAGTGATCTGCTAGTTGTGCTGATTGCTCATAATGTTGAGGTCGTGGATTCGGTTCGTGGTATTACCCAAAGTTTTCCCTGTAACGGATCTGCTTCAGGAGCCGCATCATTAACAACGGAACATCACCAACTTAACCTCATATTTTAAAGAGAAAGAAGCACACTTAAAAGACCTGCCTCAGAATTCGATACCGCGAAAAAATTTGGGCTATAATTCTGATAGTACGCAGTTATGACCTGCAGAAAGTACAGCTTTTAAACTTTTGCGCACACCATTTGTCACTCGCTCCGCCCCACTGCAGCCGCCTAACGCCCGAGCGCGAAGTTATGTTTGGCGGCGTAATAGATTTGTGAAATATTTTCTTGACACTGGTAACGTGCTATGTTCAGCGTGTCAAAGTGCGCGGTTTCTATGCTGTAGCTGGTGCCAGAGATCTCTCTGCTTTGAATTTTTTATGTTGCGATTCACAAATGCATTGTAAATTGAAGAAATGAATTTGCGTGTCGCTATTTAATTATTAACATCGCTGTTGTGCGTTATTTTTGGATTCTAAAGCTGGGCACTGTTGAAGTGAAGTACATTTGCAGGAGATGTGCTATTCTTAAACCTGATTGGCGTCATTAAATTGTAAATCGAAAATAATTACCTTCGTTCCATGTTCTTCAGTGCCTTGGATTGATGAATTTCGTTTTGAAGCATATACAGGGTGTTACAAAAAGGTACGGCCAAACTTTCGGGAAACATTCCTCACACACAAATAAAGAAAAGATATTATGTGGACATGTGTCCGGAAACGCTTACTTTCCATGTTAGAGCTCATTTTATTACTTCTCTTCAAATCACATTAACAATGGAATGGAAACACACAGCAACAGAACGTACCAGCGTAACTTCAAACACTTTGTTACAGGAAATGTTCAAAATGTCCTCCGTTAGCGAGGTTACATGCATCCACCCTCCGTCGCATGGAATCCCTGATGCAGCCCTGGAGAATGGCGTATTGTATCACAGCCGTCCACAATACGAGCACGAAGAGTCTCTACATTAGGTACCGCGGGGTTACGTAGACAAGAGCTTTCAAATGCCCCCATAAATGAAAGTCAAGAGGGTTGAGGTCAGGAGAGCGTGGAGGCCATGGAATTGGTCCGCCTCTACCAATCCATCGGTCACCGGATCTGTTGTTGAGAAGCGTACAAACAGTTCGACTGAAATGTGCGGGAGCTCCATCGTGCATGAACCAAATGTTGTGTCGTACTTGCAAAGGCACATGTTGTAGCAGCACAGGTAGAGTATCCCGTATGAAATCATGATGACGTGCTCCATTGAGCGTAGGTGGAAGAACATGGGGCCCAATCAAGACATCACCAACAAATCCTGCCTAAAAGTTCACAGAAAATCTGTGTTGATGACGTGATTGCACAATTGCGTGCGGATTCTCGTCAGCCCACACATGTTGATTGTGAAAATATACAATTTGATCACGTTGGAATGTAGCCTCATCCGTAAGGAGAACATTTGCACTGAAATGAGGATTGACACATTGTTGGATGAACCATTCCCAGAAGTGTACCCGTGGAGGCCAATCAGCTGCTGATAGTGCCTGCACACGTTGTACATGGTACAGAAACAACTGGTTCTCCCGTAGCACTCTCCATACAGTGACGTGGTCAACGTTACCTTGTACAGCAGCAACTTCTCTGATGCTGACATTAGGGTTATCGTCAACTGGACGCAGAATTGCCTCGTCCACTGCAGGTGTCCTCGTTGTTCTAGGTCTTCCCCAGTCACGAGTCATAGGCTGGAATGTTCCGATCAATTGCTTCGAACGTCTTCCTGTCAGGACGCCTTGGTTTTGGAAATCTGTCTCGGTACAAACGTACCGTGCCACGGCTATTGCCCCGTGCTAATCCATACATCAAATGGGCATCTGCCAACTCCGCATTTGTAAACATTGCACTGACTGCAAAACCACGTTCGTGATGAACACTAACCTGTTGATGCTACGTACTGGTGTGCTTTATGCTAGTACTGTAGAGCAGTGAGTCGCATGTCAACACAAGCACCGAAGTCAACATTACGTTTCTTTAATTGGGCCAACTGGCGGTGAATCGAGGAAGTACAGTACATACTGACGAAACTAAAATGAGCTCTAACATGGAAACTAAGCGTTTCCGGACACATGTCCACATAACATCTTTTCTTTATTTGTGTGTGAGGAATGTTTCCTGAAAGTTTGGCCGTACCTTTTTGTAACACCCTGTATAGAGCAACAGAATATCAGTGCGAGTATTGAACGTAGTGGGTGGGGTTGACGTATTACCTACTCCTATTGTCCGTTCGAATAGGCCTCGGAAGGCCCAACGGAAGGCCCGACTGCCATGGCACCCTGAGCCGGTCGGCGTTACTGGAGGCGCAGGTGGTCAGCGCGGCTCTCTACCGGCCGTTGTCAGTTTTCGTGACTGGAGCTCCTACTTCTCAGTCAAATAACTCCTCAGTTGGCCTCGCTACGGCACCTCCTCGTATTACTGTATTTTGCGGAGAATAACGTGACTTTTCTCAAACGAGATTTCAAGACACATTGGCGTAAGTGTTCACCACTCCCCTCCTCTCCTTCAAATCCCGCGAATAGGAGGGCTCTGGTTGTCACTCCGCTGTGCAGTACTTGGCGCTTGGCCGTTAGGCGGCTGCAGTGGGACGGAGCGAGCGTCAAACAGCCGGTGTGCAAAGTTTAAAAGGCGGACTTTCAGGAGGTCATAACTGAGTACTGTCAGAATAATGTTACGAATTTCCACGCGGGATCCATTTCTGGGGCTGATATCTTGCAAATGTGCTTTCTTCACCTTAGAATATGAGCTCGAGATCGTGATGTTTCCTTTTTGGACTGTACGGCTGGTCCCGGCGGAGGTTTGAGTCCTCCCTCGGGCGTGTGTGTGTGTGTGTGTGTGTGTGTGTGTGTGTGTGTGTGTGTGTGTGTGTGTCCTTAGGATAGTTTAGGTTAAGTAGTGTGTAAGCTTAGGGACTGATGACCTTAGCAGTTAAGTCCCATAAGATTTCACACACATTTGAACATTTTTTTGCTTCCTTTTAAATGGAGGTGGTGTTTTCAAATCATGTGACCAAAGTGATTTCGTTCGATGATAGATAGCGGGCTCGTGCACGGGTGGTTAGCAGTTCAAATCCCTTTAAGGTATTCCCGATTTAGATTTTTGTCGTTTTCGCAGTCATTTAAGGGGAATAACGGCATAGTTCTCTGAACAGGCTCCCAGTTTGACAGGAGCAGAGTACGTTCTCCATCGCTAATGAACTGGATTACAAACGAGAGTTGAATTCTAACCGTCTCTCCTTTCTCAGATTGAAAGACTTACCCTTAACTAAGAGTCGCAGAAGTTTTTTGTGTAATCAGTGATAAAGGGTGCACACCCTCATACACCAGTTTCATTGTAAGTGAAATTGTGCGTGGTACTGAAAACAAACATTATGAAATGATCCAGTCTTATTGTCTGAAGACGAGAAGTGGTATGACACACTATTTGCTATTTGACTCTGTGCTGCCAAAGTACTCCATTGGTCTCAAATTCACAATACGTTTATGGACAGTTATTGATATATATAGAAGTGTTTCGAGAAAGAAATATGCAAAAATGGCAAGTCATAGGGAGCGAGAGTAAAAGTTAACAAGGATTGGAAAGATATGGAATGTGCCGGAACATGACGCGATGCAGGTGGTCTGCAATAATGTTCACTTAGTCCATAGGTGCCATTGTGCCTCCGATGGCTACCATAGGTCCAGTGAAAGCCCAAGTTATTGTCCCTCTGTAATGTAACATTGATCTCACTGACGTGCGCTCGTGGCGCGGACCCTGTTCCCAGCAGCCGCTTGCCTGGATGATGGCGTATCCACCGGCTTGGTGTGACAAGGAGATGTCGTTGAGTGACCATGCCAACACTTGGGGATCGTCTTCTGCGGAGCCCAATGTTCAAGAATGTGCGCCACACACTGTGTTGTCACAGATCGCTGTCTATCCTGCTTTACGGAGCGGGCAAGCTTTGGACCTTCACGTTCTGTGACGAACCACTCTTGGTTTCACTGTCCTTCAACAACTTCGATAGATGCTCACGACAATAGGGTGCCAACGGCCTACCAGCTTTGCCGCTTCCAAGATGCTCGTTCCCAGGCAGCTGACCAAAAGAATACGCCTTTTGTCAAAGTCGATTATATAGTGTATTTCCCCACTTGCGGTGCATATCGTTGCTAGAACCATTCGCCATTGGTCTCTGCTCCGCTTGTATGAAGTGTCTCACCTAAGAGTCGTCAGGCGCATTTTCTGTGGATTTTCGGCAGATATTTGCAGTTTCATTTTTGTAGTATGTAGCAGGAGTCAACCCAAACAAATACTGCGCCCATCCGCCAGAGAAGTACAAAATCAGCCTACTACGATATTCGTTTTATCGATACGTATTAACAGGAACAGTGAAACACGACGAATACTCCAGCAGCGATTGAGCAGCGCTTGTGCGTGGCGCCAACAGCCACGGCGGTACTATCGCTGCCGGAGTACTGCTTATTCGTCGTGTTTTACTGTCCCTGTTAATACGTATCGATAAAACGAATATCGCAGTAGACTGATTTTGTGCCGCTCTGTCGGATGGGCATGTTAAGTTCTGCTTTAAAAATAATTTTGTTTGTAACGGAAAACAAACTTATGCTTTCCGTCGGCACTGACATCGCCTGAAAGACGAGATGAGCAGTATTTGTTTGGGTTGACTCCTGCTACATACTGCGAAAATGAAACTGCAAATATCTGCCGAAAATCGACAGAAAATGTGCGTGGCTACTCTTAGGTGAATGTCGTGTGGCTAGGGCCTCCCGTCGGGTTAGATCGTTCGCCGGGTGCAAGTCTTTCGGTTTGACGCCACTTCGGCGACTTGCGCGTCGATGGGGATGAAATGATGATGATTAGCACAACACAACACCCAGTCTCTGAGCGGAGAAAATGTGCGACCCAGCCGGGAATCAAACCCGGGCCCTTGCGACTGATATTCCATTGCGCTGATCACTCTTTTTTTTCGTTGATCTTATTTTGCTCTATATTGTTTGTTGAATTTGTTCGTGGCGGACGTCCGATGACAGTCGGTCAGGTTGTTCGTTGATCACTCAGTTTTTTTATTACAGAGGGTAGGTAAACCCTCTGACCGAACGCGCTGAGCTACCGTGCCGGTATTTTCCTGCTCGCGTCACGTGTCAGCAACGCCACCACGTGGCCTTTTCCTCGCGATGGGCAGTGGCTGTAATGTTTTGGCTCATCAATGTGGTTTATTTTTCCAGGGCTGACGCTAGACGTCAAATTCAACCAGTGTGAACACCAGGGAGACCATAATTTGGTCATCGTGCTCGTTAAACCACTAGTGCCCTGTTTCCACTGTATGAGTAGGCTGACTGTCCTCTTGGAAGATGCGAACAGCGCCTGCCCTAGGTTTCCTTTATTCCTTGTGACCATGAGAGCTACAGGAAACCTCGTTGAAAATCTGTAAGGTCTGGCAAGGCTCTAGGTTGAACCAACACCACAAAGATCGCAGACGTACTAGCAGCTCAAAGGGCACTCGTAGAGATGTTGTAGTGCGAAGGGGAAACAGAAAATAGTGTCAGCGCCCTACTACGAGTAGTCATAAAATTTTAATTATCATCTCGAAAAACTGGTGTGTAATAATTTTTTTGTTTACAGGTACACGCCTGCAGTCCTGGTACACAATGAAATACGCGGGCAATAGTACCGTAGCACGCCGCTAGTGGAGCCAAAACAAACCCTCGCAGCCCATCTCATGTTTGAGTGGGCTGCATCATTGTGTTGTGACGCCCCCAGGGGCGTGCTACAGTACTATTGCGTGGGGATTCCGGTCTGAGCCAGGACTGCAGACACGTAGCTGCAAACAAAAAATTTGATTACGTATCTTGATTTTTTCGAGGTGATAATTAAAACTGGCTAGGCCCGATACTTATTAGATGAGCTGCGGTGTTTATAGCTGTGTGTTCCAGTTATTTTCTACAAGCCATGTATCCAGAGGTGATGAGAATGGCACAGAACAGAAGCTGACTGAGACTCAGGAAAACCCGTATCGATAGCCCAGTGGCCGGTGTCTGAGGAGGCAGGCAGCTGCGCGTGGTCAGCGGCAGGCGGCGGTGGGCGCTCTTCTATTTTGGCGGCGCGCCGTCGGCGGCGGCCCACGTACGCCCGTCTGCAGGCCACACGGGGCCGGCCGGCCGCTTCTCGGAAATTCCCGACGCCTCGCCCCCGTTCCGCACAAGCGCCACTGCCAGCGCCACACACGCTCCGCGAAAGGGCGTGGCGGCTCTCCGTCCCAGGGTAGGCACACGGGCACCTGCGAGCTACCGCTGCGGAGGAGTCACCCTGTTTATGAATACTGTTTTTCAGTCTGTTATCTATGTGAAAGAACAGAGCGAATGTTGCACAGGAATTGACATGAAGAAAGCACATAATGTTTTAACATAATTTAAAATGCGTAGCAATAACTAAGAATAACGATAAGCGGAGGGGGGGGGGAATCTAACTAGAATAACTACATTAAAACAATAATAATACACTACTGGCCATTAAAATTGCTACACCACGAAGATGACGTGCTACAGACGCGAAATTTAACCGACAGGAAGAAGATGCTGTAATATGCAAATGATTAGCTTTTCAGAGCATTCACACAAGGTTGGCGCCAGTGGCGTTACCTACAACGTGCTGACATGAGGAATGTTTCCAACCGATTTCTCATACACAAACAGCAGTTGACCGGCGTTGCCTGGTGAAATGTTGTTGTGATGCCTCGTCTAAGGAGGAGAAATGCGAACCATCACGTTTCCGACTTTGATAAAGGTCGGATTGTAGCCTATCGCGATTGCGGTTTATCGAATCGCGACATTGCTGCTCGCGCATGGCTGTAACGGATCGTGCAGCCACGTCTAGATCCCTGAGTCAACAGATGCGGACGTTTGCAACATAACAACCATCTGCACGAACAGTTCGACGACGTTTGCAGCAGCATGGACTATCAGCTCTGAGACCATGGCTGCGGTTTCCCCTGACGCTACATCACAGACAGGAGCGCCTGCGATGCTGTTTTCAACGACGAACCTCGGTGCACGAATGGCAAAACGACAGTTTTTCGGATGAATCCAGGTTCTGTTTACAGCATCATGATGGTCGCATCCGTGTTTGGCAACATCGCGGTGAACGCACATTGGAAGCGTGTATTCGTCATCGCCAAACTGGAATATCACCCGGCGTGATAGTATGGGGTTACACGTCTCGGTCATCTCTTGTTCGCACTGACGGCGCTTTGAACAGTGCGTTACATTTCAGATGTGCCTCTACCCTTCATTCGATCCCTGCGAAACCCTACATTTCAGCAGGCTAATGCACGACCGCATGTTGCAGGTCCTGTACGGGCCTTTCTGGATACAGAAAATGTTCGACTGCTGCCCTGGCCAGCACATTCTCCAGATCTCTCACCAACTGAAAACGTCTGGTCAATGGTGGCCGAGCAACTGGCTCATCACAATACGCCAGTCACTACTGCTGATGAACTGTGGTATCGTGTTAAAGCTGCATGGGCAGCTGTACCTGTACACGCCATCCAAGCTCTGTTTGACTCAATGCCCAGGCGTATCAAGGCCGTTATTACGGCCAGAGGTGGTTGTTCTGGGTACTGATTTGTCAGGATCTATGCACCCAAATTGCGTGAAAATGTAATTACATGTCAGTTGTAGTATAATATATTTGTCCAATGAATACCCGTTTATCATCTACATTTCTTCTTGGTGTAGCAATTTTAATGGCCAGTAGTGTAATAATAACTAAAAAAAGTCTGCATACTACTATTTGGTCATCTGGCGCTTAGATTTCTGTTCGTCCGGAATCCAGAAGGCACACGCTACTGGTCCGTGAATACCGCAAACACTAATGAAAGTGCAGCGAAGACATGAACGACTAATACCGCTCGCAGAAGACAAAGCCCTTACGGCTGAGACGAACTAATGCCTAATTTAAAAGCTGATCAATGTAATTACGTAAAAGTCAACGTAAGGAGCAATAAAGCAAACAGAGGCGGAGGTTAATAAAAAGACGTGAAACCATTTTTTCGTCCTGAAATGAGTACTGTACTTTCCGGCCGAAGCAAGGGCTACATAAAAGTTAGATTTAACAGAATTAGAGTAGGCATATCAAATATTGACATAGCATTAACGATATCCTTAACTGAACTTTTTGTGCACAGTGACGAAGGGGAGTGAAATATGCGCAGTGGGAAAAACCATAGAAGAAGAAATGCAAAGCTTTTGTAATTTGCGCTACTTACGGAATTAATTGAATACAGGGTGCCCATTAATGAAACAGACTAACTCCAGGTACAGTTTCGTAACTGGAAATGGAGGAAAAAAGGTTCTGTGAACGTGTATCCGGATGGTCCGGTAGGTATTCACGCGGGAACAAACCGAGATGGTGTTTCTGTACGGCCAAGCAGATGGAAACCGTCGAGGGGCAGCACGCCTGTACCGAAACAAGGACCCTCACAGACATCGACCACATCACATAACATTTCAAGCAAATTTTGGGCGTTTGTGTGATCGTGGGTCCTTTCACACAGACGAACGTGCAGGCAGGCGACAGACTGTGTAAGTTCTTCATGATACTGAGACGAACCCTAGTACAAACTCCGGCAAGTGGCATGCCAACACGATGTAAGCCACAGTTCGATTATGTGTAACCTGCACGACAACCGCTACTGTCCCTATCATCTGCAACGAGTGCAAGGATTATCAGCAGCGGATTTCCCTCTACGGGAAGGATTTTGTCGATGGTTTTTGCACCAGACTATCAAAATTATCGGATTTTTGTCATCAGTCCTCTTTACCGCCGAAACAACTTTCACCAAAACTGGCATAATTAGTCTGCATAATCGTCGTCTGTGGGCTACAGATAATCCTCCGGGAACGGTCGAGGCGTCTCATCAGCATCGATTCAGCATCAGTGTGCCGGCAGGGATTCTTGGCGAGCACATGTTGTTTGGATTGGTTATTATTCCACAACGCCTCAACGGAGGAACATACCTGTACTTCCTGTGGAATATTCTGCCTGGGCTTCTGGAGAATTTGCCTTTGGCAATACGGCAGGTTATGTGGTTTCTGCAGTACTTTTTCCTCCATTTCCATTCAGAAACCCGTCATTGCAGTTTGTTAGTTTCATGTTCATACTATATGAATACATGTAACTGCGACCAGCCACTTAAGAAATACTTGTTTAGTTCCATTTTCTAGTTTTCGAGCCTTTTAAGTGTCTGCTTCATATGCGACGCTGCACAAGTTACAAATGTTCAAATTCAAATGTGTGTGAAATCTTATGGTACTTAACTGCTAAGGTTATCAGTCCCTAACCTTACACACTACTTAACCTAAATTATCCTAAGGACAAACACACACACCCATGCCCGAGGGAGGACTCGAACCCCCGCCGGGACCAGCCGCACTGTCCATGACTGCAGCGCCCCAGACCGCTCGGCTAATCCCGCGCGGCGCGGCTCTGAGAACTATGGGACTTAACATCTGAGGTCATCAGTCCCCTAGAACGTAGAACTACTTAAACCCAAGGACATCATACACATCCATGCCCGAGGCAGGATTCGGACCTGCGACCGTAGCGGTCGCGCAGTTCCAGATTGTAGCGCCTAGAACCGTTCGGCCACCCCGGTCGGCCATATTTTAGAGCATTGTGTACTGTGTTCAGCAGAGGTACAGTTCGGAGACGATCATTGTTCCTACCAGCATGACAATGCGCCCTGTCATAAAGCAGCATGTGTGCTGCAATGGCCTGTGGACAATTAAATTCCTGAAATGGACTGGCCTGCCCAGAGTCCCGATCTGAGTCCACCTTGGGGATGAGCTGGAACGTCGCCTTTTCTGCAGACCCCAGCGTCCAACGTCACTATCTTCGGTTTCGAATCTTGAAGAAGAATGGGCTACCATTCCTCCACAGACATTTAGACACGTCAATGAATGCGTCCCAGCAGAGCTCAAGCCGTCGTAAAGATAGCGACATGCCCATATTAATGACACCGTCGATCATACAGTGTGTGTACCAAGTTGCCTTTCATCCAAATCATTTCCCACAAATTAATTTTACGAGTGGAACTCCTTTTTCAGTACATTTCATTGGTGTTGAGTGCGGACCGAGTGGGCAGTTGTTGGTAGAGTAATACTTGTCTTATCATTGGTTGAAATCCGAACACTTTAATTAGTTTGGCGGTTGTTGTGACCAGCCAAACTGTCAGTGTTAGGCTCCCCGTTTTGCCGTCGTTAGTGTGTGAGCTGTGTGTTTGTTCAAATGTGTGTGATTTCCTAAGGGCCCCAATGTCATCGGTCCCTGGACTTACGCACTACTTAAACTAACTTATGCTAAGAACAACACACACATCCATGCCCGAGGGAGGACTCGAACCTCCGGCGTGAGGGGCTGTGGAATCCGTGACATGCCGCCTCAAACCGCGCGGCCACTTCGCGTGGCTTTGTGTGTTTGTGCCATGTTCAGTGCAGCGCTGTACACTGTTCTGTTTGTATTGTCGTGGATGATTGCAATGAAAGAAATAAGTCCCGCATTGGTCGTATAACCTACTACTCTCTGGTTCTCCTACGTTAACGTACACATGGAGACGGAAGAATCACTGTCCATAGTGCCGCATGCCCTCACACTGTGGTTCTCGATTTCATCTACCATGTCGGTACATAGTCTATTTTTATCCGATACTTTACGGCAGTACTTCTATTCCCCATGCCGGCTAAATACCAGGTGGTTATAATATTGAAGTGTAAATACCAGGTGGTTATAATATTGATGTGTCGCTACCCACAGCGGTCCAGCATGGGCTGTAATTATTGTAGGTCAGCGAAACCTGATTGATCCGGAACTAATTTACGCTTGAAAAAAATTAGTTCCCATTTTGGCCACCAGGTGCAAATACGGCGCTGTACAGTGTATGACAGCGTGTCATCTGGACCGAGCTATGTGGCGCAGTGGTTAGCTCACTGGACTCGCATTTGGGAGGTCGACGGTTCAAACCCGCGTCCAGCCATCCTGATTTACCTTTTCCGTGATTTCCCTAATTCGCCTCAGGCAAATGCTGGGATGGTTTCTTTGAAAGGGCATGGCCAACTTCCTTTCCTAATCTGAAGGAACCGATGACCTCACTGTTTGCTCCCGTCCCCCAAATCAACCAAACAGCCAACCACCTCACGCCATCCGAGCTGTGTTTTGACAAGCCCTAACGTGAGTGAGCAGTATGGCTATCGAGAAGAGACAATGCGCTGTTAATGAAACTGTTTTATGTGGACGGCAGCAGTTACAGTGCTACATTGAGAAAGTATCGCCGACAAGAAGGTCTGAGGAGAGGCCCGATGTCATTAAATAGTTTAAAGAAGGTGATAACGGCATTCGATACACGGGTGAGCTTGGTGTGGCAATGGGAGCAGGAAGGCGTTCTGTCCCGGTGGAAGTTATTGACGAGGTTGCTGTTGCTGTAACTAACGACGCAGCACTCACCCCAGGTAATGCTAGTGCTCGAGCAGTGTCACGAGAATCGTCCATCCCGTGGTCAACAGTGCGGAAAGTTTTGCGGTCTGTTCTGCACTGGTACCCGTACAAGATCCAGACGGTGCAGCAACTAAAACCTCACGGTCTGCGGCAAAGTTCTGAACGTACAGTACGGTTTCGGGCGCAGATCGAAGTTGATGACATGTGGCCGGACAATGTTGTATGGAGTGATGAGGCACGTTTTACACTGCAGGCTGCACTGAATACACAGAACTGCTAACTTGGGGCACTGTTAAACCGCGTGTTGCGCTCGAGGAGTCATTGCTCTCGCCGTATGTGACTGTGTGATGTGGATTCACAATCACCTTTATTCTCGGTCTGTTCTTCTTTGAAAAGAATACACCCAGGGGTCCTGTAAGGGTGCCGTGACGCCTGCACGTCATCAAGACCTCCTTGTACAGCATGTGATTCACGCTCTGGAAGAGCGCAACTGTATGAAAACCACTGTTATCATGCAAGATTGGCAACACCTTTTCCCGGCCGCCCAGTGAAAGATCTGCTTAATGCAACGTTCCAAGAGCTTGTTATCTGGACAGGTTTCCCAGATGCGTCTAAATCCATGTGAATTTGGCTCTGGGGTTCGTAAAAGAACGCGTTTATCGAGGACACATTCGGGCTCTTTCTGGTCTGAAGGTAAGTGTACAGGAACACGTTGCTCAGGTTCCACCGGAACTGCTGCGGGCAATTATTGATCAAGTCGTTTTACGGATGCAGCATCTCGTCGACGTCTCCGGTGTTCATATTGAACAAATTGCGTAAGCAGCGGTTTGTAATAAACATTATGGCTTTCTCAATTATGTGACCTTTTCTGCCCATGTCGTATTCCTAATCTATTACACATGGAGACATTTCTACACGTCTTTCTTGCATTCACAGCGCCAAATTCGCACCTGGTGGCCAAAATTGAAACTACGTTTTTTGAGCGTACGTCTGTTTCGCATTAACGTATTACAGTATCTAACAAGTTTCGCTGCCATACGATAATTACAGCCCACACTGGACTTCTGTGAGCAGCTGCACTTTAATTATAACCACCCTGTACTTGCTTGCCTTAGCGACGTCGCTAACATTCTACAGCGTGCTATAGGGA